>NC_137606.1:23924812-24012312 GCF_963280865.1 Gymnoscopelus braueri | reverse complement strand
CAAAATATATATCTTTTTTTTTAAACTACATTCAAATGGCAATTTTAGCATTCAATTTACAAAAGAGAGAGACACAGACACGGAGAGAAAAAAATACTCGGGGGGTGGGGGGGGGGGGCACAACACGGCCGATCGATCTACACCAGACTTTTCATAGCGAGCGTATGCGTGGTGCGCACAGCGCGTTTGTTTAGATCCAAGTGATTATCAATGATACCGGCTACACCAGGCGCGCGGATACGCTGTTATATTATCTTATTAATTCATTCGAACTCTGTAGAACTTCTCCGTGTTGTGTGTGTGTGTGTGTGTGTGTGTGTGTGTGTGTGTGTGTGTGAGAGAGAGAGACACACACACTGCAGGCAAAGGGGCGGGGGGCCGGGTGAAGTCAAGGCACAGACGGGTCGCCTATGTTGTTTACGGACAAAGGATGTTATGAGACAACAAAAATTAAACCTGCCTTAACAGTTGCGTGCATTAGCACACAATGAGGCTAAAGGAAACATTCTGTCTAAATCACTAAATCTCCAGTTTGCTAATTCACTACTTCTACTACTACTTCCCTATTTGAAACTTTCAATTTCTCTAAATATTATACACTTTCACGCCAGCCTACCCAGCCAGCACGCCCATTGCGTCCCATATGGTTTCAAGGTGGGCTAAACCATATGGGCCCCATGTCGGCAATGTCAGCGGGATCCACTTGGGTCCCAACTGGGATGCCCATGTGGGATATAAGTGGGTTCTATCTGGGCCTTAGGTGGGTCCCACCTAGGGAATTCTATGTGGGACCAAGGTGGGTCCTAACTGGGTTGCCCATGTGGGCTATAGGTGGGTCCTACCTGGGCACTAGGTGGGCCCCAACTAGGCAACTCTATGTGGGACTGAGGTGGGTCCTAACTGGGTTTGCCCATGTGGCCTTTAAGTGGGTACTACCTGGGCCCTAGGTGGGCCCCAATTTGGCAATTTATGTGGGGCTGACATGGGACCCATATGGTTTCAAGGTGGGCTGAACTATATGGGCCCACTTGGGCTTTCCCGTGTGGGCTATACGTGGGTTCTACCCGGGCCTTAGGTGGGCCCCACCTAGGAAATTATATGTGGGACCGAGGTGGGTCCCAACTGGGTTGCCCATGTGGGCTTTAGGTGGGTTCTACCTGGGCCCTAGGTGGAACCCAACTAGGCAATTTTATGTGGGACCGAACCTTATTGGACAGACAGGGGGACAAACACACAGGGACAGAGACAGAGGGGAGCACAGGACACTCAGTGTTGCCATGTCCTCTGATTATAAGCGAATTTGCCTTACTTTTCACCACAGTGTTGCCATGTCCCACAATTATAAACGACTTTGCCCTACTTTCACGCAATACTCTCGCTCACACTGTGAGGTGGCTGTAAGGTGGATCTGCGATGCGAAGTGTACGACGCGTCACGCTAGATGTGAGGGCCGCGCAGCGGCCCGAACTTCTAGTTAAAACAAAAGAAGAGCGAGGTCATCGACAGAACCATCATACCTTGTCAAGACAGACATTACATAGCACTCAGCAAAGTAAGGCTGTGTTTGTTTGAACAGGTGACCTGCTATGGCCTCAAGATAGCAGAAACTTTGCACACTTTGGAAGAGCAGACAGGTCCTCGTCTGTAACAAAACTTGAGAGCACAGCAATTTAATAGATCAGAGTTCTGTGCATGGCAACAGATGGGGGTCTAGCTGGCATCTCCTCATTATGGCGCCTCCTAGCCCTCCTCTCTCCCACTGCCACCTGTCCAGCAGGTCTAATGTTATTCTAGCACCTGGACAGGCCATCACAAGCTATCATCAAAGTTGTGCTCCGAGGGATAGTCTTTCCACAACATGCCACAGTGAATCGAGGCTGGAATTATATGCATAATGTCACGCAAAATGTATCTAAAAGTCAAAGATAATTTTGTGATGATCTATACCATTAGAAACAGTTAGTTTCATTGGTACTCCTGAAGAGGATAGACTTGAAAATTGAAATTGAAAATAAAAATGAAATGAATGTTTTATTTTACTGTCCATTATATGAGGAATTAAGACATCATTTTTTAAGTAAAATGTCATCTATTTGTGTTAACCTTTTTGGATAGACAATTATGAAAAACTTGAATTATGTTTTAGGAAAGGTATTTTCTTTTTAGCAGCTTTTATAAGTAAGGCTTGGGAAAAAATACAGAATGTTCAATATGTATGAAATGGTTTTTCTATATTGTACCTATGCAATGATGTATATGTCGTCACCTTTGGTGCAAGACACAAAAATGAAGACATCTATCTATCATCACAAGGTGAATGCAGCCCATTGTTTTCATTCACTGAAAGTTTTCAAAGTTTTCATTAGGGAAACAAGTATAGGCCCCTGGGGTCTATAGGCCCCTGGGGTCTATACTTGTTTCCCTATTTTTTTCTTTCTACACCAAAACTCATTGCCGAAAATAGCCAATATATAAGCTCCGAACACGTCGCAACTCGAAGCGTTGTGAGCTTGTAGAGCTTGTACATTTTCACAGTATGTTTGCCAGGTTTTGTTGAACGTTTCTCTATCACGACATGCCCAGAATAGTGACGCTGGGGTTGATGTGGTGAAACTCTAAACTTGACCTCACCCATTTTTCCATCATGGTGAGGAGCAGCTGACAATGATTCAAATAGGCTAGAAAATCTCCACCGGAAAAGTGTCCACGGCCCACCCATCTGACCATTTAACACATGTTAACTGGTCAAATGGGTGGGCTGCATGCATTTTCAGAGCATTGTTTATTCTAATGATCAATCATTTTAAATTTTCCGGATGCTTGGATCTATGGAACTAACATAGTATACTTTAAGTTCCTATTTATCAGTATCACAATGAAAACTCTTTTTTAAGGTGACAAAGAAAATAAAATACCATGACATTTTCTTTTACATTATAATTTTTCATATTAATGTTATATTATCATTAAGATCTTAAGTGTTTTGTACATTATTTGGGGGCTACATTATCCTCACGGCCCACCAGTGCGTCCCGGCTCACAGGTTTTTCAAACACTGGGCTAGATAGAATAACACTCACAGCAGGGGGATCAAAAAGAGTGAGAACAGCCTTTGCATCAAACAGTCGAATCCAATTGTTTGCTTTAAATGTGAGACTAAACGTTTCTACGTCACTGGACAACCGCATCGGACAACAAAAACGTTGTCGTCTGACATGGTTGACAGACCCTTTTACGAGAATAAAACAGCGTAGCTGTATAATATATGCCCTGAATATTTCCTCATTTAATTCAATACATAGTTCTGAAAATGAGCCATCCAACCTAAGCACCTCTCTTATCTCACTGCCCTTCCTTCCTTCTTATCTCTCTCCTTATTTTCTCTTGCTGTCTTTCACTCTTTCTCGATCTGTAGCTATTTTATCCTGGCATTGATGTCTGTCTTGATGCATTACTCCTGTTGTTGTCAAATTTCTTATCCAATATGAACTCAAATGAAACCACATTCAACACATATGCATTTTTTATGATATCCAGTCACAAGATAAAGAGAGATTCATTGAATACTTACTAAAAGGATATCAACATTCCACTCATTACAATAATCTGTTTGGAGCATCATGCACCCAAAGCAGCAGTCTCCGCTGTTCATCCATCATGTGTAATCTGTTGTTTTCGCCTAGATCACCACTGATATCTTCAGCTACGAACAAACACCTCATCTGTCAACGGCGCGCTCTTGCACCACTTCAGTCCGTTCACCTAAAATGATGCCTTAACAGGCTGAATGAGAGCCAGGGGGTAAGAAGGGAGACATGAGTTGTTGGTAGGGTGATTCCACAAGAAGCTTTCATGTTGTAAATCTATGTAAACAGAAAGGCTTTTTGCTTAAAGAAATATTACTATTTTTATATACATTTTTGCCCGAAGATAAAACGTTTTTACATGCCTGCCTTCATGGGAGAACAGAGCTTCCGAAAAGGACAACAATTTCTAATACAATGGAGATGTGAAACGACATCAAAACATCTGCAACAAATTGTTCTCCAGAGAGGCCGGAGACTATGTTTTCGTTCCAGTCCGTCCGTGTGTCCGTCCGTCTGAATTCCGCCACCATTGGACCAATCAGCGTGACACTTTGCACATACGGTCCCAGTAGGCCCAGCCATTTTGCATTTACTTTGCTACTACTCCAACAGATTTTGTTCAAAACTCAGACAAATCTGTATACATTATCATGTAATCAAGATGTATCAGTCAGATCTTTCATATTCCACTCCGAAAGGCGATGACTGACGAGCCCTAGGTAGGCAACCCAGCCTGGCAGAGACCTACGTTCCAAGGAGTGCACTTTTCTAGTCCATCCCACACACAACTATATTAAAAAAAATATTATATTGCTAAATAAACCTCTCAAGTACTACACATTTTTGGAAGCTCTGTTCTCTGTGAAGGCATGCGAGTAAAATAAAAAACCTTCTCCTTTTGAAAATCTTTGGCCATTCCAGGCAACATGGGGTGAGTAGTTGATATGAAAATATCATTTTAGGGAGTGGTATTCTCCATACACTCCTTCATCAGTTTGGTTTCATTATGCTATCTCTGAAAATCCTCAGCACAAGGTCTGGAAGTTGATTAAAGGCATGCCTGCTTGAAGGCAGGAAGAACAGAGGTTTCAGAGAGCTGCATCGGGAGGGGGGGGGGGAGGGGGGCTGCCATTGAAAACTGTAATATCGGTTTAGCCTCCTGGACCCCAGCCATCAATATGGGGGTCTTCATGACTGGCAAAGGCAAACAGGCAAACAGCAGACAGCTCAGAGGCACAATGCCTCCTGATAAGGCCCATAACCTCATTCACTCTTCACTGGAGGGGTTAATCAAGTCAAGACATTGTGAACTGAGATAATGTCAATAAATACAAATTTCTCACTCCACAATTATGTTCCTCAAAACCACCACTTGCCTGATCTGAGAGAATGGACTTAGGACAGTGAATAATTAAAGACAACGTTCACAGGGTTTATTGCATGAAAAGAAAATAATTCAAACCTGATCTGAAGTATACTGCATGTCAATGGACACTTTCTCCTCAGAATGGATTATACGGAACTCTTTAACACCAAGTTCCTATGTTTTGTTTATCCCAAGTAACTCACACTAATGGGTCTCGCAGGGCCTGTTGTTTGTATTGCGGTATTTCCCCCCTGTATTCAATTATGTATTAATGGCTTTACTTTATACTCTAGAGGAAATAGGAAATAGACTGTATGAGTATTGACTGGTGAAGTTGGGGGCTGGCCTCTCTCATTCTCGATATAACAACTTCAGCATGTTCTGATTTCAGCAACCTGTCCGAAACAAGTGTCTCTTTCGCTTGTTTCTCCGCCTCCAATGCAACGGGTAATTTTGAGCTGTCAAAGCTGATATCTATGACAGTCTTGCCGATAGCTCCTTCATATATAGACTAACAATCATCAGATTTGCTCATACCCCCATGTTGACAGAAAAACAAGAGCTTCAATTTTATCAGCATTGTCAGTTCAGCATGCATCACAGTCAGGCCCAAATAAATGCCCTTGACTGCAAAATACTCCCCCGTGCTAGCTATCGCTCAGGCTTTTGTTTACCGCACGTTTCAAAGACCAGGTGTGCCGGGGTGCTTTAATGAACCCACCTTCATTTGAACATCTCCACCATAAATAAAATAGCCCACGACTAATGTATGTGGATTACTACGTGTCTGTAGTGATGGATACATCATATGGGAGGGGAGCTACTCACACACCGTAGCCGAGGTTTCATTTCTGTCCCTGGGGGGAGGCTAGCGCTGTGACAATGCTGTGGGGGTAGGGGTGGGTGTGTCAGATAAGTGATGTCCCTGGCTGAGCCCTCCATCAGACTCCTCACAAGATGGACAGTGTGACTACTCCTCTACTGCACAGATTGATTGCCCAGAGTTGGATGTCGAGAGAGATTAACCTTGCAAGCTTGGAATTATACGGTTCTTTCTGTGTTCAGAGTAGTTTTGAGATATAGGTGCATTCAACTCTTCACGCCCAAGAGAGCAAATCTAATAGGTAGGGTAATTAAATTCAATGCCTCATCAAGGCTAACACCCTTAATGTACTCTTAAGGCCAGCATATAAAGATCTTGGGACTTTCACTAAGGGAAATCATAGACTGAGACATAGAAAAGGCTTATCGCCAGTGCACCCTAAACACAAAACTTGTATTTAAAATATTTAATGTAACGTGAATAATGTCTGGAAAATATAATTAAACCATAACAGCAATAATTATCTTACCATCATACTTAATTATATTAAGAAAACAAAAAGAGCCCTATTTATATCTATGGCTCAGGGCGCAGAACGCAGGCCGCAAAAATGCATCTGGGGTGTTTCCCCTCCAATATTGCTAGTTAAACGGCACGTTATCATAACGACTAACACGCCCATGGGCGCTAAATAAGTGCGATATCATTTGGTTATGCAACGCGGGTGCTGGGCGTGAAAATTACAATTGCGTCGGTTGGAAATTAGCAATCATAATTGCGCAGCCATTTAGCGATGTCCGACCTGCACCGGGGTGGAAGAAAGGGCCCAATGTGTTTTATGTTAGAATTCATGTGCAGTATTGTGGCATGTTAATCAATTGGCCCATTGATTCTGCATTCAAGATTGTCTAAATGGACAATGCAATTTAAGGCATGCAAAATGTAAATGGTTTGTAAAAGATTTTTTTTACATATTTGTTATATCATGTGGAAAGGACTTTTTTTTTAATAGTAACTCATTTAAATCCATCATACTGAACCTGTACCCCTGTGCAACCTGTAATTAGCTGAAACATCAAAATGTTCACTTATTAATGAGTACGTTTCAGAGTAGTCTGAGTGCCACACTGTAGATCAGTGGTTCTCAAACGTTTTCATGTCAAGGACCCCCAAATGAACATGTATTTGTTTCGTGAACCTCCACCAGAAAATATTTTCAGATTTTTTTTCAAGGTTTAAAAAAAAAAGAAGCTATTTTCAAATAGCCTATATGTATAATAGGGTTAAAGTGGTTCAGCAGATTTTTTTGATGTATATCAACTCATTTTGCTGGGGACCTCCTGGAACCACCTCAATGACCCCTGAGGGTCCCCACACCCCACTTTGAGAACCACTGCCCGAAGGACAGACATGGTTCCTGTCTGTAAAAGGCCATGGTTAAGCCAGGGTGTGTGGCCCATAGGGCTCACACAGGCTTTACTACCTGGACAAACCTGGGTTCTGCTTGGCTGGCAATTTTGCAACTTTTAAAGACCAGACACAAACTGGCCGCAAGTTTGGAAAATTAAATAAAGAATAGATTGAAAGCCCTATGTGCTACAGTACTGTACGGTATGTGATATAATCTTATTCACCTGTTTCCTAGGCTTTCCACTTCCTGTGTGTTTTCCACTTCCTGTCGATTTGATCCAATGAAATCCAATGAAACTGGTCAGATAACTAATGACATCCAATGAAATCCGACAGGAAGTGGAAAACACACAGCCTAGGAAACAGGTGAATAGAGGGGTGGGGGTGGTGGTGGTGGGGGTGTATCAAACATCGTCACATCTTTTTATACATTTTTTAAAATGTTGTCGTATAACAGTCACACAAACGTTGCAAAAATATCTATATATAGCTAAAATATCTACAATCTCACACATTGTGAGCTTGTAGATCTGGTATTTTCACAATTCACAAGGTTTTGACGTTTGGAACATTTATACCTATAAAGACATAGGGACGCCTTGTTGAAAGTGGTTAAGTGTGTCTTTGGGTTTCATACCTATTTAAAGTAATACTAGGTAACGTTTTCAACAAAACTAAAGTTAAATTGTATATCTTTTGCGAGTGGCAAAAGTTTCACAACACCCACTCCGTGAATTTCACCCCCGGAAGCCTTTTATTTATATATTTTCTATTGAACGTGTACGGGGGGGACTTTCCCGGGAAAATGACGTTCCTGGCCAACGTCATGACGTCGTGGCCGACGTCCTCAGGAACTACCGCAACGGTTTCCTGTTTGGCCAGGAACTACCGCGCTATTAACAAAAAGGAACCTCACGCTGATTTTAAGATAATGTAGGATTAGAAGATCGAAAAAGAACAGAAAAATAAAGCACAGCTCATGGTAACTAATGCTCCACTGGCTAAGAGAAACGATCCGTAGATAGTATAAAACAATTAAAAGATCGCTTTTTGAAACGCTTCCGGCTTCCGGTGAAAACGAATGGAATTCTGGGTAATCGAGGATTACGGAAATGGTATGCAGTGACGGTAGTGACCAGCAGAGGTTGCTAAAAATCGTTAGTTGTGAATTTGCATTGTACAACTTTAAGCATAGAAAAGTACAAGAGCTTGTGACTAAAATAATAACAAACAAAAAAAATCCATCGGAACAGAGGTTCTTTTTTCCACTTTGTGAAAAGTAACGGTTTGGGACATACAAGGTGTCTGCCCAACAGCGACAACATGATGCAACATCCTCAGTGTTAATGTATCTATTTGTAACTCAGAGTGTAGAGTGTAGAGTTAACCCATTCAATCCGGGGACACATTTCTGTCATTTTAGATTTCTTTGGTTATTCTAAAATAGCAGATCTACAAGTTCATAGCGCGGCACCGAGTGCCGCGCTATGAACTTGTAGATCTGCTATTTTCTAATAGCCAAAGAAATCTTAAAATGACACAGATGCGTTCTCTGTCTTTATGGGTTAAATGAACACATGACTTTACCGCATGTTCTCCTTTGCAACCGGCTGTTGGACTATCTTCTCTACAACCCACCATGAAGCCATTCAAATCCTGCATGCTTGGAACTGATGACGTCTACAGTATATCACATGATTAATACCAACACTTAATTCTACCCTCATTTATTCCACAATGTTCCAGTCTTCCAGATGGACCAGAGCTATATATGCATCCACATCTAGAGCAGTGCTTCCCAAACTTTTTCCCTTGGAGCCCCCCCCCCCTTCCTACATCTGACACAAGCTGCGACCCCCACACGTGTACGCACGCACAAATATGCACACTAGTGATGAGCGGGCCGACCCGTAACCCGCGGCGCGGGTGGGTCGAGTCAGGATTTCAGAGGCAATTATGCGGGCTGCGGGTGAGCGGGTCAGCCGCTCTCACCAGCAAAAAAAACAACTATTTTGAACAACATGCTTGTTTATTTAGCCCGTGACAATGTTGTGCTACTGTAGACATTTAAAGCCACTTTGGGTACTTAAAAGAGCGCTATATAAATCTGAGCTATTATGATGATGATTATCTTTTTTTTTCCCACCACGGGTCGCGGGGCGGGTTGAGCCATAGATTTATATATGGGTTCGCGGGGCGGGTTGAGGCGGGTTGGGTTCCGTGGCAGGGCGGGGCGGGGCGGTTCATGAAAAAACCCGACCCGCACATCACTAATGCACACACTCTTGTGTTTCTCAAACATGTTAAAGGAGAATTCCGGACTACGCTTTTCTTACCTTTTATATGATATTATTATATCCTAGGACGAGCGGTACGGTAGAAAAAAATCGTATCTCCATCCCGAGTCCACCGTACGGTCCATGTGCTAGATCGCATATTTTTTTTTCTTTTTTTTTTCTTTGAACATATCTGACGTTCATATTGACATAAAACTGTCCACAGTGTTTTTGTCCCAAATGGGCCGCCGTAGCGTTTACAAGCTGACGCTGGGCGAAATCTCGTCTTGCGAGTCTTCCGGAGGGGCTCGTCTAACACACTGTGGACAGTTTTATGTCAAAAAAAATATATATAAAATTGCGATAAAAATATGCGATCTAGTGCATGGACAGTACACTCTGTTTTTTTTGCTGTGGTGGACTTCTCCTTTAAAGGGGAAATCCACCCATTTTCAATATTTAACTATGTCATTAATATAGCATAAAGGAGTTGTGTGGAAATAAGAAAAAATTTAAAAAAAAATTAACATTGCAAAAAAATGTAACATTGCAAAAAAATTAACATTGCAAATTACACTGTGATGACTCATCATGGTGTAATTTGCAATGTTAATTTTTTTGCAATGTTACATTTTTTTGCAATGTAAATTTTTTTTTTAATTTTTTCTTATTTCCACACAACTCCTTTATGCTATATTAATGACATAGTTAAATATTGAAAATGGGTGGATTTCCCCTTTAACTACTTACATCTATACTTCGCTTTCAAACATTTTTGAAAAATATATTTTCAAATCTATTTGAAAGAATATCTTTGACAATAAAATGCCCCAAAAATGCAATGCAGAAATCCACACACATACAAGGCCTCACCGACAGACAAGCCGATCTGCTGGCGTGTCTGCTGTGCCAGATACCACTGGAACTAGCATGTTTCTGTTGATGTAAATACCTTACATCACTGGCTAGCAGGAGAGAAAAGACAAGCATAAAATCTGTTTATCCATGAGCACATAGAAACAGGGACATACTGTAGGAGAAGCGGGTTATTTAAGGTGCATAAACAGCATATCAGTCACTGACAGGTTGAAGACCTCTATTCTACAATCATGAAAGCATGAGACTTGCACAAAACAAGTCTCATTTATCGATATTCCTTTGAAATGTTTGTAATGTCATAAATGTTTTGAATGCTTTAAATGTCATACATTTCTAAAAACAACTAGCGCAGCATTTAACAAAACACTACGGTATTTTCAATTACATAATATTCACATGTAGGGGTGCACCTGTTAATCCAACTAATCGATTTAATAAAAAAATAATTGATAATCCATTATTTTATATATAATTGATTAATCATAAATATCCTATTTTGGGAATGTTCCTGTTGACAATAATCATTTCAAAAACGTGGAAAAATAGTGAAAATAGACGATCTACAAGCTCACAACGGGTCACCAACTGCAGTGGTTCTCAAACTTTTTAATTTAAGGACCCCCATAACTCTCCGAGTTACAGTCCTGTAAGGGTCCATTTGGAACCCCTTCAAGGAACCCTGAGGGTCCCTGGACCCCACTTTGAGAACCACTGGCCTACTGAAAAGGCCACCTGTATGAGAGTATGACAACTGTCTCTAAATCATAACAATAACAACACATGAGACATTGTTAAGTTTGGCTCTAAGATGCTGCATAACCTCAACAGAAGGATTTATTTTCTCACTACAAAGAAAAAACATGTCTGAGTCAATTAAAAGTTGGATGAATCCCAAGAGTAGTAAATCTACTTACAAACAATGCATAATTTTCTTCTGATTACTTTCATAAATGAGACACAATTTTTAAACTAAACTGGGAATACACACAGTACTGTGAAAACTTGAAATTCCCTGGTCCCCCCACCCCCTACCCCTCACAACATGTCGGGATGTGTTGTGTTGCCAGCTTGTAGATCCGCAATTCTCTCTACTTTTTCTGCAACAGTCATATGACAGCACAGTGTTGCATTAAAAATTAGGGGGGGGTTAGGTTTTAGTAGGATCAAAAGTGTCTAAATAATGGCTCTTTTCGACTAGAAGAACTAAGCAAACCGTGACGTAAGACATATTTCACAGGTTTACGCTATGGCTCGGTTTCAATTTGGGCCCTGTGTTCAGGAGGTGGTACTAACTTAAAAAAATCTTTCTAAAATAGTGAAAATAGCGGATCTACAAGTTCTCAGCGCGTAGCGATGACGCTGTTGTTATAATGGAAACGTGAGCAAAAAAAAAACATCACAGAACTTCATGGGTTCTGGAAAGTTTGGGGTTAATTTGATGTTCTGGATTACCGTTCGTAGCCGAAAAGAGCCATACGTGTTTGTCATCTGTCACTATAAACCATAGAGTTAAAAATAATAGAGAGGGCACCAGAAATCTCCTCCCATCCACTTGCATTGAGTTGCTCACCCAGCGCATGGGCCTAAATCACCCCTTCTTCCGGGTTGGAAATTTGGTGGGCGCGGCCTATTATGGGCCCAATTCGTCACAGAGGTGACGCGTTTTGCGTCACAGAAGCGCGCAGCCCCGTGCGCACGCTCGTGAGTCGAGCCCATTGGTCGAAACCGTTTTCGCTCGTTCATGTTGAGGCCCCAGGCCTGCAGTACCATGAATGGCCAGCATGTGCATTTGGCTTCAATGAAACCACTGGGTTCTGGGGGCTTGCTATAAACGTGTAGTCCACTATTGTTTCTGGTTCTGTGAGGTTCCAACCTTACGTTTTTCTCATTCCATACGGTGGAATACAACAGACAACTTGGCCTATAAATAAGGGCCAAAACAGCAGAGACCACACAGCTTTTCAAAGCCCCCCCCCCCATACTTATTCTAGTCTATAAACACATGAAATGAGTATTGTCTTCCCCTGAGTTATGGAGCTATGGAAGGATTGCACACACCATGTGTGCCGGTAATAAATCATGGTGCGGGGCGAAGAATCCGTTAATGCGGCCTTATCTGCAGGATGTGCTGCTATTTTTACTGCAACACCACCAAAAAACACATATTGTCACTGTCAGACAGAAACCTTGCATCTCCATTTCATCTGTTTATGTTTTTTTTAACCCATTAAGACCTGGAACTGTGTCATTTTTAGATTTGAGCTGAAAAGCATTATTTTACACTTTGGGCTATTAAAAAATAGCAGATCTACAAGCTCATAGCGCGGCACCGAGTGCCGCGCTACGAGCTTGTAGATCTGCTATTTTTTTTTTCTTCGTGAAAATGTGTGCAAATCTTTGAATATATATATTTTTAAAGCGAACATTTTTTACTCAAATCGTTGCTTCTGGGGGTCCCTGGAACTAAATATTTTGATGGGGGTCCGCGGCCAAATACATATAATTTTTGGGGGTCCTTGACATGAAAAAGATTGAGCACCACTGATATAGAAACATACGTTTTTCAGAAAACTGTTGAGATTTAGGAGACATGTAGAATCGGCTTCAGGTCTCAATGTGTTAAAGAAATTAATGGAACCTATTTTATACTTCATTGTATGACAGTGTGATGCAAAATGTCACACTGAGACTAGTTGTGAGCTTCTAGATCTGCATTTTTTTTTGCTTTATTTAATTATTATTTAATTTATTAAATTTGTTTACATTTAACCAATGAAAATACTACAATGGAGCTACAGTACAATGCATCCATTTCCTGAAAAGTAACGGGTTTTGAACATTCAAGGTTTCAACCCGACAGCAACGTTATAATGGAATAAATAAGGACAATTAGCATATAGTTTTTTGCTCTGCTGACATGCCTGACAGTGTAGTCCCGCTTTCTGCCTCATGGGAAAAATATTTAACTTCAATATTACTTTGAGTACATTCACACACGTCATGGATGTGATGTGCATAATGTCCAATTAGGTCAGACAAAAATAGCAGAGCAAATAAATCATGTTCTTTGCTCCCGAGGAGGGAATGCATGGAAGAGACTGTCAGGTGTGCAAACCAAATTACACTTCCCAAGGGGAACATGGACCATGTACTTCATTATTCCTCTTTTGGAGGGAAAGAGAGAAAGTGCTCTGGTTGCACTTTTCCTCCCCCCTACGCCTACTGTACCATTATTTCTGACACCACCATCTTGGCTTGACAAAACTGCTATAGCATACACAGCTAGGCGTCTGAGCAGGTCTCAACCGCGGAAAGAGAGGTCTAATGAATGTCTCAGAGTCAGAGACATCGTTGGCAAAGACACTTTGGACCTGTTCCTGTGTGGGCCCAAGCTGCACGCTTCAGAACAGTCTTCTGACAGACTTCTCAGGACAGCGTCTGTCCTCGTAGGAACCTATGTTGCCTCAGACAAATAGGAATTGCTATAATTGGACTATGCCATATTTTAGCTGTAGGTGGTTTCTTTTTTTGGGGGGACCACACATTTGCATGTTAATGTCACACATACTGTAGTAAGAAATACTTTCAATGTTCTTTGATGAATGACATATATTCTGACACGTTTATTCTGTCAGTTCAATTTAATTTGAGCATGAGAAAGTGGCGGATGGAATGAATTCCAACGTCTCTGAAAAGAGCCAATGATTGCAAGGACAAGGACAGTATCCAATTTTGGTGAAAGACACAACGGCACGACGTCGCTCAAGTTCTGCTAGACGGTATGATCAGCGAGCACAAATGTTCTCCTTCAATAAAAGGATTGAGCCGTGGCTTCCCAGGATTCATAGCAGTGACTCGGTACACTAAATCCTCGAACCCACCGGCCAAGACACCACCCTCATTTCTTACATGGTGGCTCAGTATATGGTATATCAGTCAGCCTTCCTTTACTGTCAGGAACATGGAATTCTTTCTTTCTTTCTTTCTTTCTTTTTTTCTGCAATAGCAGCATCTATAACAGGGTTTGTCTGTATCTCTGTATGGATGAACAGTGTCTGTCCCCTCAAAAGTAGACCAAATAACAAAACAGAAGTGGAAATAGCAGATTTACTGTACAAGCATTTTAGTTGGGTGTTGCGACGCATTGTGAGCTTGTAGATCTGCTATTGAATGTTGATTGTTCATCTGTTTTCGCCTCATATTCACCTATTATGACATGTCCAGGACAGGGATGCTGGGGTTCATGCAGCAAAACGTGATGAAAGTTAAAGCTCCTCAGTATATTCTGATAGTAAACATTGCTATCTTGGAGTGTTTGTTCAGTTGCAGGGGTCTCCCTGTCTCTCCAGTACTTTAGGAAACAGACAATAAATTTTCAGGTGGGACACCAATTTTACCCAATTAGGAGTGAGAACACATATCAGCTTTGATTTTATAGTTTTCCCATTTGTCTAATTATTTGTTTCATCACTTACAATTCACTTACAATCCTGTTCTCTCTCCTGATTGGATGAAATTGGTATCCCGATTCCCGACCTGAAAATGTATTTTCTGTTAACTAAAGAACTGGAGAGATGGGGAGACCCCTGTTACTGAACAAACTCTATAGCAATGATTACTAGCAGAATATAGAGCCTTTTAACACTTTTCTTTTCTTTCTTTTTTACCCAAAAATATCACGTACAGCACCTTTTAACAATTTGACAAACACTATATTTCACAGTCAATGAGCCTTTGTGCATAAAGATCGACAGGCATCAGGGGGGTTATGGGGTGTGACCCATTTCAACCCTTCTCTCTTCATCCTCCGGGTAAGTAAGGAAAACCTGTAAGGTCACACACAGCATGTGTGCCTTTCCGTGGTGAGAGGGTAGCAAGCCACACTCTTAAATTAACTGGTCTACTGAAGCATTTGTGGATAAACTGACATTATTATGCTCATCATCGTGCTCTGTCAAAAATGGGCACCAGATTATTAGTGATGGCCATGAGTACAGTCATCTCCCTGCTGCCAAGTACCTTGAAGTACCCTGGAGGCGAGGCGAGAGGAGGGCACTCAAAGAGAGTTTGATCGACCGCTAATGGCTCTTTGCCACTACGAGAGGTAGCCCAGAACCTTCCATAACCTGAAAACTTTCCAGAACCTGTGTTCAAGTTCTGTGATGGTTATTTGTGTTTACCTTTCGATTATAGCCAGAACCAGGGAGGTACATTATTAAATGTAAATAAAAGGCTGAACAGGTTTTTCTTTTTTGCTATTTTTGAAAACATTTGAAAGTACAACTTCTACGTTCGGTGTTTCCAGAACTCAGGGTTAGTACCACCTCCTGAACATGGACCAAATTAGGTTCTGAGAACCTTATCTGAAACTGAACCATAGCGTATGGATGGAAACAAAACCAGAACCTGTTAAATATTGGATTATTTATCGATGGATAAATAAGTTATTCGAAAAGAGTTATGAGAGTAGGGGCCAGTCCACTGATCCAGACTCTTTCTACAAATACAAATCCCTACAATCTAGTAGCCTGTGAGTCGCACAGAGAGGCACCAGATGTGCATCCTCCCAAGAGCACACTGTACAAGCTTACGAGAAGTAATATGAACTTTGACTGTTTGCTCTTAGCTATAGTGCATGATCTCCTGAAAGTATGATACAGGGTATTGGGAGGGATGTCTGTCTGTCTGTCATGTACTGTAGGTGTATTGGTAGCTGTTCTTTATTATGATTATTATTTTAAAGCAGTCCTCTATAGCTGGTAATATATATATATATATATATATATAATCTTAATTCATAATAGTATGCAATGATGATTTTTAATACAGTAAATCAGAATCTGAAGAAAGCAGAGTAGCAGCAGTTGCCCTATTTACCATTAACTAGCTTGCTCTTGTGCATACCAAGCTTCCAGACAGAAAAACTAGACCTTTTGGTCGTTTGGGATGTTACAGCAATGTCAAACTATACCAAATCCTCTGATGCTCCTCAATTTAGCTGACTTGCTTTAAAAATGTTATGCTAAATTCTCGCCACTTTACTCATGAAATTATTAACAGGAAAGAACCTTTGAACACTTAACAGTTTTTCAAATTCACATAACGACGATGCAAAACTAAGATCAGCTTTACCAAGATGTCAGTGATACATTGTCTACTGCAGTTAGCTTCTCGTTTCAATCCTGAGCTGGAGTGAGCACCATTTCTTAAAGTAACCTCTATTTCATCCTTCACAGAGCGCTCAGGCAGTCCTCTGGAGCTCTCAATAATACCTCAACCAAAACCATCCTCTTTCCTTCCACTCTCTTTTCCCAGGTTGTGGCTGGATATGGCTCATGCTTATATCCTGATGCTAAGGAAGGAGAATTGTAAATACAAGGACATACCAGCGGTAAACAACTTCAAATGACATGAACATAATTATTGCCGTGGATTACATGACCCTGATTGTTCTTTTTTTTTAAATCACAAGCCTTCCAACACATATAGTTTGAAAGGATCACATTCTGCAGTTTCAAAGGATGTGAAAGCGCTGCGCTGTTAAAAAGACATCGGCAAACAAACAACACCCTGTTGTGAAAGATGTTAACACATTGAATGCCAAAAACGGTCCGGACCGTTTTTGAGGGTCCAAACGAGAAGTGCCGAAAACGGTCCGGACCGTTTTTGACCCAATTCTATTTTTATACGAGTGGCCCACGTGGGGCGCTAAAACGAAACTTTGACATCACCCAAGGAGTTTCTGAGAAGAAGAGGCTGGATGAGGCTCCATGTCAAAAATCCTTCCGGTCGGCGTTTTCAATGTTATCTCCTTGACTAAAAGCTTAATATCTCCATTTCTTTTTAATGTGGTGGAAACGAGCCGTTTCCGATCGGCGATCACGCTGCAATGGAGGATCGCGTTGGAAATATTATTGTTCCAGGCGTTAGTCGGGACCCTCCGCCGTCTCGCACGCACGCTTTGTTTACATGCACTTCCGCGTCGGGGCTTCTGCAGCACGAAACGTATAACGCAAGTGGATGGAAGAAATGCAGGCACTCAACGTATAATATTTTAATAAACCTCTGGCACCCAATGTGTTAAAAGCCATAAAAGAATGCCACACATTTACGCTCATTTTGAATGATGGACAATATATCACTGACAGACTGACCACAAAAGAAAAATAGCTCCTCTCTCTGTGCAGCACATCCACAGGGTAGACTATATCACACCAGAGCCGCCCGCTGGCGTCTCTGTATTAATGTCCACTGCCCACTGGTGGTCTATGATGCCACGAGGGCTCGCACACACGGTGATCTGTGGCTCCATGACAACGTGTTAACAGCCGACGGCATTATTTCATGTTGTTCCATGGGCCCGTATAGCCTGGCTCATCTTTCCTGATATATATCCACCCCTAGGGATGATGTTCAGTTTAATTATAGATACTCAGGACATCAGTCAAAGTTAATGTTGTCCTTGTTTTACCCAGCCATCCATACATGAGATTCGCTGTCACAGTGTGAGCATCCCACAGAGATCTTGATGGAATCTCAGGGCTAAGAAAAGCGAGTGCCAGGTGCAGTATTTTGTTTAATTTAGACCGTCTGATTTCCCGAAACGAGAGCACATTTACATCTGTTGTCATCTAAAGCGCCATTATTACCGTAACAGCTCTTACTTAACTTGACCTTTGAGGATTCTCCCTTTCTGTTTGGGGGGGGGGGGGGGGTCTGGAAGTGATTCTTATACAGTAGCCGTGACACGATGCTAAGCTCACCCCCGCCTCCCCTGACGATGGCCTGAGGCGGTGCTCATTCTGTCCCCCTGGTAGAGCCGCAGGCGATATTGCTATTATACCTTCAGACCCCGTGGAGCTTTACTTCTCTGGACATCCACGGACTCAGAGATGCTGCTGATGCACCTTATGAAGCCTCTTCCTCGTGGCAGGAATATTAACCCATTCAATCTGGGGACGGTAGTCTATCTCTGTCATTTTAGATTTCTTTTGGCTAATGTGCAAATCTTTGAATATATATATTTTTTTAAAGCGAACATTTTTAACTCAAATCTTTGCTTCTGGGGGTCCCTGCCTGGAACAACATATTATGAGATGGGGGTCCGCAGCCAAATAGCCTACACATAATTTTGGGGGTCCTTGACATGAAAAAAAAAGAACCACTGATTATAGCAACATACGTTTTTTTTCAAAAAACTGTTAGGATTTAGAAGACTTTTGTAGAATTTGTAGAATTCCCCCCAGAAGCATTTGAGTTACAAATGTTCGCTTTAAATATATATATTCAAAGATTTGCACACATTTTCAAAAATTTTCAAAAAAAATGCAGATCTACAAGCTCATAGCGTGGCACTCGGTGCCGCGCTATGAGCTTGTAGGTCTGCTATTTTTATATAGCCAAAGAAATCTATAAAAAGACACATATGCGTTCTCGGTCTGAAAGGGTTAAAAAATGGGCCTGGTGGCATCCACTTGGGATGATGTCCATCCTTATTGTGCGGGGAAGTGAGCAGACACTCAGAGCTAATGTGCAGGTACAGCTCTCTCTTACAGCTGACAGGAGGAGGCCATTTAAATGTTATTGTAAAACGCTGAAATTAGACGGTTTGGAATGGCTACTGCAGCCTGGGTGCCAAAGTATGTATTTAATTCACCCCTTCCTTTATTTCAAAGGACTGTGGTGCTGGCTTATCTTTGCAGGCTCAGATTTCCTTCTGAAATAACAGCCAGGGTAGATTAATTACAATGGTTCCAGACACCCCAAACAACTGTGTGTGTGTGTGTGTGTGTGTGTGTGTGTGTGTGTGTGTGTGTGTGTGTGTGTGTGTGTGTGTGTGTGTGTGTGTGTGTGTGTGTGTGTGTGTGTGTGTGTGTGTGTGTGTGTGTGTGTGATAGAGAGAGAGAGAGAGAGAGAGAGAGAGAGAGAGAGAGAGAGAGAGAGAGAGAGAGAGAGAGAGAGAGAACAACTATCTGTCTAACTCTAACCCATCCAGTCTGATGGGATAAAATAAAATAAAAAAAATAAACAGGAAGATGGATAAGGCCACTGCTTGATAAGATTTTTTTGCATTGCTATTCTTGTTAAAAATGGACCATTACACTGAAGTTGTAGAACAAAAGAAGAAAAAAAAACTTTCCCCAGAAAGAGCTAATCACTATCTTTTCATCTCTATATACTGGCATATCCACCAATTACCTCAGACATTTCCAAATGGATCATGAAGACTGTCAGGAGTGAAGATGCAAAGTAACTCCAGCATGGAGACCAACACATGTTCTCCGCTGCATGGAGCCAGAGACACTTGGCTCTAAAGTGAGAGCTTCCAATCGATGCCAGCTCTTCCTGGCACTGGCCTCTCTCCGTCCTGGGCGTACCGAATCTCATATCACAACTCATTTACATAATCCTGCCTCTGATTGGTCTCAGTTTAATGAAGGGCGGTAATGAATTTCTATAACAATGTTTCACTCCTCAACGCGGCAAAACAAACAGAAGCGTGTGATGACAGCTGCTAAAGCGCTCTCTCTCTCTCATCCTGTGATCATAAAAGGAGAAAATGACACATTCAGCCCTCATACTGTATGATGCTGGGTCACGGTCATGTATAGTAATCCAAGAGTTGTTCAGTTATGAAGTCATATATTTTGGGCCAGTGGCGTCATCTGTAGAAAGGGGGGAACGGGAACGGGCCTCCTTACCTTCTACTGTAGTTAGGGTTTTGAAATCCCATTGTTCTAATGTGAGGATATCATATACTCTGAGGGTGACCACCCGTCCCGAAATTCGCGGGACAGTCCCGAAATTGGACCCTCTGTCCCGCGTCCCGCACAAGCAGAGCAATGTCCCGAAAATCAAAGATATGGAGAAGAAAAAAATATATATATTTTTTTGATAATAAATCGGTAAAATCAGTCAATAACAATTAAATAACATAACCCTAACCTAACCCTAATACCGAAATAAAGAAACCAAAAACTGGAGGAAAAAAAAGGACCCCCCGCGCTCGTGCATGTGTCCCGCGAAACGGGTTCATCTGTCCCTCAATGGGCCTGGTTATAGGTGGTCGCCCATACTCTAGTATGGCAAAAATTACATGTATTCTGTGTATTTCTCTTTGAAATTTGGAAATGTCTCGCTCGGGTGGCACAGTGGTGAAGTCCCTGCCCACCACCACGGAGGAGGTTGTGGGTTCGAATCCACCGCGGTGCATCCGGCTTTGTCGGGTGTCTGTACGAACACGATTGGCCCGTGTTCGGTTTCGGGGGGAGGGAAGCCGAGCAGGGAGGGTGATATTGGTCACTGCACGTACTCCTACGGGCTGGGGGGGGGCGGCACATGTCAGCGGGGAGTGTTGGGCGGGAGGGGTCGGACGGGCGAAGGCTCTACGTCCTCCCGGTGGGGGCTCCTCACTGGTAGGTGAGTCAACACAGAAATGTGTGTGGGGAGGAACGCCTAAATTGGGGAGAAAAAGGGGTAAAAAAAAATAAGGCTACTCTAAATGAAAAAAAAAAAATGAAAAAAAATGAAAAATTAAAATCTGCAACGTCGACAAAGTGTCATTTAAGGTAATAACAACGACATTGTACTCCTTTGAGAACCCTTGAGAACGTACACGAAAAAATGTGGCACAACGCATCACATTCTTAAGTTGAGAATCAATTGTTTATCTGCAGCGAGTGACACAGAAGTATGGCAAAGTATAAACTAACGAAGGGCCTCCACTCAGTCAACACATTCACAGTGTGGAAATGAAGTACATTGTCATAGCGGTGCAAGACGCTTCATTAGGCCTAGCGAGGCAGGATGTCTGTGCCTAAAGCAGTCCGTGACCAACAGTAGTGCCTAAGGTTCTTGAATGCAATACTCAGTAATGCTGCTCATTACTGCACACTGTATTAGCCATCTTTTAACCCTTTAAGACCGGGAAAGCATCTGTCATTTTAGATTTGAACCACTTTAAACATTATCTTATACTTTGTCTATTCAAAAATAGCAGATATACAATCTCATAGCATGGCACTCTGGTAGATCTGTTATTTTTTTAATACATATATTTTTAAAGCGAACATTTGTAACTCAAATCTTTGCTTCTGGTGATTCTACAAATGTCTTCTAAATCCATTTTTTTTTTGTTGAAAAAACTCATGTTGCTATAATCAGTGGTCCTCAAACTGCCCCCCAAAATGATATGTATTTGGCCGCGGACCCCCCATCTCAAAATATGTTGTTCCAGGGACCCCCCCCCCAGAAGCAAAGATTTTAGCAAAACAAAATATATAAATATTAAAAGATTTGCACAAATGTTCACGATTTCTTCAAAAATAGCAGATCTACAAGCTTGTAGATCTGCTATTTTTGAATAGCCAGATAAATCTTAAAATGACACACAGATGCGTTCCTTCCCGGTCTTAATGGGTTAAGGAAGGCTGGAACAGTTATTCGAAAGTTCAAATCAATTGTTCATAGTGTAACGCTTTTATTCAAGCCCCAATCATGAGAATGTGAATATATCTAATGGTGCCAGCAGAGCATAAAATGGGTGGTCTGAAGTTACAGTGCAGTAGTGGTCTTAGTGATTATAGCAATCACAATAAGAACATCCATATTGAATACTGTCCCTTAGTGTGAGGGTAGTTTAGAATCCTGCCTGCAGTTCTTTTTCATTGTTCTATTTTAACTGCTTGGGTGCCAAAACCGGGACTCTCCGGTTTTGCAAAGACGCACGTTGAGTGCCATAACCGGAGATCTCTGTGAAATTGTTTTTTTTCCTTTTCTTTCTTTTTTTTCCCACAAGGGGCAGGCTAGCGCAACTTTGGAATCACCAACGGTTCCTCTTAAATGGAAGGGACAGATGGATCACCGTGCCAAAAAAACTCCCTTCCGTCCACTCCCATCTCCTTGATAAAAACCTCCAGATCTCCTTAACTTTTTACAGCGGTGAAAACGAGCCATTTTCGATGCGCGATCACTCCGCGATGGCGACTCGCGTGAGAGATGTTATTGTTCCTAGGCGTTAGCCAGGACCGTCCATCGTCGTACACGCATTCATTGTTTACATCCGGGTGCTCGTCGTCGATTCTACAGCTCTAAACAGCGCAGCGTAAACGGTGAGATCGCTGGCACTATAGATGTACCTGTTTTAATAAACCTCTGGCACCTATTGAGTTAAGCATGCATAAGGTTTAGTCTTAGCACCATCTCCATTATATCGGTGTAGAAGGACAGAGAGGATGTTAAACTTACACTGATCAGTCACCTGCCGTATCTTCCCCAGGGGTTTTACGGCAGCTGACCTAACAGTGCAGGGTAGTACGGACCCCTGGAGGAATCCGGTCAACGAAGTATAGGGTTCAAGTGTGATGGCAAGGAATTGCAGTTGATCCGGTGCAAAGCAAAAGCCCATAACGGAGTGGAAAAACAGCTGCATCTGACAGTTCACAGAATGGGTGTGCCAACAAAGGTGAGGTATGCCATAAACCCACCTTCCACGTTCTGAGCCAACTCTCTCCGCACACTGTCAAATCCCAGCTGGACTATACCATTTCATTCACCATGGGGAGTGCCTTGTTGATAATAATGTTAATTAAGTGTTCATCAAATTGAAATTTCTCTGTGTCTTTGTGAATAAATAAGGATAATGGGTGCAGTATATAATTAACAAAATTGTCATTGCCCTGTCAAGATGCAACCTCGGGCAGGCAGCATCAGCTGATAGGGGGGTCATGTTTCTGCAACAAGCAGTGACTTTTGTAGCATGTATGGCACCCCCTATGGGTGTAATCGCTTCTGGCACTGGCTGTTTAGTGGCCCCTAAATGTGTGATTCATATTTGGAGCAGATGGGTCTCATGATTTGAGGGATTTTGTGCAAAAAAATCGTAGGCGATCGGAATGGAGTCTGACAAATCGGAAAGATGCATCTTGATCACATGACCACAGAGATAATGTGTTCTGATTTGCATACGTTTTTGACAAAATGTGGAGTGTTTCGAAGAAAACGCAGAAAGTCTTGCCAGGTGGAAATGGTATGACCTATATGGGGAGTTGCTCCATGATCCAAGGAATATAGGGAAAATAACGTGTGATTGTATGCCCTACGGTTCAAGGGTTATAGGCCAAAAGTGTTGCGGCCTGTTATAGCGCCACCATGAGGCTGATTAGAGAAACTTGGGGTTGAAGGTACTTCCTTGGCCTACGGGGAGTGTGCATGTTCAATTTCAGTCCAGCGGTGCCCAAGATTAGCTGCTCACAGACAGACAGACAGACAGACAGACAGACAGACAGACAGACAGACAGACAGACAGACTCACAGGAGTGAAAACATAATCCCTCGCCTTCGGCTGTTCCAGGGTCATATTTGGGGCACAAGTGAAGTGGGAACATTCTGAAGGACTTACAGTATGCCTTGTTGATTATTAAAATAAAGGTATTCCTCAAGTCTAAAAGAGTTGACAGGTTTCTGCCCTTGAAAATAGTCATTTAATCTGAATCCATATGACACCAGCAGTGCTGCGCGATAAAAAACATTGAAGATATAACTGTCAGAACTCAAACAAAAAGAAAAGAAACAACAGTCCATTGTGTAGTGAATGGTTGCATAATGTTGTGATTCATATTCAGTGGGAAAATCCCTTTGCATGTTCAGATGGTTCATCTGAATGGCCCAAACGTTTATCAGCACTCTGTCACTCATTTTCAAAACGGATCAAGCAAAGAAGATTAGCCTGGCTCTACATCTGAGACTGTTGACTCATTTGACTCACAGATGATTACACAATTGCCATTCATTTGCTTAAAACGAGAAAAGAAATAAAGATGTCAAAATGTCACGTTTGTGTTCCATAATTGTACCCCATTAGGTGCAATTGAAGATAATTTCCTAATCTCCTCAGCGCTTCACCGCGGCTCGTCGGACATGAAGGTCACAGCACAGAAGGCTCGATGCGGGCCAGCGCTCTGCGGAGAGACAGGTTGGAACGTTGAACTCCATCTCCTGGAGGACAACGGAGAGTGCCACTGTCACGCGGAGTGTGTACACCCTCTCCACCACCGAGAGCGGTCAAGTGGAAGGGGCCAGCCCTTGAGCGGAGCATGCCTCGTGTGGGAGTGTGCGCGTAGGCAGACGGAGCAGTCTGGAGCGGGTGTTGCGGAGCTGGAGGCGATGGCCTCTCTGACATGATAGATTCCCTTCCCAGGCTGCGATGCCAGGAGGGAGCCTGTCAACATCCCTGCCACATGCCCTGCTGTTTATCTTCCAAAATCCGGTGGAGGGTTGCATCCTCTGGGTGCGTCCCGGCCTCTCTCTTGTCTCGGTCGTAATCACTGTAACTTATAGTGACGCATATGACCGTTTGCACTTTGCAATGTGTTTGTGCAGACTGCAGCCAGTGGTGGAAAGTAACTAAGTACATTTACTTAAGTACTGTACTTAAGTACAATTTTGAGGTATTTGTACTTTACTTGAGTATTTCCAACTTCCTATACTTTTACTTCTACTCCACTACATCTCAGAGGCAAATATTGTACTTTTACTCCATTACATTTACTTGAAAACTTTAGTTACTAGTTACTTTGCAGATATGCATTATTACATTATAAAACATACATTAACCACTTTAGCCCTATTTTAGAAATAGCCGATCTACAAGCTCACAACGCGTTGCATCGCGACGCGTTGTGGGCATGTAGATCTGCTATTTTCAAATATTTAGTACTTTTACTTTTGGTACTTTAAGTACATTTTGATGGCATTACTTTTGTACTATTACTCAAGTACATTTTTTATTCTGGACTTTTACTTGTAACAGAGTATTTTTATATTGCAGTATTGGTACTTTTACTTAAGTAAAGAATTTGAGTACTTTTTCCACCACTGACTGCAGCATCACGACATCCGCCCAGCCACCCGAGCTGGGAGCATAGAGAGAGCGCCAAGAAGTGTTTACACAGGCATGCAAATGTCCACTGGGTGTTAACAAATTCAAGCCGAATCAGGTTTACCAGGGAAAACAAGGTAGATAACTTTGAGCTCTGAGATCATAGCCTTTTACTGAAGAGAAAGAGAGAGCTGGGAGGGGGAAATAAATTCAATTCCAAATCTGTGGCTTCAAAAGTGGATGGTAGCTGAATGCAAATAAAGTTCTTTCTCTCTGTTGTGATTTATCACTGTGCCAAGCAGTAGTGCCGGGGCAGCCGGTGTATTGAACGGAATGACTCTCCTCACATATTGGAAAAGCAACTCAACAACAAAGCACAGGAAAAAATGGAGCCAGACAGATGGATGACCTTCAGTCCTCCTTTCTGGAACACGTGGAGGAATTTGTTTACGAAGCTAATCGTTCGCCCTCGTGAAATAATTGTTTGGAAAACCATCCACAAAACCCCTGGCTGCCACTCACTTTGATGGCCCAAAGAAAGAAAATACACTTCGTAGACCAATTATAGAATGCAGTTCAAAAGAAAGAGAGAGAGAGAGAGAGAGAGAGAGAGAGAGAGAGAGAGAGAGAGAGAGAGAGAGAGAGAGAGAGAGAGAGAGAGAGAGAGAGAGAGAGAGAGAGAGAGAGAGAACTTAGAGAGAGACTATGGCTTGTTTTTATTTTTATCTTGTAAAAATGTACTTGCAGTAAAGTATGTATCAGTCTGAAGTACTAGGAATATACTATGAGTCATGACCATATATTAGCAGAACTTTTGGCATTGCTCATAGGCACAAATAATGAATCCATATACTACTGTGTTATCACCAGTAAACAAACAAGTAAGTGATAACTGTAATCTATAACTGAAAAAAGGGGGGAAAGAAAGAAAACATGACATGAAATACACATATTTAAGCCCTCTCTTATTACATACTTTTATCAACAATCCAAGGGTGGCAATGTACAGTATACAACATTTCACAGCAGTATAGATGTTTTTCAAGGCCAATGGTACATATTTTTGGGATACTGTGGCGTTCTAAAAACAAACAACCAGATTTCAACGATGAGATTAACTGTTCAGCACAACACTAAAGTCAGCTAAAAGCTCTTCTGTTCTGCTGTGCATAAGCACAGTCCAAAACCTGAGTAATCAGGACTGATCAAATAAAGTCCTGTGTTTTCCACCCCTTCTCTCTCCACGTAATTCCTCTGAATTGAATGATGTCACCATTGCTTTGCCATAGGTGAGCCTCAATCTCTGTGCCCAATGACTGCACCAAAGAACGATCCTTCAGAGCGCCCCTGGCATCAATCTTGCTGGAAGCAGTTGGCGATGAACCTGGACTGCCTTGAAAAGTTCCCTGGCTGACAGCTTCCATGATCAGCCGTCACAGCTGGCTGTCTGATTCATACCTGAACGGCACATCAGAAGAGAGAGGTCACCTCTCTGCTTAGCTTCATGTGAGTGCTTCTAGAGAATAGCTGCCGACTCGCAAGAAACCCCATGCTTCTGCTATGTAAGCAATGTAAAGACATTTTCAACAAGCAGAGTCTTGTCACAATAGAAGTAGAATGGTAGCTTAGCTTCAGTTATGTTTTGGTGAAAAGGTGTCGGTCGGGTCGACAAAAATGACATTGAGTGTCATGTCACCCATCTGCCCCTCATGATTTTTCTGTATTTGTATTAACCTTATAGAGTTGCAAAGGAAATAGACCAATAAGCCTTACTATTCGCAAACCACTGAATGGAATTTAGCTTATATAATAAACATGAAAAGCATACAAAGCAACAAAAATATACCAGTCAGAGCTCAGCTCACTGCGCTATGAACAGCTCATAGCGCGGCACTCGGTGCCACGCTATGAGCTTGTATATCTGCTATTTTTGAATAGCCAAAGTATAAAAGGTTAAAGTGGTTAATAGTATTGTGGAGCTATACTAACTAATTTAGCTGGGGACCCCCTGGTATGCCCCTAAGGAACCCTGGGGTCCCCAGACCCCACTTTGAGAACCAATGCTATAATTGAACCACAGTGCAACTCAGCTCACACTGCTAGTGCTACATAGTACATACAGCTAACCACGCAGCTCAGGTCATGCTACGTAAGTACATACAGCAAAGGCCAAGTGCCATAGACTGCATTCTCAACAGTTACACAAAGCTCGAAGGCCAAGCTCCATAGAGTCATGGACAGTAGGGCTGTGAATCGTCTGCTATCTCACGATTCGATTCCAATTCTAGGGGTCACGATTTTGATTTTTGGAAAATGAGAATCGATTCTGAATCGTCCAAATAGATTTTTCTGACACCCCTAGCAGACAGCATTCTCAACAGTTACACAAAGCTCACGTTCTCGCAGGTTAGCAAATCATCAATCCGGGAACCCACACTCGGTAAAAAAAAGAAAGAATCAAATAAATGTATTTGATTTGGCCTCTTGGGGCACGACCTCCTTTTTCATTAAAGGGAAACTCCGGTTTGGCTCCTCCCCTTTTCAGTCCTCTCCATCCGGGTGCTCATGTGTACATTCCTACTAACAACAACATCACATGTGTAATGCAGCAGTGCCAATGTAGGCATTGTTCAAGCATATCGCTGTACCCCAATGTAAAAGGTTGAAGGCAATTCCCCCACTACTGTACAAAATTCCCTATAGCCACATTTATTTTCTTCATTCATTTAGTGCAGGCATGCCTCAGGCACCCTGTAGTTATTCTAAGGACCCAATTTGCACTTTAGTTGAGGCTCCTGTTTGGGCACTCCCAGTAAAAGAGGACCCCAGTTGTTATGCTTCTGTATGCAGCCACACACAAACATATGCACCTAAGAATGCGTTCTTGACGAAGTGAGTTGTTTTTTGTCTTTATAGTGCAATATTAGTTCATGTGGTAACAGCTCATTGTATCAGAATTGATCTGTGTGTGGTTTAAAAAGTTCGTTTTTGTAACTGTATATGCTAGCTAAAGTTCAGTGGCTAAGCTAACAGGGCCTATCCTGTGTGTGTGTGTGTGAGAGCAGGCTATGTAGGGCTAAGCTAATACATGAGTTTATGGCTCACTGTAGTGATGTGCTATGTGCTGTATCCTAGTTTGCATAGGCCATTGTCACAGTTCTGTATACTTATGTTATGATTTCTGTTATTCCAGATACCATTCATCACTGTGTATGTTTGTAACTGCCAACTACCATTCTACATAAAAACCCATAAACTGCCATCAAGTGTCATCTTTGAATACATGCTCTATGACCGGAGCCCTGTGGTGGGCATAGCTTCAACCCCTATGAACATACAGTCCTCTCTTAAAAACTACAATTTTTCACATGGTCCTTCGATCCGGAGGCTCCACTCACCACAGCAAGATGACAGAAGGGGACTCAAAAAGGATACGTCATATACCTTCCCACCTACTCCAATACCAGGTCAACCTTCCCCACTCCTTACTGCCACCCCCAGTCCCAACCAGCACTCAGACAATAGCGCAAAGGGACGCCCAGACAACCAGCACAGCACAGATGTGGCCAATCAGTGGGCAAGCCGAGTTTGCCTCGACTGCAGACCAATACTCAGCTATGCCAAGGTATTCAAGTGGGCAGTATAGACCAGACCCCCTAAGTCATTTCAACCAAAATATGGCATATCCTAACCCCCTAGTATACAATCAGTCACCTAGAAGCCTGCAAGATGAGGAGGAAGATCTGCAAGAGATCTCCATCATTAGCGATGCTGTATCTCCTCTGCATCAGAAGCAGCAAGATCTGCCCCCCATTCATACACCGTACCACCTCTCACCGGTGGTCAGACCTAACACTTTAAACATCTCTTTTACTGCCCCCCCAAGCACAGTAAACCCTCAGCAGCATGTTATGTCTGACCAGCTAGCTCAGCTGTCCATGCACCAATGGCAGAACTCAACCACCTACAGAAGTGTCGTCCAGGCACACCCCACGTCGGCAGCCCCAGTGACGACACCTACTATTGCATCGCCACATGCCAGTCAAACCTCCCCCTCATCAGTGGCCATGCACATGATGCCTACATGGGCCTCTCAGCAGCACCAGACGCCTGCTTCACTGCAGCACCAGGAGCCTACTTCACTGCAGCACCAGGAGCCTACTTCACTGCAGCACCAGACGCCTGCTTCACTGCAGCACCAGACGCCTGCTTCACTGCAGCACCAGACGCCTGCTTCACTGCAGCACCAGATGCCTGCTTCACTGCAGCACCAGACGCCTGCTTCACTGCAGCACCAGACGCCTGCTTCACTGCAGCAACAGACGCCTGCTTCACTGCAGCAGCAGACGCCTGCTTCACTGCAGCACCAGATGCCTGCTTCACTGCAGCAACAGACGCCTGCTTCACTGCAGCACCAGACGCCTGCTTCACTGCAGCACCAGACGCCTGCTTCACTGCAGCACCAGACGCCTGCTTCACTGCAGCAGCAGACGCCTGCTTCACTGCAGCACCAGATGCCGGCTTTACTGCAGCACCAGACGCCTGCTTCACTGCAGCACCAGACGCCTGCTTCACTGCAGCACCAGACGCCTGCTTCACTGCAGCACCAGACGCCGGCTTCACTGCAGCACCAGATGCCTGCTTCACTGCAGCAACAGACGCCTGCTTCACTGCAGCAACAGACGCCGGCTTCACTGCAGCACCAGACGCCTGCTTCACTGCAGCACCAGACGCCTGCTTCACTGCAGAACCAGACGGCAGCTTCACTGCAGCACCAGACGCCTGCTTCACTGCAGCACCAGATGCCTGCTTCACTGCAGCACCAGACGCCTGCTTCACTGCAGCACCAGACGCCTGCTTCACTGCAGCACCAGACGCCTGCTTCACTGCAGCACCAGACGCCTGCTTCACTGCAGCACCAGACGCCTGCTTCACTGCAGCACCAGACGCCTGCTTCACTGCAGCACCAGACGCCTGCTTCACTGCAGTACCAGACGCCTGCTTCACTGCAGTACCAGACGCCTGCTTCACTGCCGCCGGCATACCAGCAGCACCCGATGCTGACTTTAGCACAGCCAGCATACCAGCAGCATCCCACGCTGGCTTCAGCACAGGCAGCATACCAGCCACATCCAACGCCAGCTCCCGCACAGCCATCGTATCAGCAGCACCCGACGCCCGCTTCAGCACAGCCGGCGTACCAGCAGCAGCTGATGCCAACTCCACTGCAGCCAGCGTACCAGCCACACCTGAGTCCAGCCTACCAACCGGTGGACCGGTCTCACCCGATGCCAGCTTCAGCACCGCTGTCGCACCAGCTGCACCTAACTTCAACCTTGGCGCATCCGGACTACCAGCAGATCCAGCCGATAGCCACAGCGCAGTCGACCTACCAGCAACACCAGCCAGCAGCTACTGCGCAGCCAGCCTACCAGCAGCCGGCCTACCAATACCACCAGCCGCCAGTCTCCGCCGAGCCGGCCTACCAGCCTCAGCAGCCGCCAGCCTCCGCACAGCCGGCCTACCAGCATCAGCCAGCCTCCGCACAGCCGGCTTACCAACAGCACCAGCCGACAGCCTCTGCACAGCCGGCCTACCAGCACCACCAGCCGACAGCCGACGCACAGCCGGCCTATCAGCACTACCAGCTGCCAGCCTCCATGCCGCTGGCCTACCAGCACCACCAACCAACAGCCGACGCCCAGCCGGCCTACCAGCACTACCAGCTGCCAGCCTCCGCACCGCCGGCCTATCGACAGCACCAGCCGACAGCCTCTGCACAGCCGGCCTACCAGCAGCAACAGCCGACAGCCGACGCACAGCCAGCCTATCAGCACTACCAGCTGCCAGCCCCCGTGCCGCTGGCCTACCAGCACCAACAGCCGACAGCCTCCGCACAGCCGGCCTATCAGCAGCACCAGCCGACAGCCTCCGCACAGCCGGCCTACCAGCACCACCAGCCGCCAGCCTCCGCACAGCCGGCCTATCGGCACCACCAGCCGACAGCCTCCGCACAGCCGGCCTACCAGCACCACCAGCCACCAGCCTCCGCACAGCTGGCCTATCAGCAGCACCAGCCGACAGCCTCTGCACAGCTGGCCTACCAGCACCACCAGCCGACAGCCTCCGAACAGCCAGCCTACCAGCACCACCAGCCGCCAGCCTCCGCACAGCTGGTCTACAACCAGCACCACCAGCCGACAGCCTCCACGCAGCCAACAACAGCTTCAGCACCGCAAATTTACCAGTCACTGTGGCCCATGGCATCCCCTTCACAATACCAACCTCCTGATCCAATGTTCAGTCAGCCTCCACCAACGGCACATGTCATCCAGACGTACAAGCCAAGTGGTCTACCCTCAAACCAGCCAGTTCCTGTCCCAGCGCTTCCAAACTTGTCAACCGACAGTGAAAAGGAGTTCGCTGACCTCAAGATGGCATTAGATCACCTTCTGAACCATCGAACCGAGCTATCAGAACACTATAAGTACCGAGTACTGTTGGAACACTTGTTACTGGACGAAGCCCGGCTGATAGCGCAGGCCTGCCGCCACTACTCCCAGCCATACACTGAAGCTATGAAAGCCCTGCAGTGTCAATATGGGCAACCGCACCAACTGGCCCAGAGTGAAATAGCCACCATCCTAAACCTGCCCGACGTTAAAGCTGGCGACTCAAAGGCATTCCAGAGTTTTGCCCTCAGCATTGATCTGCTAGTTGGTATGCTGACATCACTTGAGGGCCCTCAGGGCACTGAACTAACTTGTACGGGCCACGTAGATAGGCTGCTTAGTAAACTCCCCAAACACTCCAGAGACAGCTTCATCGAGCATCTTCAGGTTAGAGGGAGACTGCAGACCAACTGCCTAAACCCCTACAACTTAAAAGACTTGTCAGAGTGGCTAAGAGTAAAGGCAGCAGCACAGCGCCTGTCCGCCAAGATGGTGCAGCGTTACCATACAGAAGGACAACAAAGCCCACGAAAGGAACATCAGCCTATTACCAGGCCAAGGGGTCAGTCTACAACAGTCTACCATGGTGGTGAGCAGACAGACATCAGTGAGGATCAGCCCAGTTTGACCACCCAAGCACCAAAACGCAATGGGAAGTTCAAACGCCTTTGCATCTATTGCCGCAGTGAAGAACACTACTTGTCTCAGTGCCCTGCAATACAAGAGTGTCCACCTGAGCAGATCCTTAAATGGATAAAAGAGGGCAAGCGATGCTGGAGATGTGGACGCACCAACCATAGGTACCAAGAATGCACACTTAAGAAGCCCTGCGGAGAATGCAACGAGGTGCATCTCAGGGTTCTTCACAGCATCTCCTCACAAGGCCCCACTATCTTACATGTCACGTCAGCACAGGACCAAGTCTACCTCACAAACTCCAATCCAACAGGACGAGTCTACCTGAAGATTGTGCCTGTACTGCTGCGGAACGGAGAAAGAGTGCTTGAGACATACGGCATCCTCGACGATGGAGCTGAGCGAACTATCCTCCTCTCGGCTGCAGCGCAGCACCTTAACCTCCAAGGGAAAAGGGAGTCATTGGCCCTGAGGACGATTCGTCACGACGTCGCTCACCTAACTGGCTCATCAGTCGACTTCCAGATGTCTCCCATAGCTAGACCAGAAGAGCGCTACAACATTACAGGGGCATTTACTGCTAACCGCTTAGCCCTGGCTGAGCAGTCGTACCCTGTGGAGGCACTACAGAAACGCTATCAACACTTGAAAGGGATTCCCCTACAGCCCTTTGAACGAGCTCAGCCACTCATCTTGATTGGCGCAGATCACACCAATCTCATCACTGCCAGAGAGCCAATCAGACTCGGCCCTAATGGGGGCCCAGCAGCTGTGCATACACGGCTTGGATGGGCCTTACAGGGACCGGACGGTTTGTTGCAGCACCAAGTGCCGACGCAACAATGCTTCCTGACGACCCTTAGCTCACCACCAGATGACATCTACCAACATGTGGAGCAATTATGGCAACTGGACGTACTACCCTACCGTAACGAGAGGTTAGTTACTCGATCCCGGCAAGATAATGAAGCGGTGGAGATCCTGGAGACCAGGACGAAGTGCATGAGTGATGGCGACACACTGCACTATGCCACCCCTCTTCTCCGTATGCGAGATGCACCCCGCCTGAGGGCCATAAAGGAGGTCATGATGCCAAACCTCAGGAGTACCGAAAGACGACTAGCCAAGAGTCCTGATCAGGCCAAGGTGTACAATGCAGAGATCCAGAAACTTGTCAATGGCGGATGTGTCACCAAGATCACCCAAGATACTGCAGAGCAATCTGCTGAGTCGTGGTTCATACCACACCACCTCGTGCATCATAACGGTAAAGACAGATTGGTCTTCAACTGCTCATTTTCATACCAAGGTCTCTCCCTGAATGACCAGCTTCTTCCTGGTCCGACCCTTGGCTCTGCGTTGGTGGGGGTCCTGCTTCGGTTCCGCCAGCATGCAGTAGCCATCAGCGGGGACATTCGTGCTATGTTCCACCAGGTTCGATTGCTGCCAGAGGACAGGCCCTTACTGAGGTTCATCTGGAGAGACATGAGGAGAGACGACCAACCAGAGATCTACGAATGGCAGGTTCTACCATTCGGCACAACATGTAGCCCGTGTTGTGCCACCTTCGCTTTACAGAAGCATGTGCGTGATCACCAACAAGGCAACGAAGAAGTGCTACAGGCACTTGAAAAGAGTTTCTACGTGGACAACTGTCTACATAGCCTGCCAACGGCACAGTCTGCCAAGATTCTGGTGGATCAGATGCGTTCATTATTGGCCCACGGGGGATTTGAGATCAGGCAGTGGGCTAGCAATCAAACCTCTGTCGTCGCCCACTTACCTGCAGCAGCACGCGCAGAGAGCACAGAGTTGTGGCTTACACAGGACCGTACTGACCCCCAGGAGCCAGCTCTGGGTCTGCAATGGCATTGCCCGACCGATACACTTGGCTACAGACACCGACCTCTGGAGAGTCACCGTCCTACTATGAGGTACATATACAAGGTCTTAGCAAGCCAGTACGACCCACTAGGCTTCATTGTCCCATTCACCACACGAGCAAAGGTGTTAGTTCAGATGCTGTGGACTAAGAAAAGAGGTTGGGATGACCCCAACCTCCCAGCTGACATCATCGAAGCATGGAGCATCTGGGAAGAGGAACTGCCTGGTCTGGCCAACATTACCTTGCCTCGATGCTATGCACCGCCTATGGCCAACATGGAAGCTATAGAATATGATCTCCATGTCTTCTGCGACGCCTCTGAGAAAGCATATGGCTCAGTGGCTTACCTCACTACCAGGATCAATGGATCAGTTCACTCCTCCTTTGTCATGGCCAGGTCCAGGGTGGCGCCAAAACGCCAGTTGTCCATGCCACGCCTGGAACTCTGTGCAGCTCTAACAGGGGCACAGCTAGCTAAGCTCCTTCTAAGAGAGCTCACCTTGACCATAAACCAAACTACCCTATGGACCGACTCGACTACCGTCCTGACATGGCTGCAATCAGAGTCCTGCCGGTACAAGGTGTTCGTTGGAACTAGGATTGCAGAGATCCAGGAGCTGACAAATCACCAAGCTTGGAGGTACGTAGACAGTCAGAATAACCCGGCTGATGACCTCACCAGAGGGAAAACCTTAGCCGAGCTAGCCACACACAGCCGTTGGAGCCAAGGCCCACCATTCCTCCAACTTCCACATGACCAGTGGCCAGGTATCCCTGCACTAGAGGAAGGCAATGACCCTGTGGAGATAAAGAGAGCGACATTCTGTGGTTTAACTGCAGCTTCTCCAGATCCCCCCTTGCCCGACATCATTCAGTTCACCTCATGGAAGGCATTGGTGGAGGCAACATATCAGTCCCTTCACGGGGCGGCAGCTCCAGATGGGCAACTGCCTGAGCCAGATTACAGGGAAGCGGAGGCAGTCATCCTGAAGAGCTGCCAAAGAGACTGCTTCCCAGAAGAGGTCAAAGCCCTTACGGATGGAAAGCCAGTGCGACCCAGCAGCCGTCTCACCACCCTTGCACCCGAGCTTGATCAGACTACAGGTCTCATCCGTGTGGGAGGTCGGTTTCGCCAGATGGAGGGACCAAACTGGCCTGACATCCATCCTGTAGTCTTAGAGCCTCACCATATGGTCACCAAGCTCTTAATCAGAGACATGGACGAACGCCTTCTCCACCCAGGACCAGACCGTGTCTTCGCTGAGCTCCGTCGCCAGTACTGGGTACTGCGTGGGAGACAGGCCATAAAGAAACACCAGAGGACCTGCATGGACTGTCAGAAATGGAGAGCACAGCCCACCATGCCAATCATGGCAGACCTACCTCCAGCCCGCCTGCGGTTGTACCAGCCTCCATTCTTCTCCACCGGCATAGACTGCTTCGGGCCTTTCCTGGTCAAGCTCGGCAGACGCACTGAGAAACGGTGGGGAGTAATATTCAAGTGCCTCACCACCCGTTGCATCCACCTAGACCTGCTCAACAGTCTAGATGCTGATGCGTTTCTCCTCTCCTTGCGACGGTTCACTGCTCGCAGAGGGACACCTTCAGAGATTCTCTGTGACCAAGGAACAAATTTCCGTGGTGCCGAAAGGGAATTGAAGGAAGCCTTTGCCGCCCTAGAGCCTGAACTGCAGGAGCGGTTGGCACGTCATCAAATCAAGTTCAAGTTCAATCCCCCGAACGCTCCCCACTTTGGAGGTGCTTGGGAGCGCGAGATACGATCAATCAAGGCCGCTCTGAAAGTCGCCATCGGAGGACAATCCGTCTCTGAAGATGTTCTGCTCACTGTCCTAGTGGAGGTCGAGGGCATTATGAATTCAAAGCCCTTGGGGTACGTTTCATCAGATGTTGCCGACCCAGATCCTGTAACACCCAATATGCTGCTCATGGGGCGGCGAGATTCTTCCTTGCCTCAGGCCGTCTATGCTCCAGACCCACTCTCGAAACGGCGCTGGCGACACAGCCAGACGATGGCAGACCAATTCTGGTCACACTTTATCCGCCACTACCTTCCTAAGCTACAAGCTCGTCAGAAGTGGCAACGGCCTACTGAAGATCTTACCCAGGGTGCAGTAGTGATGATCGTCGACCCGCAACTGCCACGTGCACACTGGCCTGTCGGCCGAGTGGACAAACTGATACCTAGCACGGACGGGTGTATCAGGTCAGCAGAAGTGAAGGTGAAGGACCGCACCTACTGGCGCCCGGTGTCCCGCCTCATAAAGCTGCCGGCTATTCCCGACGAGGACGAAGACAGCTAAAGAACTGATACAGCTAGGGAATTTTCTCGTTTACATATTAGCCCTACTAATCTGGGGGCGGCTGTACAAAATTCCCTATAGCCACATTTATTTTCTTCATTCATTTAGTGCAGGCATGCCTCAGGCACCCTGTAGTTATTCTAAGGACCCAATTTGCACTTTAGTTGAGGCTCCTGTTTGGGCACTCCCAGTAAAAGAGGACCCCAGTTGTTATGCTTCTGTATGCAGCCACACACAAACATATGCACCTAAGAATGCGTTCTTGACGAAGTGAGTTGTTTTTTGTCTTTATAGTGCAATATTAGTTCATGTGGTAACAGCTCATTGTATCAGAATTGATCTGTGTGTGGTTTAAAAAGTTCGTTTTTGTAACTGTATATGCTAGCTAAAGTTCAGTGGCTAAGCTAACAGGGCCTATCCTGTGTGTGTGTGTGTGAGAGCAGGCTATGTAGGGCTAAGCTAATACATGAGTTTATGGCTCACTGTAGTGATGTGCTATGTGCTGTATCCTAGTTTGCATAGGCCATTGTCACAGTTCTGTATACTTATGTTATGATTTCTGTTATTCCAGATACCATTCATCACTGTGTATGTTTGTAACTGCCAACTACCATTCTACATAAAAACCCATAAACTGCCATCAAGTGTCATCTTTGAATACATGCTCTATGACCGGAGCCCTGTGGTGGGCATAGCTTCAACCCCTATGAACATACAGTCCTCTCTTAAAAACTACAATTTTTCACAACTACAGTAAGTACATTTTAAGATGTCAGTAATTATACAGTTAGCCAGATAACTGACAATTAATTTAACTACATGTAACTGGCTGAAGCTTTTCAAATGCACAGGGAAACAACATCTTTATTAGACTCTGTGTCTTGTGTATTAAACCAGTGACTTTGACCTCAATACTACAAACGCTACACACAATTTACATATTCCAACACAAGACCAGTTTAGGGTTGTGGCTGGAACAGCTGTGTCAACTGCATAATGATGAATTATGTTTGGCCCAGTTCCATTACATGGTAGTGTCATCAACATTTGACCAAGATTTGCGCAGTGATTGCTCTCTTTGTTTCTTGTCAGTGAACCCTTGCTGGCTCTCTCCCAGAAGTAGATAATAAAGCAATGGCGTCCTCTTGTATTTGAGCTTGTGTGTCCAAATCCACATAGCCTACATAAGCCCATGCAAACACGCACTTGCACATACATGTACTGCATATGTACACACATTATTTATACATATACAGTATACAGTAAGTGTGTGCACGCAAAAACACAAGGTTGAAATGTGATGTCATTCCATCATGTGAATTACATAATTCTTTAACTGAGTCCGACACTTTGTGAGGACAATTTACAAAATAATCTGATTTTAAGAGACTGAATGACTGTAATAACACAGTGGTTCCAGTGGGTCCCAACCTTTTCTCGATCAGGGCCCACTCGAAAATCTCGAAAGTGTTCGCAGTCTAGCCTGGTAAACCCTCCCTCCGGAAATCTCATTTCTATTTGATTCCAGGAGTGAGTCTGGCGGCTCTGGCCTGATTACCCATTGTGCAATATTGGCTGTGGGCTGGAGTTGGGCGGGAGTAATACCGTTGACTGACAACCCCTTCAGCCAATGATCGTTTTTCCCCTTCAGCCAATCAGCAGTTCACCAGTCTAATGTGACGCAACAGGACTTTTGAGACGGCCATGCCCAAAATGGGTTGCCTTATTCGGATACATGGGTGTCACTGCCCGCCCCTACCGGTTCTCTAAATTTTTATTTTTAAATAGGCTCTGTCATGATTAATTGACCACATATATGAAGTTAAACAACTAAATTCTATCCAAACGATATCTTATAAGTAAATTCTGTGCCTCAAAAAAGAAGTTTGAGAGCTTTTTGAAGTAAAAAAATAGCGGAGAAAATAGCGGACAGAAAAGATGGCTGCCGTTCGTGTTTTGTCGGCTGCATTCAGGCTGCACTCGGTGCCATTCGGGCTCACTCGAACTCGCCACCTGATTGGCCAACTGTTGCTGTCAATCACAGAACGATGTGCGACGACGCTGATAGGCTCGGTTAGTTGGTAATTCCACTAGAAACCCCCACAATGGGTAATCAGGACAGACTCACTCCTGGAATCAAATAGAAATGAGATTTCCGGAGGGAGGGTTTACCAGGCTATTCGCAGTCCTCATCTGACCACTTATTAACATGTTAAAGGAGAAATCCGGACATTTTAAGTGTTATCTTTGATGTGTCGCTTATCACTCACCAAAGTTATTTTTTTCTCTACTACTACTCATTGTAGAGTCTCATGATACTCAAACATGCACTGAAAGTTCCTGAGAGGCTAATGCTAATGCCGAACGAGCTAACGCTGGTTGCTTGTTTCTCTCCCAGAACCTGGCAACTCGGTGTTGCCAGGGAGAGAAATAAGCAAACAGCGTTAGCTCGTTCGGCATTAGCATTAGCTTCTCAGGAACTTTCAGTGCATGTTTGAGTATCATGAGACTCTACAATGAGTAGTAGTAGAGAAAACAAGAAATGATGAATGATGAATGAGTCATATTATACCAGCTGCATGCTGTATTTTGCATTTGTAAGCGCGGCTTGTTTTCATAGACCTGGTTCCTGATAGCAGAAAAAAAAAAAAAAAATCCCAGGGGGTCCCTGCCCCCCCCCCCCCCCCCTTAGGGGTCCCTGGAGACCCTTGGGGGTCCCTGGGACCTACAGACAAAAAAAGAAAAAGAAAAAAAAAAAACTCAGGGGGTCCCTGGACCCCTTGGGGGGGGGGGGGGGTAACAGCAGGCAGTCCCTGGAACCCCCCCCCCCCCTTAGGGGTCCCTGGAGACGGAGACCTTTGGGGGTCCCTGGGACCTACAGACAAAAAAAAAAAAAAAAAAAAAAATAAAATCAGGGGGTCCCTGGACCCCTTGGGGGGGGGGGGGGGGTAACAGCAGGCAGCTCAAATTTCGAGCAGGGGGACCTACAGACAAAAAAAAAAAATTACCCAGGGGGTCCCTGCCCCCCCCCCCCCCCCCCCCCTTAGGGGTCCTTGGGTGTCCCTGGGACCTACAGACAAAAACACCCTTAGGGGTCCTCAAAGCGTTCAGTCTGTGTGTGTGTGTGTGTGTGTGTGTGTGTGTGTGTGTGTGTGTGTGTGTGTGTGTGTGTGGCTTAAAGACCAACTCGATGCAAATGTTGATCTCGATGCAAATTTCGATCTCGATGCAAATGAGGCAGCAGGGTCTCCCCATTGGCTTAAGGAGCATCTCGATGCAAATTTCACTCGCGATGCAAATTTCACTCGCGATGCAAATGAGGCAGCAGGGTCTTCCCATTGGCTTAAAGACCATCTATGACTCTGAGGTATGCCTGTGTATAGACCAGCGGCTTTGCAGCAGCTGGTAAAAATAACTTTGCATCGGTTATAATAGACGAATTTCTCTTAGCCACGCGCTCCCATTATGCCAACGGAGGGGGTCGAAAAAATGACGACACGGGACTCTCTGAAATAACTCAACGTCCCTTTCAAGGATGGTGAGTGATAAGCGACACATCAAAGATAACACTTAAAATGTCCGGATTTCTCCTTTATGTGGTCGTTTTCAGAGCATGTTTATTTTAATGATCAACTAAAACAATTGTGTTCCGGCTAACAAAGTACACTTGAAGTTCCTACTTATCGGTATCACAATATAAAATCAAAAATTTCAAGGTTGTAAAGAAAAATATAAAAATATATTTTTAAATCAGGCATTCGGCTGCCGTGTTAAGTGGTCAGATGCTGGGCCTTGTGCATTTTCAGAGCATGTTAATTTTAATGATCAATCAATCGATTGTGTTGTTCCGGCTTGGATCAGTGGAACTAACGTAGTATACAAAGTTCCTATTTATCGTTATGAAAATAAAAACAAAATCTTCAAGGTTGTAAAGAAAAAATACTATGACATTTGTTTTTATATTAATCTTTTTCAATATTATGTTATATTGTCATTGAAATCTTAGTGTTTTGCCCTCCCTTTGGGAAGCACTGATACGCCAGAGATTCAGTAGTTGAAGTAAAGTTGTCAAATCCGTAAAAAGCTTGCAAAGCTGCTTACGCGCTTCTTCAAGCCGTTATGCATTCTTTTGTCAGCACTGCAGAGGGAGCGGTTTTCTAATTAAACTCACCTCCAAATATCCTTGCCTACACCTCCAGAATACTCAAAAGCTTTAAAACGGCGACTGAGATAGGAATTTTCAAAGTGCGTGTGTGGCAGCCTAATTCCCAGTTTTAGACTTCATCAGAGATTAGCGCTGCAACTTGCACAATACATCTCCAGTGCACCACACTGAATCACACAAGTCATCACCGTTCAAATTCTTTGACACAAAAGCTTTGTGTGCTCAAGGTAATGGGCAGCTTACGTCTGGGGATGTCTGAACTGTTAATTACTGATACTGCTAATGTCTGTGTGGGTGAAATATAGTGTATTGTAACAGTACAGTTACAATACTGTTAAGGTAAGAACTCGTAGCTACGTTTGCATTGGATTTAGATTTATTAAGGTGAAGTTATGATGTGCACTTAGCGCTGCGTTATCAGCGAATCAGCGCATTCAGGTTTTGGTACACAGCTAATAATGGCCGGGTTATTGTCTCCGCTAGACCGAAAGGCATGGCGAGAGTATGTTTTACCCCCTGTCCGTGTGTCCGTGTGTCCTGTCCGTCCTCATTGGCTAAGGTTGGCTTCCAAAGTTTGCAGGATTGGTCCGTTTTGAACTAAATGCCTCAAATCATGAACGCAGCTTGAGAGTTCCCTGAATGTTCACACGCACATTCCCACTAAGCCGAGGAAGAAATGCCACCCTTTTCACATTGGCCCGTTATAGCGCCACCAGCAGGTCTAATTTAGCAATTTAGGCCGTGAAAGGCCTAAGAAGAAATGGCACCCTTTTCACATTGGCCTATTATAGCGCCACCAGGAGGCCACAATAACGTACCAGACCTGTGCTCCGAGGAGCACTTTTTCTAGTTGATGAGTGAAATAGGCTCTCTCCCACTCCCCCTCCTTCCCGCAAGGTTCAAGGTTATTTATTGTCGTTACCTCTTGTGAACAGGTACAAAAGAGTCAAATGTACTTTTGTTTGGCTTCTTGGACATTGCAGCAGCAGAGAAACTGATAAAAAACAGTAACATATGAAAAGAAATGAAAAAAAAAAATCTTGCATTGATCGAGATCCCTCTCCCCCTCCCTCCCTCTCTCCTTCCCTTCCCCTCTGACTCCCCCCCCACCCTCTCCCACCCTCTCTCTCTCTCTCTCTCTCTCTCTCTCTCTCCTCCTTAACTTGAACTGTATACTACATGCTCGAAACAGAAACCATTGCCTAACAACATCAATTTGTGCGGCTGTTGGGGATCTCCATATATGGGCATGTAATGTCAACTCTGGTCTGACGTCACACATAACAGAAACTTCTACCAAACAACAGCGCTTATTTTTTTAATGAGATTTCCCTGAATAAAATTGATTGAAATTGATTTAACCATACAGTAGGCCTACAATTATAGCCTCAGAAAAGCCAAATAACAACATAATGGCTACTGGTTCCACATAAAAGAATGCCTTTACTAATCAGAGCACTCACATACTCACAGAGCAATAGCTGATCGATGAAAATAATTATTTTCTTTATTTATGAACGATTCGGTCAAAAAATAGGAGGGGAGGAGGTGTGTAAATATCTCTCTATTTCTCTCTCTCTCTCTCTCTCTCTCTCTCTCTCTCTCTCTCTCTCTCTCTCTCTCGTCATCTGTGCCTCCACTTCCCTCGTTTGTCTTCTACCTGTGCGTAGGATTGCTACAGACTAGAAAGGGGGAAATTGAATTAGGGCTATAGGAGGCGTTCGGAACTACGCTCTGAGAGTGAATGCTCTGTGGTCGTTTAAAGCGGTCGGTGCGTTGCCGTTGGAAATTTGAATTCATATATCAGGGCACTCTGTATGATGTCAAAAACCAGAGCGCTCTGAAATTGGAACAGATTCTCAGAGTGTATTTCCAAACGCACCCTCTGCATGGAGAAACCTAACAATGATGTGTTTTGTCTGTCTGTCTCTCTATCAATCTCACACACACCCCCTGCACACAACAAACAACACTATCCAATGGAGGGGAAAACGTCGAATGAATAAGTTAATGAATAAAAACATATTGTATGTGAATTTGAAGTGACAGGTCACCTTCTAGAGGTAACGGAGCACAGGAGGCAGGTCCCCGAGCCAAGCTCCAGCCAGCTCCGGCATTAATTAACCCTACTGTACCTACAGTAACAACGCCGATTTGCACACACAATCCACCCATGTTCATATATTGGGCATAATCCGGTCACCCCCCTGCCAGCCACAACTTAAAACTTTATTAGGTAGGTAGGTAGGTAGGTAGGTAGATAGGTAGGCAGGCAGGCAGGCAGGCAGGCAGGCAGGCAGGCAGACAGGCAGACAGACAGACAGACAGACAGACAGACAGACAGACAGACAGACAGACAGACAGACAGACAGACAGACAGACAGACAGACAGACAGGCAGGCAGGCAGGCAGGTAGGTAGGTAGGCAGGCAGGCAGGTAGGTAGGTAGATAGATTATTAGGGCTGCACAATTAATCGTGATTTATGTTTCACAATTATGTCATCGGGGAACTTGGCAATCAATTCTTATTTGGTCAGTTACAGTATCTCACCTTGCCCTCGTCTCCTCGTCATTACACAAGGGTTAATAAATAGAACATTGTACAACCCATCTCCCCATCCATCAGGCTCACAGAGGCGGAGAAAAGAGGCCATTACATGGCATTTGATCAAAGATATGGAGCCAAACAGCAACAAAAACGGCACATCAATAATTGTGCCTAGAAAAAAGTGCCCTGCGGGCGTTTGGCCCCATCCTATGTGAAGCCAACCCACATGTTTAAAAGCAAGCCGTATCTTTGACTTGATCTTAAACAGTAGAAGAATGAATACATATCCTCTCGTCTGGTAATGAGGACAGGCTGCTCTATAACAGCTCCATCCCATCAAAAACACAGGGACATCACAGGAACCAGCTTGTCCTAAAGCTTATTGTCTTCACCAGGCCAACAGACTAGGACAGGCAATGATTATGTTTTCGCCCATGTCCGTGTGTCCGTCCATCTGTCCGTCTGCGTGTGTGTGTGTGTGTCTGTGTGGAGCTAATCTTAAACACCACTGGTGCAAATTCAGCATTCACTCCCACTAGGGCCTAGCGGGGTAGCAACCCAATCAAAAGACACATTTTTGGCCAAGCAATAAATACAAAATGTGTCTGGAGCAGCAGATATATACAGTATAAGCGCAATTTTCAGGAGATTTCTTTCAATATAACTTCACTAATTTCTCTATGCAGATCATGCATACCAGTATGCCAGCAGCGCTGGTGGTGGGAACAAACACATTTGTCGACGTTTGATTAAATTCTCTATTTTCCTTCAAGACTTTATTTGTACTTTTATTTGGTGTACATATTTTGGCTACACAGTAGAATGTCAGAATAACTTCAGGCCTTCAACAATAATAAATGCTAATTAAAATCTTTCATAATTTTTGCCCAAGCCACTGGAAAAGAGCCAGCTGTATGAGAGTCAGTCTAGAGCGGAAGGTTGCCTACCCCTGTACTAGGCCAAGGAAGACACTCCACCCAAAATGTAGCCTCGATCTCCAGACTTTTATTGTTTAGTTTTGCTAAAAAATAAAAGCCTGGAGGAACGCGTCGGTGTACCCGGTATAGGAAGTGTTTCATTTCCCCAACCAACCAGAGTGCAGTGGGCGTCACTCGTAATGTTGTGTTAACGGGGCGGGGGTTGACGGACAGATCGGTGAACCAATGGGATCAGGCGCAGTCTCTCTGCGCCTCTATACACCCGCCCCTCTATACACGAAATCAGGAGCGTTGGTGCAGCCTACCCAAAATGTTACAAAATGGCAAAAATCATTAACCCGATCTACTCCAAATTTTAACCACAAATTGAGGGCCTCAAAACAACAACATTAATCACACAGTGGCCGCCACAAATACCACAAATGTCACAGTTCCCTTTTTTTCACCGAATTAGGTGCAAATGTGACAATGAAAAACACAGGGCGGGACTGACACAGCCCGGGGTAGGCCACCCAGCCAGGCAAAGACCTACGGTCCGTGTAGCGTCTTTTTTTTAGTTATGTACCTGTGAGGAGGAAATCCGAACCTAGGGGTTGTCGCAGAAACAGTACAAGGAGGGTTTAGGGCTCCACTGTACCTTCCTTTACACTTTGTAAATTGCACTCATTTCTGAAACCATTATCAAGTACATTAGAATCTCTGCATGGTACCAGTTTTTATGCCCCCTGAAAAGTCACATTGCCGTCACCTTTAGAGATATCTCTTCAACATGACTGCTAATCTCCTGCATTTACTTAAGTGCTTGAGGGGAAAAGGGAAGTTATTAAGATTGAAATTAAAGACATCCTAAACCATTAATGCATAATTAACAGCTACTGCATGAAGGGCATGACTTGTCAACTCTCAAGGGTGTTATGATTGGACAGGTTTGTCATGCTGATGCTCTTGTAACTAATTTTACTTCAGATGCAACATCCACACAGGCACACTTGTTAAATACTTATAACCAGAGTCAATAAAAAACACCCATGGTAATTATGTAAAAATGGTCACTACTAATTTATACCGTAGCTGTGATGTAAGTATCATCAAATACCTCTGGAGTCCAAATGACATTACCCTTCGTAGTTAATTTGGTAATGGAAACATATCTAAAGGGCTTTCATACGGGAAGTGACTAGTGATTCGTTTTAATTGAGAGGCGAGTGTTCAGGTAGGGGGGGTGCAGGCAATCGGATAGGCGTAGCAACAAGCGGGTGCGATCCCGTAAAATTGTGGGGTTCGCGCTTGTCTCACGCAGATGCCCGTCCGTGTCAAGAGCTGAAATGAGATGACATTTTTTCTACGCAACTCGTTGAAACACGTCTATTCCCATGAGGAGCACAGTGCAACCCTGCAGATCAAAGTGAGAACGCAAGTGTTGTGTCGCTAGCCAGACTAAATATAAGCCTACCCTGTTGATGTTTAGAGTGATCAAAAGAATAATTTTATTATAACTTTCCCTTTTCAAGCAAAACAAGTTGAACAATTAGATGTCTTTTAGTAGAGATAATTATTCACCAGTGTGCCAAAATGCACACATTTGTTTGTCTAACAACAAAGTGTAAGCCTCTAGTCTTGTGTGACAGTCCAGAAAATCAGACCGAGCTTTGGCTGCTGCCCCAGAACAAGCATCTGTCAAAACAAATGGATCTTGTTTTCAAAATGAATAAATAAATGAAGAAGTTATGATCCATGGACGAAGAATCAAAACAAACCCTCCCAAAAACGGTGGCAACACAATCATGACTGTTTCAATTTGGGGGGGGGGGGGGGGGTTATTGCATCAATAATTTCTTTGGCAGATACATTAAATAATGGCAATATCCCATCTACGAGATTACATAGTGATGAAAAAAAACATCAATTATGATGATTGTAAAACAATCCAAACGTGCCTTCTAACACTTCATTGATTGATAACAATCAATGAATGTCAGACAGTACCATAGATTGTTGCACTTAAATCATACCATACATTATATTTAGTATATAAGGTAAGTCATATAGACAAAATGCAGTTAATAGTGTGTGTATATGCATGTGTTTATTTATGCATGTTTGAGAAAATAATTGATTTAGCAACTTGTAACTTTGTGATCTGTAGGGCTAAATTTCACTTTAACTTCCTGCTTTGTGTCTGTCTGTCTGTTTTGTTTTGTGTTATTTTCTATGACAAACACAGGTCCACCTACTCTGGTAGGTGGAATCTGAATACAATTTCTTCTCTGGAGATGCAGAGTGACTCAGTCAGAGACAGACAGATACTTTGAAACAGTGCTGTTTAGTTTGAGGGCGGCAAACACACTCGGCCTATAATTACCCAGCACAGTTCTTTCTGTGCGGTCCACGCAAGCACTATAATGAAATCTCCTGTCAGCTCAGCACTGAGATTCTTGATGTTGGTGTGTCAGCAATATTCCGCTGACAATGTGATGTGCAAGTTTGACTAATGACAGCCATATCTGACAGGCAAACAAATATGACATCCCTCTTCCCCTTGGTTTGGAGAACTGACAATAAAATGACTAGATACGATTTCATGTGTACTGTATATTTATTTATATATATATATATATATATATATATATATATATATATATATATATATATATATATATATATATATATATATATATATATATATATACGCACACACACACACACACACACACACATAGATATATAGATATAGATATAGATATAGATATAGATAAAGGAAAAACATCACATGGATGCACCTGGGATGTATCATCAGTGTTGTAGCCTGGGGTCGACGGGTGTTTTGGGTCTTGCAACAACATACACCGTCTCCCAGGTGACCCAGCCGGGGTTGATCAAGCCCCGACTTACGTCCCAGTAGCTACCCACGGTCAGTCCTCTTAGGGAAAGACAGGGTCACTCAATCCGCTTCTCCAGAACTACTCTGCCGCGACTGGGGAGAGGAGAGGCTCTGGCACGTGGAGTGGATGGCCTCCTGGCCTCCTGGCCAGGCTCCTCCTTCGTCTCACCAAGTTCAGGACCTGAGTGTTGCACCAGACTCCCCCGTTCCAAACATTTCCGTCTGGCGTGATGGTTTCTTGGGCCGTGGTGGTACTGCAGGCTCCACATGCAAATTGCTTGAATGGCTCTCCTAAAGGCCTCACCGTGGATTTGTTGGGCTTCTTCCTCACGGAAGACACAGGCTGGGGCACCAACCCTAACTGCTCCCGGATGCCGTCTACATTCCGGCTGTCAACCGTCTCTCTAGTGGTCACCAAACTATTCCTGGTTGTCACGTAGTCTATTCCTATGAGCCACTATAAATAGAATAACTATAAAGAAAAACATCACATGGATGCGTAATATTGCAAAAGTTAGGCAGATTCTGTCCCAAAATTATGCAGAAAAACTTGTTCACGCATTTGTTACTTCTAGGCTGGACTATTGCAACGCTTTATTATCAGGCTGCCCAAGTAAGTCCCTAAATAGCCTGCAGCTAGTCCAGAATGCCGCTGCGCGCATACTGACAGGAACCAGAAGAAGAGATCATATCACTCCTTCATTGGCCTCTTTGCACTGGCTCCCGGTTAAATACAGAATAGAGTTTAAGGTTCTCCTCCTCACATACAAGGCTCTCAATGGACAGTAGGGCTGACCCAAATAACTCGAATATTCGAAGCTTCGTTCGATGGCACATGATTCGAACTTTTTTTTCAAAAATCGAGTAATTGGCCGTTTTTTAAATTTGATTATTTTTTCTCCAAACATGTACAAATGCAAAATATAAGGTGCTTACCCGCTTGCCCCAAAGGTTAACTAGGTGTCCGGAGTATTTGTGCAATGTATTAGTCCATATTTTTGAATAAAGAAGTGTTTTAATCCCGTCTGTGGACGAACGCCATTTTCCCCCCTCGTTTAATTCCTGTTTACATTGAGTGTAATTCCGGCTTTCACCGGACGCGCCCCGTCACTACCGCCCATTGGGAACTTCCGACAGAATCGGTCACAGACGAGATTCACTTCTTAATTGAAAAATATGGACTAATATATTGCACAAATACTCCGGACACCTAGTTAACATTTGAGGCAAGCGGGTAAGCACCTTATATTTTCCATTTGTACATGTTTGGAGAAATACGGGCTTTACTGGTGACATTCCAGGGCGAACTGGGGGGGTGGTCACTAAGACTCTCGTAGATACGAAAATAAAAGGGGAACTGCCTTCCACTCCACGACGACTCGATAAAATACATTTACTACGACTTTTGTGACTGACAAAGAAATCCTCTCGAATCTCCAATTGACAAACATAGAAAGTGTTCCGCTGCTCATTTTAATGCAAAAGAACCTGAGCAGACGTTTATTGTCAATTACTGGTGGTCCTTCCATGTCAACAAATAACTAGATCCTACCTATTACGTGGCGTAAATTAACCCACTTTCGATTTAAAACTGCTCCTTTAGCAGCCCTGCTACTAAATTTCGGCGTTTTTCGGCGTTTTTTTTTTTTTTTTTAACCGGTGATTATTCGAAGTTTGATCGTTTGTTGGCCTAAAACTTCGATTTCCAAAATTATAATCGAAGGTCAGCCCTAATGGACAGGCACCAGTATATCTCAAAGAACTCATCGAACCCTATAAACCAGCCAGAACACCATTGCCTCCACAGTATGAAAAAATGCTTACGGCTCCAGGAAATCCCCAAAAAAATAGAACAGGAGGCCGAGCATTTACGTTTCAGGCACCTCAGCTGTGGAACCTTCTCCCAGTCTCAGTCCGTGAAGCAGACACACTCTGTATATTTAAAACTAGATTAAAAACCATTCTCTATGATAAAGCCTATAGCCGAAGTGTATAGACTCAGTCACCCTATAGTCATCCTCTCTCCCCTCTCCTTCCCCACGCCCCCCCCCCTCTCCCTCCTCTCTCCTCTCGTCCTCTCTCTTCTCGTCCTCCCTTTTGGTTGTGTGGGTTTGTGTCCCATTGGTGCAATCGTAATTAACCCTGTACGGATTCACGCTCTAGTAAGGCCTGCCACTAATTCTACACCCGGGGACCGGCTCCCCGGAGTTTCTTTTATCTCCCACGTCGCAGTTCCATGGACTGTCACTACGGACCCCAAGCTGCGGCTCAAGACTGTGACTGCGGACCGGGCCTCTCCATGGAGCACGACCGTGGATTTCTACTACATTACACTATACCACTACACTATACTGTATATTATCTTAACATTCTTATATTATACCATTATATACTGCATACACATTATTGTTGTACTATATGAAATTATATTATATTATCATATACTATCTTACACTATTATATTTGCTACTATTGTTATTGTTACTACTTGTATCTCTTTCTGTCTCTCCTCTGTCTCTCCCTCTCTCTCTCTCTTCTTTCCCCCGGACACGGTCGAGGCAGAAGGCCGCCCACCCTAGAGCCTAGGGTCTGCCTGACGTTTCTTCCAGTTAAGGGGGAGTTTTTTGTTGCCACTGTCGCAAAATTGCTTGCTCAGGGTGGGACTGTCGGGTCTCTGCTCTACATGTAAAGTGTCTTGAGACAACTTGATTTGACACTTTAATAAAATTGAATTGAATTGAATTGAATTGGATGCATCATCACATCAGTGTTGTAGCCTGGGGTCGATAGCCTGCGGTATATATATATATATATATATACATATATATATATACATATACTCACACATACATTCACACACACACACACACACACACACACACACACACACACACCCCCACACACACACACACACACACACACACACACACACACACACACACACACACACACACACACACACACACACACACACACACACACACACACACACACACACACACACACACACTTACATACATACAGTACCATGGAATGCAATAAAACACGGTATTCTTATGGTGTGTTGTGGTGTTCATTAAGCCCTCCTTGTCAGTCCAGGACGTATTTGCGGCTGTGCGTTACGATCAAACTAGAGGCCAGTTAGGTACATTTGCTTCTTTAGGCCAAGTTGTCTTTCTTTTTTAACCTTTGTTCAGTCAGGGTAGGTTCGCTGTGCACGAATGCTCAGCGTCAGCAATGCCCTGCTTCACACTCACAGTTACACCCAGGAGCTACCCAGTACAACAACAGTCTTTATACTGTTGGCCAGTGAGCAGCAAAATTGGAACGGTTTTGGGGGTCAAGTGCCATGCTCAAGGGCAATTCAGTGGTCTGTATTGAGGGAGGGGTGAGTGTGGCTCATTCTCTTCCCAGGTTTACCTGTGGTTGGTAATGTCTAAGCCACCGCTATTTTAGTTATTGGTCACTGGTAACTAAATGGTAACATAAATGTTGGACTGTGTTACTGTAGGATGAAGATAATTATACTGCACGGTGAGGCTGGCATTCTTTTTTTAACATTTAAAAATCATTTACAAACTGAAACCCCAGCTGAACAAGTTAATTGTTCTTTCGTATAAGAAAATAGGAAAGGTTTGTAACCTACTGTAAAATACGGTTTGGGAAGTATTTTGCAAGAATGGTTACTACTAAGATGTAAATTATTCTCCCTACCCTCCTTCAAAACCGCCATAAAAGAGTGCCTGTCTGCAATTTGCAACTAGACCTAGACAAGTCTTCTAGCTTGCCAAAAGAAATTACGCCCACTGTTTTTCTGTGTATATACTTTTACTGCTCCGAGTACTGATGATGTCTTATTTAGCATTATATGTCTTTATATGTCTTGATGAATTGAATACGCAGGACCTCAATTGAAACAAGCCCTCAGGTTTTTTTGTGCTATCCTTTCTTAGTATTCAATCAATCAATCAATCCTATATTAAAATGACCTCTGGTGATAAAACGCCCCATATTGAAATACTGGTTCCTGAATGGTGCCCCACAACTGCAGCGAAATCCAATGACAACCGAGCGGGGCCAGACTAATCCCGTCTCTTCCCGGAGCGAATACGAGATATCCCTGTTAACTCATCAGTGCATCAATTTTTTTTTAATCTACACCTCTTTTACTTCTAGGCTGTATGTAGACCCTCCAGAAAAACGCGAGCGAAAATCCTTGATTATGCGGGCTAAAGCTCTTGATTATGCGGGCTAAAGCTCTTGATTATGCGGGCTAAAGCTCTTGATTATGCATCCAGAGCTACAGATCTGACCGCTATGCCCATACGGGACGGGACCGACCGACTTCAAACTTGGCACGCGCATCAGCAAGGACTCGAGGGAGGGACATGGATATCCAGTTGTCCAGAACCACCGATCCAACCAATATGCCCATATATGGGCATGTCAATATACAGGATACTACTGATATCAGGGATCTCCATATATGGGTATAAAAGGGACACAGGTAGACAGACAGGTACAGAGAGCTCCATATATGGGCACAAAAGGGACACAGACAGACAGGTACAACTGGTAACCTGAAAAAGACCCTACAGAAGCTATGACTCAGATATATTGGTTGGAGCGCTGGTGCAACGTAGGTGTGAGGTGATAATTACATGGTTACTTTCAAGGTATTGAAAGGCCAACTTGGGGTGAAAGTCCAACTATATGTCATTTGAACTTTGAAATAACCTCTGTAAAATGTAAAAAAAAAAAATTGATCATGAAATATGACTTGGAACTCACTGCTTTTTCTATTATACTATAGTGGCTCAGACATCACCTTAAAGCAGCAGTGGTCTGGCATGTTTAGCCCAGTGACTATTACTCACAGTATACAGTACTTTCCACAGCATATTGTGTTTGATAGATTTTTGAGGAAGTCATTGGATTCCGTTATCCAACACGCTAAATATAATTTCTATAATAATTCTTGGAAAATATGTTATGTTATAAAGCATTTTAAGTGCAGAATGATTTGAAAAGTCGAGCCAAAAATAGTACTGGGAGAAAAAATTGATTCAATTGATGAGGCAGTATTGACTCAATTATTCAGCTACACTTTAATAAAACCCTTAATTGGAAAGAGGTTTATGTTTATAATATATGGCCAAAGTTGTGAATAGACCATGACATGTATTGACACTGGTACCGTAAGTTCCTTTAATAATTTTGGACCCTATTTATTTACTTTGAGCAGGGCCAGTTTGTGACATGGATCTCTCCGCACAAAGTATGTCTATTTTATTCTAATGTGCAAGTATAATTACAACAGAGAACCACAATGACAATTTCTTCATTTGCAACTCACTATGTGGTATGTCCTCCTGTATTATGAAGCTAATTAGGTCATTTGCTCCATTGCATTCATTGTTTGGAGATTAAGTTGCTCCAACCCATCTGGCTAATGGCATGGTAGGGTCTCCTCTCCTATTAAAATATCTGCCACAGAGGACAATGAAATGTATTGAATCCTATTATTGTCCTAATCTAATTACTCAGCATCAGAAGACTATCATTTCTCCCTCTGCCCCTTTCATTTCACAAAAAGATTTTTTCTGAATGAAAAAACCCTAACCCTAACCCTGATCCAGTTAAGAGTTAATCTGTTAATTTAAATCCTGATAGTTTTCTCATTTATATTAGTGATCATATGATTTAACTTCAAACATCAATGATTTTATATCATTCAAAATAATTCATTCTATGACGACCTATATAGCAGTAGTAATTTTCACATTTAAAGATTTTCTTTGTTTTGTCTGTGTATATGGAGTTAACATTACTCTAATAGACCCCCAGGTGTGGTTATAATATCGTCGCCTTGCTAAACTAATGGCCTATGTCATTTTTTAAAAGTTTTTCAGGAAAAATGTAAAACTGATCCAAAACAAAACTATATGATATTTCTTAATCATTTCACCCAAAATGTTTATAACAAATTATGACTATTTAAATAGAAATAACACTGTCTGTCAGTTATGTAACATAAGAGATTTAAATAGGTTTAAATAGGATTAAATCTGACTTAGGCCAAAAAGAAAAATGGCCTAAATCAGTAAATAATTTTGGCCTAAGTCACAAAACCATGTGACTTCACAAAAAAACTCGCCAAAGAAATTGCCTATTTTGGCCTAAGTCACACTAGGGAGTTAGGCCATTATACTAAAAGGGGAGGGAACAGCATGATCCTTTTCAATTAGGAGATGGGTGATTTTACCAGACGTGGCCAGTGTCATGAGGAGCTGACTTAGGCAAAAATATAAATTTCCTAAAAAAAATGACTTAAGCCATTAGTTTAGCAAGGTGACGATATGCAAACATGTCTTTCCTGTGTATTTTTGGTTTCTTCCTGGAAGCTGAAAGCTTTTAAGACAAAAGGCCCAATCGAAATACACCGCTTTAGGTATGCACTAAAATCATCCCCTCCCCTTATTATCATACAACAACAGCTGTGGGCGCGGCTAGGCTAACTCAAACACACGTGTGTGACTGTGACGCCCCATTCACACACTGATAATGGGACGCCAGGTTGTCTCTATATCTGCTAAATCAACTGTAACAGTCCTTTCATTGTTTACCAGTTGACAAAGACATGTGGCAAATGGCTCTTTTATTTATGAAGACAGGGAGGTTCTTTAAGCACACTCCCCCCCAGTGCACATTACAGATGATTGTTTTCACCAGCCTGGTGAAATTTACTAAAGAAAATACTGAAGCCAAGCACTGGCCCGACAATTTAATACATCCTAAATTATCCTGAGGACACAGAAAGCACCACCTCAGGAGCGTTACCGTTGAGTTAAAACATCTATCAACCCAAATAAAAGTAATGAGCAAACATAAAACAGTTTTAAACCGGGTTGATTTTGTCAGCATTCACTGAATTAACATGAAGGTAGTTCCTTATTGTGAGTCCGACTCCATGTTAAACGCCTATGCGAGTTACAGACTAGGATCGTCTCTGCATGTTAAATTCAAGGCAGGCTGGCATAAAACCTCGGTTCAAAAGGTTGTTTCAACACATCCATTCATTGTTCTCGACCGTCGGAAATACAGACATATGTAGGATACCGCGGCTACCGTAAAATATTTCATACGACGTTCAGAAGAAGAAAATAATTGGACATTTGCGCTGCCGGACCTTGCAGACACGGGACCCCCTCGAGTCACACCGTTTCACCAGGGCATCAGAGCTAGTTGATGGACACATAAAGTGTTTTTGAATAGCCTAATAGCCTACACGCAACAATTATTAGCTATGGACATGAACTACTCCTAGGTGAAAATAAGTGTTTTTCGAGGAGATGGTGGAGATGGCTCCAATGAATGAACTAAATGAGCACAGTGAGATGTTTTATACTAAGCCTATCTCCCATACATCCTGTAATCTAACATTATCACTTCTGTATGGAACCCCTGAGTTGCTGTATCATTTGAAACAGCATTAATACATAAAGGCTGTGAAATGCTAGATTGGAGTTTCATAGTTTTTTACATTCTATTTCTAAGTTAAGGGGATGTTCAAATACATATAATTCAATGGGAATGTATAAGGTTGAAGGTATGCCCTACACTGTAACAATAGTAAAATGTCTGCAGTGATGCTGTAAATAATATATATCACTGATGTAGTGGATGATATAGTTAAGTCAAGTAATTGAGGGCAATACTATTTCCCTCTAAAATATTATGCATTAGCTCTTTCCAAGCTTTGCTGATGTAGGTGCTTCTGCTAAATCTGCTATTTTCAAATAGCCAACGTTTATAGGTTTCAACTGGTTACACTGATTTTGATGCTAAACTAATTTCGCTGTGGACCCTCTGGAACCCCCTCAAGGACCCCTGGGGGTCCCCAGACCCCAGTTTGACAACCACTGTTCCAGAGCATTTTGTAAACAACTGGGAAGGGCCATGGGCAGTCCTTTCATGAGGATGAGGAGGGACTAGGACAGGTGGGTGGTCTTGTAGGAGGAAGCGGAGGGAGTGGTTCAGGTGGGTGGTGCTAAGGTGAAAACCAGGTATACTTAATGAACCGGTGGGTGTGTCCACATAAAAACATAATTTTAACACTTTTCTTACATTCTTTATCCCACGATTTTGCAACCCATTTTTCACCCAGTGCCAATATCTAACTAAGTTCTAATCCTGGGCGCTACTCTCCCTCTGCCAGCCTGGGGAGAGCCCCGAACTGAGCTCAAGCTTCCTTCAACGCATGAGGAGTCTTATCACTTGACAGGGGGGAGTTTCCCCGTTAGGACGTAGTAGCGCGTGGAAGGAACACGTTATTCCAATCAGTTCCTTTTCCGTCCATCAGGCACCACTGCTGGCCAGGGGGAGGCAGTATAGAGTGTTTTTTTGTGAGGGTACCTGCCCTAGGGGACAAGGGGAGAACATGCAAACTCCACACAGAGAGGCCCTTTCACCAACGCCACCTAGGGTATGGGCACTGATGTCACGGAGGAGAGAACACACCCCCAGCGCCAACAGCGTCCCCAGTGGGAATTAAACCCTTTAGCTGTGAGGTGACATCGCTACTGACTGCGCCACCGTATTTTACACTGTACACTTTTTTTAAATAAATCTTCCTCCTGGTCTAATCATAATAATAACACCTAATGATCATGTTTTTTTTGGGGGGGGGGTCATGGCACCTCATCTTTAAATATCAATAAGCACAGATTTTGTAATTTTTTTATGACACCTACTCATCTAGAAACATCCAACTCCTGCTGACATCAAATCCAAACTATAACAAAACAAAACAAGACTAGAGTTAGAAGCCTTGCTAAATTATTTACACCCAACTGGACAAAAGGGCTGTGAACTAACTGACACTGCAATCTTACAGCCCTGTGCTCTCATTAGTGGCTTAAAAAAAAGGATTGCATTATTATGTTGTACTGCAGTGGTTCTCAAAGTGGGTTTTGGGGACCCCCAGGGTCCTTGAGGGGGTTCCAGGGGGTCCTCAGCTAAATGTGTTAATATACTGTATAGCTACTGCATAGCAGTTTAACCACTTTAACCCCACCCGGGGCGAGACCGGTTGAATGTCTAAACGGAAATACTGGAATTTGTAGCATTCCTTCCATTAGATTTTGAGATACCGGTATGTTGTTTTGGACCAAAGCAGGTATCTATGTTACCCGGGTTCTATGTTCCTTGAGTTCTATGTTACCTGCTTACCCTAACCCTAACCCCTTTGGCAAGCGGGGAACATAGAAGCCGGGGAACGGAGAACCTGGGGAACATAGGGATGACCCCCTAATTGCAATGAGCAAGTCTCAATTTGGTACATCACAGTACTGCATAATACCTGGGTTGAGTCTCATGTTGCCATAGGGATCTGATTTCACTGTGATTAAAAACAACAAAAATATGTAACTAAAAGTTACATAAAAAATACAAAAAATCTAATTTGGCACACCCAAAGCCAGCACAATATTGGGAACATTGGGAACAGAGAATGTGTTTCAATCACTTTTGTTATCTACATTGTTACAATGTCATTAAGGGATATCATGTGAAAAATTATGTGTTTTCATTGGAATGCAAAACTGTGCAAACATCACAAGTTTATAAAGAACGCATTATTAAGCACTGCACCAATACCATGGATTTTGTAGTGTACACTTTGTATGAATTGTATAACAATTGCTTTAAAAACCTGTACAATATTTATAACATACGAATGATTGGTGGTTATGTAGCTCAGCTTCTCTGCCTATATTTTTAATCCTTTCAATTGTGTTTATTTAGAACTGGCATTAGTGAAACTGTATTCTCTTAAGGCAGGGGTGGTCAACTTTGTAGATGGTGAGGGCCACTAAATTTCCACACTCACTCTGGGGGGCCGCATTGTTTATCGGCAGGGAGCCCCCCCCCCCCACGGGGGCGGTGGGGCGGTTCGGACCAAAATGCCAGGGCTGGATTTTGGTCCCAGCCCGCCCCTGTTTATCGGCAATCTCGCCAGTAGTACCCCATTACTCAAAAAGCCCATAATAGTCACATATGTGATAAATAAGGGATATGAACTATTATTATTTGTTATAACTATTTGTTCTAAGTTTTTATTTAGCATTTAGTAATGCTTCTATCAACTTACTACAGCTGTACTGCTAAACAAAACTTCATATTCCTGAGTATGCCTTTCAGAGTATTGCTGTAACCTTGGCTTAAAAATATACAAAAATGAACACTAGAATTATAGTACTGGTGGACTGTTGTAATTAAAATGGTTCATGGAAAGTTGCATGTTTGGAACAGCTGAAGGCAATAGTTCACCATAGTTTTTTTGGGGGGGATTTTGGCCTGGGGCCGCATTGAGTGACGGTGCGGGCCACCAGTTGCCCATCCCTGCTTTAAGGTGTTCTTGCTGACAAGATTATATCGTTTTGCTTTTTCGTTATTAATGGCCTCATCATACAATAGTGTCAAGCAAAAGTTGTGAAGATAGCCGATCTACAAGCTCACAATGCACGCATTTTGCGCTTATAGATCAGCTATTTTCACTATTTCCGAACATTTCCATTCCATTTCCTGAAAGGTTAAGGTTTTGGACATACAAGGTTTTCACCCGACAGCAACGATATTATCTAACATTAGCCATAAAGGGGGACTTATGAAAATGTCAGGTCGTACTGAGCCCTTGATATGTTTAATAAACTATACGTTTTCAGGTCAGCATATGGTGTGTTTGCTAAGCCTCAAGTATATAATACAGCCTTTTATGAAAGCTTCATACAATCAGGGAAAGTACAGTAGAAATCATCAGCTTTCTACAGTCACCGATATCAATGTTGCACTGTTCAATTGTCATTATTTTTGCATTCATAATTAATAAGTGGACAAAATAGTTAAAAACCTGTTAATAAAAAAAAAAGCTGTCATACAGAAGTCTATCATTTTCCATATATGATTTAATGACTGCATGACAGACATTATGGCCATATATGAAGCCATCTAGACCTGCCTCTGCTCATAAATACAGATTTGTGTGAATTATGGGGTAATTGCCACTTCATAATAATTTTGTAAATAATCACAATGTTTTTGAACAGGCTTTTAATTTTTGTGAAGACAAGTTGATATTTACAGAGGATGGAGCTTTCAGAGACCATGATGCTTAAAGCTGTACTTTTGCACTCAGAATATTTAAGTGTGCCTGCCATGTAATGGCAAAACACTTATTGAGATCCTCCATATTTAATAATATTTATCGCAACAAAAGTTCGGTCAACCATAACTGCCGCACGGTTTACACTACCGCCGCAATATATACATCAAAACGTGCGGCTTGGTCGGGAATGATGTGCGCGGAAATTAATTTCCGTTACGCGTTACCATTGCGACGTTATTCGCAAAAAACTGCTAAACTCCGCCCCTTTTGGCCGCACGCGCCGCGCAAAATGCTACTCCTCCCACACGGTTTACTCGTTAGTGGCAATGTATATCAAAACGTGCGGGATAACCGGCCCACTTACCGCATTACTTATCTCGCCGTTTCGCGTTACCACGGCGACGTAATTGGCAAAACCACGTAGCCACGCCCCCTTTTCAGTCCCACATTCAGACTCATTTCTACAAAACCACCCTTCATCATCATCATCCTCATCTAGGTGCCCTGTGTTATGAACCTTATACATTGAAATGGACCCGGGTCTCTTTTCCTCTCATCGGCCACACGGCCAACTGGTTATCAAAGAGTTTGGGTATTGGGGGTCCCGGGACCCCCAAACACGTAGCCACGCCCCCAACCACGTAGCCACGCCCCCTTATAGTCCCCCATTCACACCCATGTTAACGGTTACAGATCCGGTTAAGAGTGTCTCTCATCGGCCACACGGCCAACTGGTTATCAAAGACTTTGGGTGTTGGGGGTCCGGGGACCCCCAACCATGTAGCCACGCCCCCTTATAGTCCCCCATTCAAACCCATGTTAACGGTTACAGATCCGGTTAAGAGTGCAGGTTGATGGGTGGACCTTTTTTTTGGGTGGACCATTTTTTTTTCCCAATTTTTTTTTTCCGAAACTTTTTTTTTTCTTTATTTTTTTTTCTTCATTTTTTTTTTTTTTTACACCAAAACACTCTTTGAGGAGTATGCAGCTCAATGGTCCAACCCGGACTTGGACCTCTTCACTTCCAGTTTGAAAAGTGCCCAAAATACTCAGAAACTTCGCCTACCCCCCTAAATGGGGGTCTGCGAACACATGCGTCACAACAGCAAGTGGATTTATCACTTCCGGTTTTGAAAAGTGCCCAAAATGCATAATGGTCAGTTTTTGCGTCAGACCTTCAGAAGTGGGTGAAACCATTTGAGTAATTCTTTATATATTAAAAAAATATATTAGATTTTTTTCAAACATTGTTTTAGATGCTCATTTTTACCTTAAATTTTTTGTTTTTTTAATTTTCCTTTTCTGAGTTTCAGTTTATTTTTAATACATTTTTTAATCATTATTTTTCTTTTTTTTCTCTTTACTTTTTTGGCCGCCCGAGGGGACCAAAATGCTACTCCTACCACACGGTTGACACGGCCCCGCCAATGTATACATCAAAATGTGCGCAACGACCGGGCCAACCAGGCTATTACTTTACCACGGCAAAGTTATAGGCAAAGCCCCTCAGCCAACTGCAGGCACACTTAAATTTTCGTAGGAAATTTGTTTCTAGTAACAACTTAATTTGCCTTGGTGGGGTGCTAAAATAGCCATGGATGGGTTGTACTGTCAGACATGCTTTGAAGTCAGACATCTCTCTTTCTCAGTTATAAAGGTTGATCCATTTTCAAGAATGGCACACATGTCCACAAGCAGCTTAAGTAACGGGAGGTCCCACCAAGGGCAATGTGACTGCTGATAAAACATGAGCCACCAGCAGATTTAATCTCTGAGTTTAGTCCCACTTGACACATATTGGGAGATTTATAAGATTTCAGGCACTTTTCTTTTTACACACTCTTTACTGTGGTTTCAGACACGAGAGTGAAACAGGCTGGCTTGCGAGACGACAGACATATGAAATAACTCCCGATAACTCACAATCAAAATGATCTTCCCTACATACTGGTGAGAGCAATTTTGTTTGGAAAATATAATAGGCTTCTGTTGAAATGCATGTCTAACCGGGAAAGACTTACTTCAAAAGATTTAGCAGTACAGTAACTCAAATACACATGCACAGCTTGTACGTCAAGTGGAATGTGTGTTATAGAAGCCAGCGATTTCAGATCTAATTACAATACAGAAGCGAAGAATGTGTCCTGTATTGATATGATACAGAACACAACATTTGCTTTTTAATTACTAGACAGCTCTGTATACTGAACGGAAAGTTGAGAGTTCATGCATGCTTCAAGTAGTATCGGCAGCCCACATACTTTTTAGAAACACATCTCTGAACATGAAATTTCACACAACTGTTACACAGACGCGAGTGTAAAGTACCTGCCCACCACCGTGGATATTGGGGTTCAGTTCCTCCACTGAGCCTCCATCTTTCATGGGTGCAACAATGAACACAATTGGCTGTGTTTGCGGGTGGGAAGAAAACGGAAAAGATTGAAAAAAGTTGACTGAAAAAATATAAAAAATTACACAGACAGTGATTTGGTCAAGTAGTTCAAGAACCCTTGCCTCATTTATACTTACTGTGGTTGCATGCCAGTGTCTTGCAACAAACAAGGCACATCTACAAGCTCATGATGTGTCACACTGATGCGTTGTGAGCTTGTAGATCTATTTTTGGTTCGAGACACGATGCACAACTAAGTAGCCTATAAATCAGGTTTTACAATCCTGAACATCACACCAGTCCTGCACGCAGAACCAAAAAGCACAGAAGACACACATTTGCACAAATTACTGCACATAATGCTGAGAGAGATCACATCTAGCGTTACCAGCTAGACTAAAATAACAGAATTTCATTGCATATGCCTAACATTATAGGAACAAACAATCATAGAAGGTGAGCAAATGAGAAGTATGTGAGTATTTTGTCTCGATAGCCAAATGCATTAATACTGTAGGTGATGCTTAGAAAAACCACGAAATATTGCATTCACACTGTGCTATGAAATTATACGGTTTCAAATGTTATAAAGTTATGGACTTATCAGTTCTATCCCTGCATAGATTTTTATATCTAAAGCAACTACATGAATTTATTGTAACCTTCTGCAACATAATCAAAAGCCTTAATTAGCTCATTATTGCTCCTAGGAACCCCCTTCGGTTGTTCTTGCATAATCTAAATTAAAGGAGAATTTTGGGCTAAAGTTTTCTTACCTTTTCTATGACGTTATGATATCTTAGGATGAATGGTACAGTAGAAAATTTTCATAACTCCACCCCTGAGCCGCCACAGCTTAAAAGGTGCGCGGATAGGCCTTAGGTTAGATCACATATTTTAATAGCTTTTTTTTAAAAAATTTTGGTGAGATCTGACGTTCATAGTGACAGAACACTATGCAACCCAAAAAAAAAAAAAAAAAAAAACAGAAGTCTCGCTAGACGAGATTGAAATCTCGAGATGTCAATCTCGTCTAGCGAGACTTTTTTTTTTTTTTTTGGGACAGTGTTCTGTCACTATGAACGTCAGATCTCAAAAAAAAAAAAAAAAAAAAAAACTATTAAAATATGTGATCTAACCTAAGGCCTATCCGCGCACCTTTTAAGCTGTGGCGGCTCAGGGGTGGAGTTATGAAATTTTTCTACTGTACCATTCATCCTAAGATATCATAACGTCATAGAAAAGGTATTAAGAAAACTTTAGTCCAAAATTCTCCTTTAATACACAAATTAATGTCAGTTCTATCACCTGTATTGCCTGCATTACACAATGTATTTCTCCCGTAAGTATTATGAATTGAATCACTGAAATACTTTTTGACAGTTCATAGAACATTTTGGATAGACATGGGATCTCACCATAGATCGTTAATAAAGGAACATAAAAATGTATCAGCCTTATTTAAACCTTATTCACCTGTTTCCTAGGCTTTTCACTTCCTGTGTGTGTTCCACTTCCTGTCGATTTCATCCAATGAAATCCAATGAAACTGGTCAGATGACTAATGATATCCAATGAAATCCGACAGGAAGTGGAAAACACACAACCTAGGAAACAGGTGAATAAACCAGAAGCAGATGTAGGTAGTAGGCCTAATCCTCAGGCCTAGTGTAAATGATATGATGGCTTTTGTCAATAAACCTCAATAAAAAAATGAATGTATGTTTAGATTTGTAGAATGCAAATATCTGCAAATCTCTACCAGGAGCAACGGCACTAGCTAGAACATTTTGAGAAAATGCAATGTGTGGTCCATAATGTGTTTTTTTCCCCTTTTACTTTTTTATGTATTCAAGAACAAGCTTTTATTTCATCATGCTAACTTTCCAGGAAGTTTTGAAAACTACTGGCTGTATTGCCATGGAATTAGTTGACCCAATGACCTTTCTTCTAGCAGCGCCATTAGGCAAAAATGTACCCTTGCACAAAAGATATCACCAAATCTAGTTGGAGGATTGCCATGAAACATGCTTAGCGCTTTCATGCTCGCAACAGCATGGCCCCTACTCATTTTGCTGACCCAATGGCCTTTAGGCCAACATTTTTACCTGCACACATGATCTCTCAATATCTACTGGGAAGATTGCCATGAAACTGTGTGTGATGTGATCAGCAAGGATGAACCCTACTGGTTTTAGTGACCTCATGGTCTTTCCTCTAGTGCCACCCTCCACACTGGAAGATAAATTCTAACAATTTGAGTGAACCCTATCACCTTTTCTGTAGCACTACCCTTAGGCCAAAATGTGTACTTTGCACACAAAATATCTCATAATCTTATAGGCAGATTCCCCGTGAGTCTTGTTTTCCGACTTCTGCTCCCACAGTGCTATACCATTCATTTTATAGCCATTAGTACACAAGTTTCCTCTTTTTGTAAATAAATCTTCTTCATCTCACTGTTTCTACACCCTCGATCATCTTTCATGATGTTTAGCACTGCTGAGATTACTTATTACGATCAACATCATCCACTCGTATGAAACAAATAGGCCAATACTATAGGAAATAAGACACAATGTTCATGATATGACAACAGTTTACGTATATCATGGCACTAATACAACTATTCATATTCATACTGTACTACTTCTGATGTAATAACGCTAAAAACTGATGTATTACTTATTTTGCACGTGGATGACATCAGTATGATGACATATGATTTCACAAGGTCTAAACAGGCTGTGACCAGATAACAAGAGGTGTGTTCTCACTCTGCTTGTACTTGTTCACAGTGTTAGGTGGCAGCTACTAAAGGAAAAATGCTGTTGTTGCATACAACCAAGTTTTTTCTTTTTTCTTTTTTTATGCACATGTACTGATGATGCTCTTTTCGTTCTCTATTTGCTCTTTTTGCACTCTCTTTCTCCTTAAATCTTTTTACATTTTCTATCATTATTCTATTGTTGTTATTACCTATGCTGCTGCATTGTCTGTAGGAATTAAGCCAAACCAATATAAGTTTTACTCTTATGTACCTGTCCTGTACACAAGATGTAACAATAAAGTACAACCTTGAACCTTGATGTTGTTATCCATGTTGGCTAAACTAAAACACACATTTAGAGAAATGTTTATTCATGTGAATAAAGTAAAGGAAATGCATGTGTTTTTCTCCTTAGACGCAAAACGCTTAACATCTGTCACGTGTTCACTGGTGCAAGACCATAATAATCCCTGCCATGAAGACAGCCATATAAAGGTATTATTCATAGTACCGTACACAGTAAAATCCTCAGTGTTCATTTATCCATTTGTAACTCATAAAGTATACAAATGTACATTTGTACACACTCAGAGTTACACTCAGGATTCTTACAGTGTACAGTAGGAGGTGTTCAGGTATTCCGAGGACAATGTGAGTGTGAAAAAACCTTCCATTATTAAGTCTGAAACCTTGAAATTTAGCAGCATGCCATGGATCATTGGGGGGAAACAATGTTTTTCAACTTTCATACATTCTTGTCTGTTTTCTGAGTGTAATTACATCTGTTGAGTTATATGTCTCTCACTGTAAGTGCCAAGTAAACAGGTTTTTACATATTGATAATGCAATTACTGTACCTCCATTTGTCCCAAAACAAGAGCAAAAACCGCCAGCACAATAAGCCTATACCATACTGGAGTTGTGATGTTGCAGTGTTTTGGCAAGTATTTACTTGTATTTCTCTCAAGGGAGTCTTAAATAATTTGCCCTACAGCAGGGGTCTTCAACGTTTGTCAGGGCAAGGAAGGAACCCTTGGCTAAGAGAGAGACAAAGCAGGGACCACCACACCTGGCTAAAATTGTGTTGTTGCAGCTTTGATGGATTTCATAGATTCGTTTGACAGCACTATCATCAGTGTTGTGTAAATTCAATGATTTTTGTTTGTTTGTTTGCCCATTAACTTTGCTAAGAATGTGTTGGATTCATGTTAATGTGTAATTTCAGAAAATAAATCTATCACACAAAAAATTGGCAGACCCCTGTAGTAACTCTGAGGAAGTTCTAGGAGTCCCGGACCCCCTGTTGAAGACTCTATAGTGTTGACATGTGCATATAGTTTATGTCTTTCATAATGGTCTAACATAATTTTATTTTTATTTTTTTCAACTCTTGGTGCAAAACATCCAAAAGTGAAGCATGTGTATACTTTAAAATGCCCGTCTACTACCACTGTAGTGTATTCTGGCACCAGAGTGGGCAATTTTTAAAAATTCCAAACACTGTCAGTAGGCTATTCCTGTATATATATTCATAGTCACACTCTCAACGTGTTCAGTTTGCATCATGGGCGTTTGGCAGACCTGCAACCTTGGGAAAATATTTTGAGTATCACAATAGTGCAACGCTCACACGCTTTCGCATCACTTCGCTTTGCATTTCCCCACTCAAGTTATTCTTGGACATTTTTATTCCGAAAAATATGATATCATTATCAATCACAATATTATGTTGTATCATGCATACTGCCTAATTACAAACTAAATACACAGTCAGACAATGACTAGTTTTCTCACCTGCTTATTTACACTGGGATACCAATCAAATACATTAGACATCACAAAGTCAAAAGCAGTCATGCATGCACACACACACGCTCGCACACGCGCACGCACACACACACACACGCGCGCGCACACACACGCACGCATGCACGCACGCACGCACGCACGCACGCACGCACGCACGCACACACACACACACACTTTACACTTGATTTTATTACCTTAGTAAACATTTTCATTAACACTTTATGTTTTCAATCGCTAGTTTAAAGTATTTTTTTAATCATCATGATATGCGTTTAGTAAATGTATGGTCCCATTAATAAAAATAAAAAAAGATAAAGTAGGGTATGTTTCTATGGCTTTTACTCTTTCTACCAAGTGACCTCATTGTGTAAAGTATTTTCTGAAAGCACCAACAGCCATCACCACAATATCGTCACAATATCGATATCGAGGTATATATGTTCAAACATATCATGATATTAGATTTGGTTCATGGCATGTGAATACGGTCAATAGGTGAAGAAGTGGGAATTGTTCAACAATAGAATTACTTTATACAAAGAGGTTCCTTGATGTTGTCTCAATGGAACACTATAGATTTATCTTAATGTTCCCGATTGTGTTTATATTAAATTCAGGTGGAATAAAACAAAAACAACATATGCTGATGAATTCACCAGAATTGCAAGGTGGGCTGCTGAAAACCCTCGGGTAGGGGGTTATACTAAGCTCTGACAGGCCAGTCAACAGAGATATGAATAGCAGCTTATCTGGGCTTGCAGCACACATTCCCACTCTGTGTGTCAACTCAAGGGAAGTAACTAAAAGGGAGTAATTAAAAAAATAGGGGGGAAAAGACCCCCCCCACACACACACACACCACACACTAATTTGAGACACTGCCAAATGTTGATGTTATACGATGACCTTGATCAGTGATGTGTCCCTGTAAATGTCTGCAAAACTAACAAGACCCTAAAAAAAACACTGTGGTATACTAAACCGTCCTTTGGGGCCAGCTGTCTAAACACATTTTATCTGTTTACGTGAACACTGGTATCAGTGTACCAAGGTGAAAGAAACGGGTGCAGCTATCAAACCATCACTCTGGCCTCAAGTGCTAATGTCATCCTTGGAAGTTGCTGCTTCATTAGCAGTCATGGCGTGTGTCAGTGTTTTACAATGTCCCCAAAGGCAAAAGTGCTTTCATCAAAGCATGGAGCTGAGTTCACACTGAATGTACAGTACTGTACATCAATGGCTTATGCCCTTTGTGGTACACTGTACTTAATAACAAAATGCCTCCTGCATCCTGTTGCACCCGATTGCAAATTGTTAGAGCACAGTAGTAAACTGTTACAGTTCCGAGTGATTCCCGAGCTCAATATTTCACATGTTGTACAATTTCACCTTAAAACAAATTGAGGTGATGCTTCTTAAAAGGCCACTATTGCACTTTTGTTGTTTTTCTGATTTCTCTACCTGCAATTCAGCAGAGTCTTTGTGAGACGTAGTGCTCCCCTGCTCTTTCCAGGCCATGGGTTCTACAGTAATCAATGTTGATGAATGAGTAGGAAGGCTCTCTTTATTCCAGCCCTCGCTGAATAGAAAGTTTCCATTATCTCTCACAATGTATTCACTCTATCAAAGTGACAGGGTTGAGGCAAGCCACACTCCATTGCCCTCACTGTGCCCATACCTAGCTTCATCTGTCCGCTAAAAAAAACAAGGGGAAGCCGGAAGAGAGTGCTAAAATAACACTGAAGCCTACAACCCAACAAAATCTATGAGAGAGTTCCGCCGTGTAGGTCAAAATACAAATAAATACTGTACAAAAGATCTTTACTAAAAAGGGTTTTGAAGGAGAAAAAAAGAGGATTGCATCCCCTTTAGTCTTTAACAAAAAAAAGAAAGACAAATTCAATGCTAATAGGAGATAATCAAATTTACTTGAAAATAAAGTCATATTTCTTTCTTCTCTTCTTTTTTTCTTTCTCCTACTTATCTCTTTCCTTTAATCTTCTTCCTTCACTTGTCTTTAATCTTACATCACAATTCCTTTTTAACCCATCTGCTCATGGCCTTGTGGGTTGGGAGTAAAAACATAAAAGAAGAAAGAAAATTGCTAAAAGAAACGATTTATCATGAGATTAAAACTGGTGACGATTTAAATCGGTAAAAAATTAAATTAAAATCGCGATGCAAACAGCAGAGGGCGCAATCTAGCTAGACTCCCTTCCTTGTTCACCGCCTACTATTTTGTCCCTTCAGGGGCTCCGTAATTGTCTCCGCCAGGCCGAAAGGCATGGCGAGAGTATGTTTTGCACCCTGTCCGTCCGTCCATGTGTGTGTGTGTGTCCGTCCGTCCGTCTGTCTGTGAACAACTAATATCCTGCACCGTTGCCTTGATTGCAGTGAAACTGTGCACACACACTCCCTGGATGCCAATTATAGCGCCACCAGGAGCGACGGTACGCGCAGGGGGGACGCGCGACAGGACGCGCAATAATAACCCCACGTTTGCAACTACTTTCGCCTGCGCACTTCACCGGGTATGGTCTAGTAGACATCATTTTCCTTTGAGCAAACTAGACTAAAGTGTACTACTATACATGTGGTTTGTGAGTTACTTTAAAGCTAATACATTTTATAAATTACATTTGTGGAAATTAAAGAACACTGAATCTGACATGTAGTATACTGTGTGTGTATACAGCAGTATAACATGGGTGACATGAGGCTCCGTAGTAAACCAACATACTGTAGAAGTAGTGTGTCCAACCCAAATCGGGTACAGGTGCAAGATCAAATAAACAACTTACTTACAAATGGAAAAATACTGTCTGCACACTGAATCAAGCTCCCATAAACTTTATTACTGAAATTTCTCGACTCAATTTACTCATATTCAGATAGCAATAAAGTTCATGGGAGCTTAATTCGGTGTGCAGTTTTTTCCTTATGACATGAGTAAATTGAAATGCAAAATGATATGGCGACTAAAACTAACCGGGCAAGTTGTTTAATTCTATTCTGGATTCTGGATTTTCAACATAGTAATGAAAAGTTATGTTATGTATTAAAGGGTCTACACCATGAATTTCATTTTTTTTTTGGTTTTTAGTATTTTTTGGGCTCCCCAGTGTCTCTTGTACCCCCAAAAATTTTTTTTATTAACATTCAGTCATTCATTCTCATTTCAGAGATTTTCAGAATGGGCGTGTCTGAACAGGCCATTTCAGAATGGCAATGCAAGTGACATCACTTGCATTGCCATTGCATTGATGCTGGCCAGACAGAATTGCTCAGTAGCCCCCCCCCTGCCCAAGAGGACGTTTTGGTATTGCAGCTGAAAGTGCTGTATAAGCCAGAGACAATTGACTTGGGATGAGTATATCTGAGTGATGATTTAGGCTCAAACCTTTTGAAAAAGGTTTGAGGGACATACACCATACGATATTAAATATCAAATATTTTTTTTTAATTCATGGTGTAGATCCTTTAAAGCCTATTGTTAAGGCCATTTAATTGTATTTGTAACGGCCTCAATGAGCTCTTTTATATTTACATTTATATTTTTGCTAGAATTTTTACTCTCAATAGTATATGACTAATGCTTTAGAGATTTAATATACTGCTCTTAAGATCTTTGATGTAAAAGGAAGCTTTTAGCTTTCATTAGTGAGGTTAGCTTGTGACTCCCATTAGTATACGCCTTTCTCTAAATGAGTCTAATCCATGATTGAAAAATGAAATGGCAAGCTTTATCATGGAAAGCATAATGTTATGCTTGTGGCTTTTCATGTGTATTTTTAAACTTTCTACAGCACAGGGCAGCTTCCGCCCTTGCAGATTCATCCTAGGATTTGTCAGCCTCAATTCGATCCAGTATGATCATCCTCTTCACCAACCAAGCTATTTTCCTCTTGAAAACTTTAAAAAGACTCTTGATACAGACCAGGCGACCTCTGCCATTGTATTGTATTGTACTTCAACATCAATATGCTTATTCTCCACAAGGCCTCCACTGTGAGCCCTGTTGTGCAAACTGTGCAACCTTACAGAAATTATACATGAAAAATGGTTCAGTACTCCTAGAGATAATTGGTCAATTCCATCTACCCGATAACACAAATGTAGTGTATGAGTATGAGTGTAATAGCCTATTGTATTGGTAATTATTTATGATAGGAGAATCTAGAATAATAGCTTGGTCAAGGTTACACTAAGACTTTATGCAAAGCAAAATTATGACGGGGAAAAACACCTACAAATCGTCTAACCAATATTTTATTGTATGTTATTATTGTCTCCGCTTGCTCTAATCGACCAAACACAAAACACCTTTTTTGATATTACTCCTACAGATTTTGTCCAAACATCATGCAAATCGGTACACAGTAGTGTATGTAGTCATTAAACCAAACAGATCTGTCTGATTTTTTATATTCCATCCTGATGTCTAAGATTGGCTTCCAAAGTTTGCAGGAGTGGTCCGTTTTGAGAAAAAAATCTCAAAACATGAACACAGCGTGCAATTGCCGTGAAACTGCCACTAGGCCAAGGAAGAAATTCCAACCTCCATTTTTCAAATCGGCCTTATGGTGGCGCTATAACAGGCCGATTCACGTTTTGACCTGTACCTGGACCGATCGGCGTGAAACTTGCACGCACACCCCCTAGAGGGCAAGAACAAATCAGCCTTTTATAGTGCCACCAGGAGTCCGATTTTTGCAAAACACATTTCAGGAGTGGCTTGTTTTGAACAAAATGCCTCAAATCATGAACACAGCGTGCGATTGCCGTGAAACTATGAACGCACATTCCCAGTAGGCCGAATTTCGAACATTGCTGCCCCACAATAACCTACCGGACTCGCTGTCAGGCATCAGAGTCTACTGTATGTGGTATGCGACTTAAACACTCGGCTATCACCACCCCGATCTAATCAGAATTAACCAGTATTCTTGTAAAAATCTAAAAACCAAACACAAAGAGCATAAAGAAGCAGGTTGAGTACAAAACCAATTAAATGTGTGAAACCAAAGAAGTAACCTCTTCAAAGTCTCAAGGTCAAACACACTTTTACACTCACATTCAAATAACTGATATGTGTGGAAGGCGTGTGTTTAAACGTCTATATACAAATGAAACCATCTGCTCACACATTCCAAGGAGCAGTATGTTTTATAGCTATAGCCTATACTTAATCTGAGTTACGATACACGTGATATGCGCCTCCTACTTACAGTGGTGTAAAGTACATGTACTCAAGTACTGTACTTAAGTAAAATACTTTCTTCAGTATTTCAAATTTGAAATACTTTTACTTCTACCCCGATACATCGCAAAGGAAAACGTTGTACTTTTAATCCACTACAATTATATGAAAACTTTAGTTACTAGTTACTTTGTAGATTTTGATTATTATTACAAAACATACTAACCACTTCAGCCCTAAATTTATTTCGGCCATCGCGACGCATTGTGAGCTTACAGATCGGCTATTTTCAAAATATCTTTTATACATTTTGAACTTGTGAAATGGGACATTCTGCACAATGACTACTTTTACTTTTGGTACTAAGTATATTTTGATGCCAATAATTTGCCAACATTTTGAATACGGGACTTCTACTTGTAACAGAGTATATCTACATTGCAGTATTGATACTTTTACTTGAGTAAATAATGTGAATACTTTTTCCACCACTGCCTACATACTTTGATACAGGAAGTGATTTTTCATACTGTATAGTTGAAAGGCTCATTTAGAACTGCTGGTCTTGTAGAAAGATATACAATACAATCTATACAACAAAAAAACAGGCAACACAATTTCTTTGTATCAAACAAGGTTTTTAAGGTTAGAACTGTCAGATTTGTACAAGAAATATTCCAATGTCAGAAACAAGCAGCCATGGGTGTCCAATTGGCATACTCAAGTGAGCTCATATTGTAGAGTTGTTTCATCCATCACTCCACTGTTTTACAGTCATGGCAACAACATCAAACATTGATTTTAAGACAAAGCATAACCAATGCATCAAATTTATGTCATTTTTAAAGCTAATTCTTAATGTATCCACACTTGAGAGAAGCATTCATTAAAATTGAGTAGATGAGAACAGGACCCTTCCACCTCTGTCCCCCCCCCCCCACACACACACACACACTCACTCACTCACTCACTCACTCACTCACTCACTCACTCACTCACTCACTCACTCACTCACTCACTCACTCACTCACTCTCACACAGTTTGCATTAACACATTGCGTGCCAATCGCGTAGTTCTACGCAAACCTAAATAATTGCGCAGCGTGCCAGTCACGTAGTTCTACGCGAAGTGGTCTTTTTTCTTTTTTTTTCCCTCACAGTGACACATTTCATTGTAGGCCTCCCTCGCAGTGACACATTTCATTGTAGCACACCGGAAACGGAAATGAATGTCAATCGAAGATTTTCGTTCCCATCCGCCGCCGCTCTAAAGCTTCCGCTAATCCGCCATTATCTCCGGTGTTGTTTTTCTCCGCGCTGAACGCTGTTTAATAGCAACTGCGACTACTGCAAAATGGACGATCGCCGATTGAAAATTTCTTCTCTGGGCCACTCACACAGCTACCCTGTGTGTCTACAAACAGTTGAACGCGCAATCTTAAGGTATTTAGCGAGGTCTGTGGCGAGGTGAAAAAAAAATGAAATCGCTGGCACTGGTGAGTACATTATGATATTAAACTCTGGCGTGGAATGTGTTCCTCAGATTTAATAAGAAGCAATTTTTAAGTAATTATACATCTACAAACAAAATGCAAATGAGCTCACATAGAGTCCTTGACAAGAAAACCAGAAAAAGTCCACATATATTAGTACTGTATCTAGTTTACCAACTTGTGATGCAAGTATCGATATGCACACTGGATAAGAAACCACATGGTATGCCATGGGGACTGTATCCTGTATCCAAAGCTAGTGGAGTCTTTTCTCCACCTCTGAGTGATATCTCATCAATTTGAACACCACAAACAGTGTAATATGCATTATTGACTGCTCTATAGGGGGCCCTGAACATCTGACAAGTGCTGCCCCATGTACCCATGTAATTACTTATGCATGTTCCCAATAATTGAAAATATTTTCTTACAGTCAATGACATTTTAATCACTTACTTTGATAGAAGATTTGCAATACATTTACAAATATTTGATATGATGATAATTTGATAAAGGGACATGCTGCACAAAATGTTTTCATGGAACATCACTTGAAAAGCCATGTTGCAGGTTACAGTATGTCATGCCCACATAATCTTTAGATAAATACAAACATGCCGCCACAGCTGAAACTAGGAATATAGTGGTGAGGGAGATAGCAGGGTGAGCGAGGGAGATATTCTATTGCATATTTATGTTAGCCATAAAAAAGTTAGAAAATACTCATGTCAAGACATAGCAGGACAGTGTGCATTTGTCATCTTGAAGTACATTCTGATAGCCCACTGTATCACATCAATTTGCTTTTCCTTCCCTTTATTCTTTATCGTACAGCCAGATTCAGTATGCCTATATAGTAGGTGATAAACATGAGACATAACAACTATGAGTACGTAAAAATGTACAGCATAAGGAAGATAAAAATTGTGGGGACCAAAAAGTTGAAAACAAAGTAGTTTGCTGCACAATCCAAGTACTAATATTGACCTAAATTAATCGAGATAATACCCAAATGTATCCTTGTAATGTGGCATTCTGGTGTACAGGAGGCTTAAAATTAAAGAAGACTTGTGCCTTTTTGGGCATTATTAATCATACATCGTTGAGAGAGTACAATTATTGTACAAATATGATAATTATCGTACACCTGGCAACACTGTATCCACTTAAGTCCTATATTACAGAAAAATACAAAAGAAAAATTATAATGAGAATCTTGACCAAAACAGGGACTTCAGGGTGAACATGGTTAAGCAGAAACCTCATCGCAAGATCATGGATGTATTACACATCTAGCTCCCTTTCCATCCACTGCATTGTGAACATTTTAATTAAACATGTTTACAATATCATCTTTATTAGCCTACATAAATACCAAAACTCCCCAAAGATATATAAAACTTGATAAAACCATGTACACAATCGTGCTTTTTTCATACCTGAGAGGTGCAGGCAAGAGAATGCGACAATGCGTAGTAGAAGATAACAAGACTTAATCCAGCCTTTATCCAAAGTGCTTTACAATCTGCATTACATTCCCACACATATTCACACACCAACGGCGGGGGAAACCATGTAAGGCACCAACCTGCTCATCGAGAGCAGTTAGGGGTTTCAGTGTCTTGCTCAAGGACACTTTGATAGAAACCGACGGGGAGCCGGAGATCCTAGTACTGGGAACCTTCCCATTTCGAAGCGGCCGCTCTACGTCCTGAGCCACTGCCGCCCCATTGCCCCACTGTCGCAAAACAGTAGTAGTACTGTTTTGCCTGATTATTATTATTATTTTACTAATAAGGGCTGTGCGATGATGTCAGATGTAGGCGGATCCGTGGATCTCTTGTGATCAATTGGTTTAGGGAAATTCGAATCCCCTCCCCCTTGTAATCGCCGAAACTGCAGCCAATTTCAGACTGAAGCACCACGCAGCTTCAGGCTGATAATCAGGCTATTGATCACCCCCTACATCCCCGCTACTGGCCCCTAGAGTCGGGCTGCGCCTTACATAAACACAGACCAAAGTTGGTTTTAGTCATTGGTTTAAACCAACCAATAACGCCATCCGCAAGCCCTGTGCACTCATTGTGGAGCTTAAAATACTAATTTTACATCTTGGCCTGAGGGTGGTTATCAATACGTTTCATGGCAATGTGCCCATTCGATTTTGAGGTACATTGTCTGCAAGAGGACATTTCGACCTATGGGTTGCCCTACAAAAAAGGCCATGGGGTCACCAAAATCAGTAGAACATACAACATTCCCAATTTTACAGCACTGCACAACTATATTCATAATCTCACTCCCATGTTGTCAGCTTTAAACAAAAAGCAGACAGCAATGAGATTGATTACTTCTATCTCTCACAGAGGTGGTGCGGTTTGTTATCACTGTTCTCTACTGATGCGGGGGCAGACCTCTCTGTTAAATGTAAACAAGTGATGACGAGGGTCTCCTCCAGTTAACTGATGTTAACATTGATACTGATGCTTGCATAACTGGTCAACATGCAAGCATCAGTTGACATTAAAGAGGCACAAATCTGTGGGTTGAGACATTTTTTAGACAGTAGCAGTAACAATTCCCAAATTTGGTGTTTCAGGTTTTAGAATCAACATACTTCTCGCACATGAGTGCAATAAAGTAAAGTAAACTAAGTACATTTACTCAAGTACTGTAGACTTTTGAGGTATTTTTACTTTACTGGAGTATATCCAATATTCAATATTTTTACTCAAAACTTATTTCAAAACTTTAGTTACTAGTTACTTTGCAGATATACGTTTAAATGTATTATATTATAAATCATACATTAACCACTTTAGCCCTATTTTATAACTATCTGAAAATAGCTGATCTACAAGCTCACAACATGCATCGCAACGCATTGTGAGCTTGTAGATCTGCTATTTTCAAACATATTTGTACTTTTACTTTTGGTACTTTAAGTATATTTTGATGCCAATAATGTTGTACTTTTACTCAAATAACATTTTGAACACAGGCCTAAAAAGTATTTCTACATTGTGGTATTGCTACTTTTACTTGAGTAAAATATCTGAGTACTTCTTCCACCACTGCTTGTGCTCAAATGCGATCTGCTGCGATGGCACTTTGTAACGTTGTAGAACACTGTTTGAAGATTTAAATCCAGCGTTCTCCACCACTGAAGAGGCTGGCATGTCAAGAGACTGCGCTCGTTATTTCTTGAGAGCGACCCGCGAGTTGAATTGTGTGTGCGCGGAATGTACAGGAAAACAAAGACGCATGGCTTCCCTTGGACCAGCGTTGCCAGATTTTGTGAGAGAAACAAGCAGCCAGGTCTATGAAAAGAAGTCCAAAATAAGCGACTAGGGCAGTTCAGTCCAACTTTATTGTTGAATGTTGTTTTAGAGCAGTGGTTCACAAACATTTTCATGTCAAGGACCCCCAAAGTATTCAAGCGACTTTACAGAAAAACAAGCCCAAAGTAGCTTATAATAAGCAGACTTGGCAACACTGCCTTGGACGCACTAGTCTAGTCTACACTACACAAATTCTGTGAATTGTCGATGGCTGCCCGTCTGCCACTGGGCCCACCCCGCGATCGACTTAGAAGGCTTCGATGATCTACCAATAGATCGTAATCGACTGGTTGGTTACCCCTGTTATAGACGAATACACAGCCTGTAGGCAGTCATAGCTGCGGTGTCAATCGGCAGCCTCTTGACACCGCAGCTATGACTGCCTAAGTGCTCCCGGTTTCCTCCCACACCAAGAGAAATGCACGTTATGGACATACTCCTGCCAGTGCCTACGAGTAGCCTCAAAGCTGGAGTTGAAAAATATATTTTCAGGTCTAAGAAAACTACAACTACAACCCCCTCTTTTTTGGCAGGCAGTATGCTCGGACCTGTCTGTGCATAATCCTTGTGTCCTCCTGAGTACACTATCAAAGCCCTGATATTCTCTAGGCCACTGACAAAAAACAACAACTCATATTGCTACCATTTGGCAGCATTGCATACCATGTCATCGGAAATCTACAAGCTCACGTATTGTGAGCTTGTAGATCTTCTATTTTTGCGCACAACTAAGTATAAATCAGGCTTAACTATTTGATCACAACAGGGCACACACTGTCCATCCGTGTGTCAATCCATGTGTCCGTCCGCCTGTGAGCAGCTAATCTCCGGCACTGTTGGACCGATCTGCATTAGACTGTGCACTTGGATCATTATGTAGATCCTCCAGAAAAACGCGGGAAGAAATCCTTGATTAGGCAGGCAAAAATCCTTGATTATGCACGCATATTCCCAGTAGGCCAAGGGAAAAATCTAAAATGTATTTTTCTTCGAATCGGCCTGTTATACCGCCACCATGAGACATATTTTTGCGAAACACATTTCAGTATATGTTATCGTCATGTGATCAAGACGTATCTGTCACATTTCTCATATTCTATTGGCTATGATTGGCTTCCAACGTTTGTGGGGGCGTTTTGCACAAAATGCCACACATCATGAATGCAGCGCCCAATTGCTGGGGAACTTTGCACGCACATTCCCATTAAGCCCACTTCATGTTTTGGCCTATACACCGGTACACATTATCTCTGTGGTCATGTGATCAAAATGTATACGTTTTATTTTTCTGATCCCACTCCAAGGGGGTATGACCCAAGGTTTGCGGGGCCCTGGGTAGGCAACCCGGCCTGGCAGAGACCTGTGCTCCGAGGACCACACGTTTCTAGGGTTCTTTATTGTTGGGTCAATGCTGCACATACTATATTTTGTACTTGGCTCATGTTGTGCCTTACACCAGGGGTCTTCAACCTTTTCAGGCCAAGGAACCCCTAACTGAGAGAAGCAGGGACCCCCACTATCTATTACATAACATTGTGTCGCAGATTAAAGCTTTTCATAGATGCTGGATTTATGTTAATGTGTATTTTCAGACATTTAACGATATAAACCGTCAATACTTTCAATCTGTACTTGGTCTGCTCTTTTTTCCCCTCTTTGCCGAAAATAGCCGATCTACAAGCTCACAACGCCTCGCGCCGCGAGGCGTTGTGAGCTTGTAGATTGTAGATCGAGCTTGTAGATGTTAGTGCAGTCTGCAGAGCATATCACGCCACACACTGCACACAACCTCTTGTATCTTGAAAGGGACACTCAAGGACTACAACAATTCATTAGAGTACTGCACGCTGGTCCAAACGGAATCCCTTTGATCCTTTGAAAACACATACTTTATATTATAAAAATGCATTTATTAGCTCTGACCAAGCAAGTACAGCCCCATGGTCTGTCTCCCTGTCTGTCCAATATTTTCAAGTGCTGCCACCTTAATATATTGAAAGATATGGCGGACTTTCTGTTGCCAATTAAAAAAATGTCTACATCTTTAATGTAATGTTGTCTGTACATCCTTGTAGGTTAGCCTACATCCTAACTACAGCCAATAGACAGACATTATCAAGATTGGTTTCCATATCGTTTCTTAGTATTGTTCCTCAGTTGTTATTTTTCCTGGGAACTTGGATGCTTTGTATTTAGTTCACCATAATACAATGTATGTTCTAATCTATGAAGAGATTTGAATTGATTGTAAATACTGAACCACCAAACCAGGATGAACATAAATTCATTGCACTTAGAAAGCACTTACTGTCAGATAACATAATGCTGTTACAGATGGGTGTGATGCTTTTTTTAAGTAGCTTATTTTGCCACAATTTCTTTAATCATGGTCGCAGGATTACCTTTAATCTATTGTCTGCTGTAAAACTTCAGGGCATTACTGTATGATGCAATTCTTTGTTAAAGGAAGAATCTCAGGTGAACTCGCTGGGCATAATTATGCTGAAAAATGCTAACTTTGCAGTGCACTCAGATCACATTTGCATTTTTATGTAATGTAGTGGCACTGTTTCTGAAGGTTCTTGGCCAATGCATGGAGTTACAGTCATGAACTTGAAGAGCCACACCTCTGAGAAGACATGGCTCTTTCCTGTCACTGGCCCACAGGGTTGTACACTGACAAATAGTAGGACTTTGGCAATTGAAATGTAGTAGGTAATGGTATAGACGAATCCACAGACACGCTGCCTAATTGCAAAACGAACGCGTTAGGTTACTCTGTTACCCCAAAAAAGTAATCCGATTACAGTAATGGCGTTACCCCCAACACTGGCCCCAGCCCACAGGTTGAGAATCGCTGTTTAAAGGGATTGACCTGGTGGCATGTGTGTTTCATGTGCAGAGAAAATAAACCACATGGAGACAGCTGCCAAATACAGCTGTCTGACCATGTTCAGATGAACTATCAAATTATTACAGGGCAGTATCATACATACACACACCAAACACCAATTTCCTGGAAACTACTTGAAAGGTTCTGGGAAAAACATACAATGCAACCTGTCATTTCAATGGTCTGGCAGAACATTGTCCACTGATTGGTCAATTGTGTGGTGAAACTGTGCCACGCTGGCAGACATTGAGAAAACCCACCTCTGGCTCAACAGGCAGGTGGGCGGCCATGTGTGTGAATGCATTTACGGTGACAAGCCCGCTTTTCTGCTCCGCTTTGCCAACCCACCCACTCCTCTACACCTCCTCTAACTCTTACTGAAAATGGACATCTTGGATATTGAGCCTAAAAAAAGTTTTGTGAAATACACAAATGGAAAGAGGCTACAAGTTCACGTAGCAGACCATGTATCTAGTACTGTGTTCAGCCGAGGTCATACTTTTATAACACAAACTTTAAAAATAATAACAGTGGAATATCTGCTTTGAGCACTAGCTTTGATTTTTAAGCAGTGCCTGGAAGGTCGCCAGTTCAAATCCCCAGAACGATTTGGTAAATCTGCGACAAAGACTGGCTGCTCCCTGAATATGAATGTATTTCACTATAAACATGAGGTACGGTATTGCTGTAAAAGAGCATTCATGCCCAGAAAAATCCTCCATGGATGAATATAGGCACGGAAAAATAAAAAAGATTTTTAAAAAAGTACAAATGATCTGCTTGAAAACACAACATCAGCACTACCTAAGCAAATAGGCAGTTTAAAGAAGGGAGATTTCTGATGTCAGCAAAATCAGGTAGTAAATGGTCAGAGTACCACTCAGGTACTCTCTCCGTGGTACAATATAAATGCACTTAGATGTAGTGTACTTTTTTCCCCCATTGGTAACACACTCGTCAAGAGCACTATAAGCTTTTACAGTTTTGGAGAGTAACAGGATCTATGGATACTGCATAGAAAGACCAGAAACCGTTCAAGTCAATAGACTGATTGCTTGAGGATATCCTACTGTATCTTTAGGCTACCTGTCTTTTACAAAGCCAAGATTATTATGAAAGGGAGGTGTTGGGCTTTGAATTGTACGCAACGTGGACCGCTGTGCGGTCTAAAAAGGTAATTAGAGTGGAGGGAGAACTCAAGGCCCTGAAGCAGACATGGAGACAAAATAGACAGGAGTGGAGATCCTTTGTTGCTGCCCTACAATACCAATAGGCATAAAGGGCAGTAAGTAAGTTTGCAGTACATTAGCTATAGTTTCACCAGTGTCATATCAATGTAAGGATATAATTCTGTATCACACCTGTGACTTTATTTTCTTTCTTTCTTTTTTTATCAATCAGACATTCCTATACACTACACTCAGATAATACTGAATCTCAAACACTGTTCAACATCAAGCTGATGCTCTTTTGCATAATTGCTCCGACCAAGTGGAGCTTACTATGTAACCCTGCTCAGGTTGTGTGTCTGTCTGTGTGTCTGCGATTCTGTCTGTGTTCATGCTCTCATTGGCTCACATGGCCCCATGTGACTCACATGCGTGCACTGCCTGTAAGCAGCCTCCAGAGTGCGCCAGAGTGCAGGAATTTAGACAATGCACACCAGCCTGACACACACACACACACACACACACACACACACACACACACACACACACACACACACACACACACACACACACACACACACACACACACACACACACACACACACACACACACACACACACAGTATAACACGGATTCCAAGTCCGTAAATACACAATATTTTCGAGCTGCGTTCGCTTCCAGCGTTCGCGCGTCTTACTTGTTTAATTATTTCACCATCCTTAGGCCCTGTGACCACTATAGGCATCTCTTACTGAGCACCAGCGTCAGTTTTTAATTGCTTTCAGAGAGCTTGCAGCCACCTCTGAGCGACTGCCAATGCCACCATCCTTTTGCAGAACACTATGCCTCTTTTGTGCAGCCATTTACGAAAGTCGGATCAACTTTTCAGAGAGGCACTGCGCTAGTCAATGTCACTTCTCGCAAACTGGCCAATCACAGGCCCAGAGCTGGGTTGGTGACTCCCACATCCCCATATCCCCACAACACACACAACACACACACACACACACACACACACACACACACACACACACACACACACACACACACACACACACACACACACACACACACACACACACACACACACACACACAGTAAACATCCTCCTGTCCCCTTCGTGGTGCACATACTGGCACTTAAAGTGACAGCAGGACTTTACAGTATTTTAATGTGTGTACATGTATGTTTATGTGTGCAATCATGTGAAGTGTCAGGTGCCTATGTGTCTGGGATGTGCTTGAATCATATAGTTGATGTGAGTATTATGCTACAGTACAGTAGACGTATGCACGTTGGCATGTATGCCATGGCATACCATGTGGTTTCTTATCCAGTGTGCATATTGATACTTGCATCACAAGTTGGTCAACTAGATACTGATTGTAGAAGCCATTTCACTGTTTTGGTTTATTTGATTATTAATATTATTATTATTATCATGATTGTTGTTGTTGTTATTATTTGGCATCATTAGTTATATTAGATAGATTATTATTTGTAGGCACCAAGGGCACGCCTCTCCAGGGCATAATAGGCCTGGTTGATTGGAAAATGCATGCTGGACAAATGGTTTAGAGAAAATGCCAAGTTTGTACTTGCACATATGGGATCATAGACCGTAAAAGAATTACGGACAGCATCACGCATCACACATTTGATATCCAGTCCGAAATGCAAACGGAAATTAATGCTATTGGCTAAAACCGCAATGAGGGCGGGTCTTCACTAGACTGGTAGAACCAGTAGAAACGCTAGAAACATACCCTACTTTATCATTCATTTTTAAATAAATGGGACCATAATTTACCAAAACGCATATCATGGTGATTGAAAGAAGACTTTAAACTAGCGACTGGAAGCATATGGCATTTATGACAATGTTTATTAAGGTAATGAAATGAAGTGTAAAGTTCGGCCAAAAACCTCTCCGCTTGAATTGAGCCTAATTGCTTCTGCAACCAGCAGGGGTGAAACAGCGGTGAAACAGCGGTGAAACAGCGGTGAAACAGCGGTGAAACAGTGGTGAAACAGCGAGACTACAGGCCATTCAGAACTGTCACACTTCCTATATAGCCTCAATTTACAAGCTGGATGCTAGCCCCTTGATAGGGATCAGTAAATGCTAAAACAAAAATTCAAGTTGTTGTGGACAATGTGTTCTTTTGCCTGCATACACTTAAGTCTCAAGGTGCATCAGTGGATTTTATTGACTTCAGTGAAGGTTTGGAGCAAGCCAACAAAACGCCACTACACTAATAATAAGTGGACTTTTTCTGGTTTTCCTGTCCAGAGTGTGTGAGCTCATTTGCATCTTGTTTGTAGATAGAATTACTTAAACGTCCACTAACTCAAGAATGTGGAGGGAGTTCTGCTGGAAGAATTTAGTCAAATTTTTCATAACACCTAAAATTAAATAAAAACAACTAAAAACAGAAACCATGCTGGAGGCAGTGCGGCCACATGGAAGCGGGCCACGCTCATATATTCTGGATGTGTCCCAGAATTCAAAAATATGGGCAGGATGTTCAATCCACCATAGAGTCTATTCTATGTTTTGAGATACCTCAGACCTGCTCCTTGTTGTTATTGGGGAATATCCCTGAAGATTTTTTAACACATGACAAATACCTAATCAGAATCCTTCTAGCAACAAGCAAGAGGACAAGTTACACAAAATCTGGGAAAAGTGGTCTTTCTTCTTTCAGCCCATGGACAATGTATAACAAATATTTACTAGAGTAATAACTGTAACAATTGTTGAATGCAGCCTTTTCTTTATTTTTTTTGTATTGTCTTGTCTTGTCCTTTCATTACTTTTTTTAATCTCTTTCTTTCTTTCCTTTTTTTTGGTTCTGTCTTGTATCCTTGTACTGTATGTATGTTTGTCTTTTGAAAAACCTTTGTTCTAATAAAAATTGAGTTAAATTGAGTTTTTGCTTTTAATTAAATCTGAGGAATTCACCCTCGGATGCAAAGTGTGTGTGTGTGTGTGTGTGTGTGTGTGTGTGTGTGTGTGTGTGTGTGTGTGTGTGTGTGTGTGTGTGTGTGTGTGTGTGTGTGTGTGTGTGTGTGTGTGTGTGTGTGTGTGTGTGGGTGGGTGGGTGGGTGGGTGGGTGGGTGTGTGTGTGTGTGTGTGTGTAGTAGGCAGACAGGCAACAGGCCTGTCGTGTCTACTGTCCATAAACCTAGATGCCCAGGTAGAAGTAGCTGTCTCTGAGCCTGCTGGTCCCGGTACCACTTGACAGGTGGTACCAGGTGCCCTTGATAATCCTACATGCTTTACTGACACAACGGCCAGTGTATACCCTGGCTGCAGGGAGGCTCACATCCAATGGCTGTCTGTATGACCCTCTGCAGCACTTTGCAGTTGAGGAAAGTGCAGTTCTCATGCCAGGCGGTGAAGCATCCGCTCAGGTGGCTCGAAGCGGTACCTCTGTAGAAAGCCTGTAGGATCTTGCTTGCCAAAATTCTTCATCTGTCTCAAGTGAAAGACGCGTTGCTGTGCCACGTCCACCACGTAGCCAGTGTGCACATCCCAGGAGAGAGTCCTCTGTGATGCGAATGCAGAGGAACTTGAAGCTGCTGACTCTTTCGACAGCAGTCACATACAGTAGATGCATTGATCCAGCCTCTCTCCTCTCTTCCTGTAGTCCACAATCAGGTCCTTGGTCTTGTCGACATTGAGAGAGAGGTGGTTCTGCTGGCACCACTGTGCCGGGTTGTTGACCTCTCTCCTGTATGCTGTCACGTTGTTGTCGGCGATCAGGCTTATCCCTGTCATGTTGTCTGCCAACTTAATCACCACGTCGGAGCAGTGCATGGCCACACAGTCATGGATGTGCAGAGTAGAGAATGGGGCTTCTGTGTTGAGGGTCAGTGGGGCTGAGCAGCCCATCCTTGCTACCTGGTGTCGACCTGACAGGAAGTCCAGGATACAGCTGCGTAGGCTGGAGTTGAGTCCTAGGTCCCTGAGCTTGATGTCCAGTAATGTGTCTCATTATGTGTCCTATACCTCAAATACGTGGCCACGTAAAAAAAGAAAAACGTGGCTAATGAAGAATGAATTATATCTGGAGTTATATCACACAGCCCCCAAAAATGACCACAACAAAGACAAAAAGACTGCTACTGTATAAAGGAGCACACTGGCCAGACACTGGATCTTCCTGGCAAGGCACTTGTTCCCAGCACATACTGTATCAGAGCTTTTCTGCTTAGAAAAAGACACCTAGTGGACAGAGGACTTCATTATTTCAGCCCTGCTGGTGGCAGGGCGCTGTCCAGAATGTTGGCCCCAAACCAGATATCTTTGATACGTGATTCTGACCTCCTTAGATAGAGTGACAGCTTAGTGGGGAAATGCAACCACAAGACTGCTTTGACATCGCTACTGTGACAGTTGGACTTTACATAAACCTTTCTCCTTGCAACCCCCTTACTTACTTACTTCGTGTGTATGAGGGGGCGGGGGCAGCGATAGCTGAGTGGGTAGAGAGGCCGTCTGCACTTAACCCCTCACTGCTCCCAAAGCACACTGCTCCTTATAGTGACGGTGGCTAAATGCAGGAGTGGGGACCAAAGTATGTAGTATTTAAGTTAGTCCTACTGTATGTCCAAAAAACACTTAACTGTTTGCCCAAGGACAAGGTTATTGCTACGTTTGAGCTAAGGACAGCACTGTCCCCCCACCCCCCCCTCAAACTGTTTACTGTACATATTTTTTGTTTTTCATATTTTGAAACTGTTTATATGATGTTCAGCATAGTAGTGTATATCTGTCTGTCCTTTAATATCACTATGAATTGAGTACAAAGGACCCCAATTGAAACAAGCTTTCTTGGGTTTTTCAATTCCTATTAGCTGACCTTGTATTGAACTGTACTTTCATGTGCTTTTTTTCTGCAAAATTCTAATAAAGTATTCAATCAATCAAACTGACCAGGAAACACTGCTGGGAAGGGAGAGAAAGTCCAGGGCTGGGTATCCATGACACTAGTAGTAACCCACGTTTGCATGCCTGTATCTCTGATGTGCTAACTGAATGAGCTCTATAGTGACTATGCTCACCGCCAAATAATAGCCAAAAACATCTATAGACGAGAATTGATTGAGCAGATAATTATATCATAAGCACTGGATTAATTCGGCCGTGACAGGGAACAACTTAAAGCCTAATTTATACTCCGTAGTACGACGGTATCACATGCCAAAAAAAGTGGCCTGAGTAGTGTAATGCGTAGTACAATGTCATGAACGACGTTCAAACTAATGTGATGTGAAATACTGTACAGTGGAGCCAATTTGCAATGTACAGTAATCATTAAGGTTTTGGGGAACAGTCGTGACTAGGCTGGTATTTTCTGTAACAGTCCATCCTTCTGTGGAGGTAAAGCCTCCATCATTCTTTGTCTTGCAGTGGAAGACTGGGACTGTTTCTCAGAGTGTTTGGAATGAATGGGTTGAGTGGATATACAGTATGTTATTGTGTTTGCTTCCCGACACACTCAGTTTTTAATAAAAGACTGCCATGTGGTGTTTCATTAATCTGTGGCATGCTGAAAAACAATCTGTATTTGACCTTAGATCATATAGGTCTACGGAGTAGACCATGAAAATGCTTTCTGATGACTATTCTGTTAGATAGCTAGACCAACATCCTACTACAGTAGTCCATTATGTATGAATCTAACCAGTAAGCGATGGCTTTTCAAGGCTACTTCCATACTATGCATTAATACTGTAATTACAGAGTGTCTAAAAGAATGGGACAGGCCCACAAAGGAGACCTCTGGGGACAGATGGATCAGCAATGTGTCAGACCAAAGCACTTTCACACTATAGCGACCTGATAACAGCAGTGTCCCACAGCTTTGAGAATGTCTTCCTTTTCTTTTGTTAATCTGGGAATAACGTTCTGTTGGTGTTGTGGGACATGAATATTTAGCAGTTAATAAGCAATGAGGATAGATCACAAAACCTAAAGGCTGTTTGGAGTTTCTACAAAATATTCAGTCATTACGGGGCCAGAGCTCAGCTCTGGACCTGTTTTAATGTTCCCCTCTTTTTTCTTCTGCCACTTTTGGCAGTTCTGGCTGAACCGTGCATACGCTTTCTACGAAACTTGGCCATATGGTAGATGGTCATGAAAAACTATCAAGAAATAATTCTCACAATCTTTCGTCAAAAGGTGGCGCTATAGCAAAATGCCAACTTTGAACAGGTACAACTCATGCCCTGTTTGACCTACAGCCATGAAACTTCAATATACATATGCGTCTACTCATGATCAACAACTTTCACACTCTGACTTTTGACCTCTGACCTTTAGATCTCCCACCATTTTGAATTATATGAAAAACAGTTAAAACCTATCTCCTCCTGGGATTTTTGAGTAATCTGCACGAAACGTTTTACACATGAACTTTGGACCTATGCCGACAAACATGTGCAAAAGATTTTCCATAAGTGAAAAAATGAAGCTTTAATGAGCCAATGAATATTGCAATTTTATGACAATTATTCATCTGCCCCTAACACATACATGCAGACTCACATTTCTTTGAAACTTTGCGGTAATGTTGAGGGTCATTCCAAATATCACTGAAACCAATCTTACTCCAATTGGTCAAAGGGGGGCGCTATAGCGATTTTTTGAAAATGCAAACTTTAAACAGGCAAAAGTCATGCCTCGTTTGGTCGACAGCCATTAAACCTGCTTACACATGTGCCTTGACTCATGAGGAACACATGTATCACGTTGACCAGTAAGCTCCGCCCTTAGATTGTCCGCAATTTTGAGCAGTTTGAAAAACACTTAAACCCAGGATTTTTCAGCTATTTGCGTGAAACTGTATCATCTGAGTGATCTACTTTTTCACAGGTTTTTGTTTGTTGGTCCAATGGCTTCTCCCTTAAACGTGTGCCTTACAACCTGAAGGTTGCCAGTTCAAGCCTCACTTGATGCAGACTCATTTAAGTTGAATTGCAAAAAACATGACTGTATCAATGAATGTGCAAACGGTAAAGATAACATGAAATGCTTATTTGAGAGTATGTTTTTTCAATGTATGACGTACTTCATTGTGAAAATAGCCGATCTACAATCTCACAACTTTTCAGATAGCAACGTTTTGTGAGCTTGTAGATCGGCTGCTTTCACTGGTTTCGGTTTCGAGGAGACATACAATTTCTCTATTGGTAAATGGTTTGTGAACGAGTGATCTTAGTGTTAGTGAAACAGGGGCTTGGTTCATGACAGAAGGCAAAAGTTTATGATCTTCAACAGACAACTTCAGCCTGGATGAAGCTATAGCACTACAGGTAGTGTCTCAGCCTGTGAGTCTGAAGGTTGAGAGTTTGATTCCTGTCAATGGCAATAGGTTGAGCTGTCTATTTCTGTACAATTGCATCGCACAAAACATGACTGCATCAAATAATGCATGTGCAATTTTTTAAGATAACATGAAATGCTTATTTGAGAGTATGTTTTTACAATGTGTGACATACAGTACTTCATTGTGAAAATAGCCGATCTACAATCAAACAACATCTTGTAGATCGGCTACTTTTACTAGTTCGTTCTAAGGAGACAAAAAAAATCTTTATTGCTAAATGGTTTGTGAACCAGTGATCTAGAGTAGTTCGGGACACAGAGGCTTGGTTCATAATGGACGGAAATAATTATAGATGTCAACAGATACTGTCAGGGAGGCCATATATCTAGCTCAATGAGAAGAGAGGCACCCTGTGAGTCCGTAGGTCCCTAGTTCGATCCCTGTCCCCGACAATGTATCGAGGTGATCATGATTTGGCTTTCACATAGTGTTTCTTGAGGATAGACTTAGGCGTTGTTTTACTGAGGTTAGTGTTAGTGAGGGTTTAAAATGCTCATTTGTTAATTTTATGGTATAAGTCTAATTATAATACTACAATTCATTTGTGTCGTCTAGATGAAATACAAAAATATTTTCATGTGAAATCAACTGGTTGCATTGCATCCATGTTGATAAAAGGTAGTACTTTAGTCAATTAGAACACTACAATCTAATATTTAATTCAGACAATGTGAAACCACATGTTGCTTTTCACTTGGTACAGTAAGTAGCTCAACAAGTTCATGTCCTGGGTAATGTGGAATAGAAATCTCAATGCCTACTCAGGCATTGTGTTGTGTGGATTAGAAACACATGATTGAAGAAATGTTTCCATTCTCTTTAT
>NC_137606.1:23892312-23919812 GCF_963280865.1 Gymnoscopelus braueri | reverse complement strand
ATGTCTAATATTAATGTTTTAGGGCTAATGACAGAGCTCAGAGAGCTGCAAAATGTGATGCTTGGGAGTGAGAATGGGTTGAGAGTGGCTCTTTGGCTTCCCTATAGCCAGCCCAGTCTAGACAGCCCTTAGGGTGAATTTGTTCAGTAGACCAAGTTGGTATCTAACGTTTGTACATGCAAGTTAGGGAATCTAAGATTATGAATACAAAACAAAAAGGTTTGTTCAGCCACACCTCTATTAATCACAGGAAAAGCCTTACCCCTCCCACCAACCAGCTCTACCAATCACAGGCTGACCCACAACCAGTGTTGCCAGATTTTGTGAGAGAAACTAGCAGATTGGTCTACAAAAACACACCCAAAAGAAGCGACTTAAAGTCGCAAGATCACACACACAGGGCGGTCCCCAGCAAAAATGAGTTAATAAAGCATCTAAATCAGTTGTACCACTTTAACCCTACATACCTGTACATCGGCTATTTGAAAATAGACGATCTACAGGCTCACAATGCGTTGTGAGCTTGTAGATCTGCAATTTTAAAAAAAATCTTGGAAGAAATGTGAAATATTTGGAATATGACAAATACATGAATGAAAATGTTTGAGAAGCACCGAGTGACAAGCCTAAAGTCGCTTACAATAAGCGGACATGGTAACACTGCCCACACCCTTCCCACCAACCAGCCTTGAACAATGTCAGAGGTGGAATCTGTGCCCAATCTGTTGCTTTTTACCCCTTTATCTCCCCAGTTTAGTCGTTAGTCGTGCCAATTGATTCCTCCCCACACACATTTGTGTGTTGTCACTGCTGTGTTGTATCCCACTGACTCACCTGCGGATCCCCCACCGGGAGAACTAGAACCTTCATCCAACTACTCCTCCCGCCCAACACTCCCTGCTGACAGGTGCCGCCCCCAGCCCGTAGGAATACGTGCAGTGACTATTATCAACCTCCCTGCCCAGCTTCCCTCCCCCGAACACGGGTCAATTGTGGAGGGACAGCGAGTGCATTTTCCGGCAGCGGCTGCTGCCGGTGGCGGCGGCGGCTGGAGCTGCCGGTGGCGTCAGCTTTGGGAGTGTGCTGCGTTTGTGTAACGCAGTCCCCACTAATATTATTTACGATTCTGTGCCTATCGGTACATAACTCGGACGCCGCTTAGTCGAATAGCAGACCATCGGCCGGTCGTCGCGGGCACTCGCGCCTGGAGGCGCTCGGGCGCGACTCCTTGGCCTCAAGGTCTGCTGATTCGGCGCGGCTCCGTCATGGTCCAAAACTATACTTTATCGGCGGAAAAAGAAGTTGACTGCCGCTCCTCCACCGGCAGTTCCGCGACTGCCGCTCCTCCACCGGCAGTTTCCGCGGCAGTTCCGCTGCTCCGCCGGCAGCTGACACTCCACCGCCGGCAGTCACTGCCGGGAGCTGCCGCTCCTCCACCGGAAGTTCCGCGGACGTTCCGCGGCTGTTGCCGCTGCCGGAGAATGCACTCGCTCCTTCTGCAATTGTGTTCGTAGACGCTCGACAAGGCCGAATGCATAGGCCTGTCACAATTATTACATAATCACGTAATCGCAATTATTTGAGATAATCGCAATAATTTTTGCATAATCGCCATAATCGTTTCCATGTTAAAAATGAAACATTTTCAGAAATAGTGGAAAAAGCTGATCTGAAAGCTCACAACGCGTCACGATGCGGCGCGTTGTGAGCTTCAATTATTCGCAACAATCAAATAAAATGTCATAATTGTGACAGCCCTACGAATGCACCATTCGGTGCATTCGATTTGGCGAGCACGGTGGATTCAAACCAAGCCCCCAGAGTTGCTGAGAAACATTGAAGCTGCCACCCCAGTGGCCAAAGCTGGAACTGCAGGCGGGGAGAAATACATGCACGCGCAAAACATACTGAGAGATATTTATATTTATACATATAAATATGTAAACATATTATACATACATACATATGCATTTACATATAAATATGCATCTCGAGTGTATTTAATAAATATCTCGCGTTCAATCCTTGACACACGGGCTGCCGTAGAACGCAAAAAGGACACTAGTGCGCATGCTCATAACTCTATGGGGGGTCAAAATCGAACCAATAATTCTACTTCCGGCAGGTTTCCGGGTGCTTCAAAACGCCAGTGAGCACATTCATTGAAATGATAGCTGGGGGCGGGGCAATCCGCCCTCTAGTTATATTATACCTCTATGATTCAAACCCACAACTTCTGCGGTGGGGGGGGGGGCAGGCACTTTACCACTGGGCCACCCCAGGGCCGTGCCCAAGACTTCTGATACATACTAGGAGACGGAGTCAACAATTTAAGCCTATGGATGTGTTTCAAGTTTATGTTATTTAATAGATACAGTATGCCAATGCATTTATTACTGGAATTAGATTGTGTGTCCTAAGAGGTGCCAAGAGAAAATAATTAAATAAATGATTGTATAAAACGTATATAAAACGTACAGCAGTCAGGTTGTGGTATGTCATTTCCCAAGGCAAAGCGCTGAAGCCTTTTTTCAATATCCAGTTTTAATGACGTTTAGGTAAATTGTTTCTTCCTTTTCAACACTTGCCTCAACAAATTGTCAGCATTGTCACCATATTATAATATGGTAATATTATCATAATATCCAATATTAAAGCTGCAACCCATAACGTCCGCAGTACCCAGAGTGAAAATAGCATAAACAGACCAAGTAATGTAAATGCAAATATATTTCTAAAAGCAGAAATTACACATTACATTTATCAGTAACAGAATACGGAGTATGTGTCACGGCAGATGTGCCGAATTCTTTTATGATACTCTACCATACAGATGAATGTATATTTAATTAAAATAAATCCCGGATTGGAACTTTAATATGCAAATATACGCACCAAAATAATAGACTGTACTGTGGCCCATGTACCACAACTGTGGCCCATGAATATCACAATGAATGTTATATTGCAAAATGATTTAGGCACCTCGAGAGAAGGCTTGAAGATAGCGTCAATGGAACCTTTTCACAGCAGACATTTGAACTGGTAAACGCAGCTGAAGATAATGATGTTCATTTTGGGTGTGTTACAGTAACCTGTGTGCTAGCATGAAGTTATCTGTACAGGAGTTGTCCATGCTGCCACACACTAACAACTATATGAAACCCAACCACAAGTATCTTAAGCTGTGTTTACACATCAAAATGGCTTCTGTGAAAAGGGTCTATATAGAGAAGATCAATGAAAGCTGTTCATTAAGGATAGTTTCATAGAACAAGGAACAGTGAAAAGAACTTAAAAGTAAATGTGTTGTCTGTTAACATCTCCAGGATACTACTGCATATGACTACATAATGTATGTCTTCAAAGACAGCAAACAGATGCTTTAAAGGGATTTCTCTTTGGGCATCTCCTTGCCATCTGCCACATCCTAAAGGGTGATATACAAGCCGATCTTCAAGCTCACTGCACACCACAGCACAAAGCATTGTGAGCTTGTAGATCTGCTATTTTCCATGCACGACACCAGCCGCAACTAAGTATAACGGGGCTTTAACAACTACATTAACAGTGTGCCCTGTAGCTCTACGCTTAAGCATACTATAGGAGTTATAGCAGTAAAGGGTTATGAGGCTTGACAAATATTCAACAAAATATTCAAAATGCATAATGATATACACTAACAAATCTGCCTTGACTTGCTGAAATTGTTGTTCTTTGTTGTTGTTGTTGTTGTTGTTGTTGTTGTTGTTGTTGTTGTTGTTGTTGTCTTAAGCCGAATAAAATAAAAATGAAATTAACTGACAATACATCACATGATTGTGTTATAGTATTTTTCTAGCGTGTCTTATATCGACTGTATGAAATGTTGTGTTAATACTAGTGCCTAGTTGATCCTGTAAGGATCTGTATTATGCAGGCATACAGAGAGAAACACGATTTGAGTAACCGGTGAAGCGGAAAATGTTCCCCCTGTGATAAGCTCTTTGGAATAGTGGAGTGACAGATATCCGCAGCATGGGTCTCCCCTGCAGGCTTCTACAAGACCCCCCAGTCTGACAACTGGAGCACAGGACCGCACTTATCCAATACTGAAGGAAATGGTGCTCTGCAATTACCGTATGCAACAATGCATTTTAATGGTAAAAAAATGGGTGACACCATGAAATTAGCACTTTCAAACAAGGTAAATTATAATAATGAGTTTTGTGTTGTCGGTTCCTAGTGTCCTGGTGACTTGTGCCGGATACTCAGGCGCAGCAAAGTTTTAAAAGTTTTCTTAAGTGTCATCAGTCACACCATATTGTGGAGTTTTGGCCGGGAGAACTGAGGGGAAACGTGCTCCCGGTAGCAATAGTTTGAGCAAGTCAGTTGGTAGGTCATGTGTAGGCTATTAAAACATTTGAAAGCATCTCTGTTGTAAACAAACATCATCACAGAAATACAGATGCATTATAAATGTAATATTCAGAATTAAATAGTTGTGATTCTTACTATTTAATGCTATTGTGTTTTTCTATTTCTATTGTTCGGTTTGGTTAGGACCCCAGTTTTGGTGTTTTTATGCCTCTGCCGGAAATGTTTTCGGGTTGTCCTTCCATCTAAAGGTACGTACTTATGTCCCATTCTCATGAAAGCAATATCTCAAAACGCCTTCAGGGAATTTCTTCTAATTTGTCACAAATGTCCACTTGGACTAAAGGACGAATTGATTTGATTTTGGGGGTCAAAGTCAGTGTGACCACACGTATACGTTCAATTCTCATGAACTCAATCTCAGGAAAACCGGGATGGAATTTCATTATATCAGTCACAGACATCCTCTTTGACTCAAGTATGAACTGATTAGGATTTGGCGGGCATCAGGGTGGTGCAGGGGTTATGTTCCTGCCCACCTCCGTGGAAGACTGGAGTTTGATTCCTCCACGGTGCCTCAGGCATGGCTAGGCACTCCAACGAACACAATTGTCTGTGTTCACGGGTGGGAAGCCAGCAGGGGCCTGTTCGTCAGGGAGTGGAACGGGGAGGGAGAGCATGTTACTCCACACGCGTTACACCCTCCTGCTGAAACGCCTCACTGTTGGGTGAAAATGAACGGCTGGCGACTCCATGTGTATCGGGCAAGATATGCGATCGTCTAAGCGACCCCAAGACCAACAAGTAGGCGCAGTGACAGGAAATATAGCCTCCATATGTGGGGAAATGGAAATGGCTAAATTGGGGAGAAAATGGAAAACCAACAAAAAACAGTTGATCAGAATTTGGTGGTCAAAGGTACAATTCACTGGGACATCACAAAACACAATATAGTGATAACTTACATTTTGCCAAAAGATACACTTAACACCTTTTATTCAAATATCTTGACTACTATATTATATGAGTCCTGACAGACATGGATGTAAACTGCAACTGTTTGGCAGAGGCATACGACCACAAAGCAGCAATTCTAGTTGTGTGTACACATGTAACATTTTACACTAAGAAGGGCCTTATTATGGGGGGTGGGAGGGTTCACAATTACAGTCCAACACATATATTTTTTCTATGTAATTAGAATTAATTGATGCACCTGCTGAGAAAGTAGTGCAGGGTGTTTGGATCTGCTACTTTTATAGTCAGGGCGTTACTGCTGTGTAAGTAGAAGAGAGGTGGATTTGTTGGCTCAGCCTATTAAGCAAATTGGTACAGTCTATACAGTAGATATGCAGTCACCATGGTCAAAACCTCACTAAATGTTATTTGGACTGAAGTTCCCAGTGTACGTGAGCATAAATTCAGGATGGCAAATTACTAAATGCAAATGGCAATCTGTACTGAATGGCAGAATACAAGAATTCCTCGAAGCCTGCTGCTTTTGTCTCTTACATACTGTGCAGAGGACATAAACTGTGTACAGATGGAAGCTGCAGTCTGTAGCTGTTAGGGGAGCTTTGCTACAGGCAGTGGAAATAAGAGGCAGCTATTAGATAGTAAAAGAAAAACACATTAACAAAATTGATCTGAGGGAACACCTGACTGAATCATCAGCCGTGTCAAGGTTATTTTGAGTTTGAGCTCTTTCTCTGTCTTGCCCACGAGTGGAGAAGGACATTGCTTGTGGCCTCGATGACTACATTCCCTGAGTTAGTAATATTGGCCATGGACAGATTGTGCTATTGACATTAACATAAATACATGATGGATGTAGATAATCACAATAACTGGTGAAGTCATAAGATCCCTTATTGTGTCAAAAGAATATCATCAAAAATGTACTCACAATTCATAGCGAGTGACCATCATGTTGGTGTAAATTACTTTTGGTGTAAAAAAATGTTTTATTCAATATCAATCTGAGGCCCCACTGCACAGGAAAGGCCACAGTAAAAATTCTCAGAATTAAATTAACACTCAGGATTTTGCAGTGTGGCTGAACCCCTGTGTTGCATATAATGTAAGAATGATTAACAGATGTTCAACATTGATGAGCAATAAAATAAATAACACAAAAATGATCCCTCAACAATGCTTATTCAGGCCAGGGGAGCATTACACAACTCATGCAGCTTGCATTCAGCCATCCAACTCCCTGTAGGAAGTGAAGTATAGTTATACTGTAGGGCAGGTGTCTTATGTCCAACATGTGTTTCTCATTATTGACCATTCTACATAGATGCAGTTTCTGTCTTGGCAGCCTACTCCAGATTAAATAATAGTCTTAAAGTGCATGACTCAATATAGCTCTGGTCCATAGCGTTAGAGGAGTTCTCCTTAATGCTATTGGACATTCGAGCCTTTGCGCACGCACCACAGGCCTCTCGTCTGTAGTCAAAAAAAAATAATACACTTTCGCTACTCACCAAAACAAAGACGGTTTTATGTAGTTGAAAGCGGACTCTACTTAGTGGGAACACACTAAGAAAAGAAAATATTTCACCGGAAGGAAAAGTCTGGTCAATAGAAAAAAACAATTGACCAGATCTGTAGAGGGTGCAGTGGAGTAACCAAAGAATGTTTTTCCTTCTTGTGAAATATTTTCTTTTCTGGCCAAAAAGTGTATTCAAGACGTGAGGTGGGGGGCTCGGAGTATTACCACTAAGTAGAGTAGGCTTTCAACTCCATAAAACCGTCTTTGTTTTGGAGAGTAGCGAAAGTGTATGTTTTATTTTTACTACAGACGGGAGGCTGCGCTCACAAAGTCTCGGAACGCGATGCGTTGTAAGCTTGTAGATCAGCAATTTCCCTTGAACATTCGCCTATTTTCGCCGAATGTTGGCCTATTTCGCCTATTATGACATGCCCAGAATAGGAACGCTAGGATTCTTGCAGCAAATTAGCCGATGCAAAGAAGGAAGTTGTTGGACCTAATTGGAACGAAATGTGTGTTCTGCAGTATCTTATTGAAAAGGTGCTGTAAACCAATTTCATATCTTCAATAATTCAAACATCTGAAATATGCATAGCTCTGCATACTAATAATTTAACCTCATGGTGTGAATTGAATATATTCATGCAAACATTGATTGGGTTGGAATTGTGTTGGTCATGAAATAACTGAACTATAAATGTAATATTTTTGTAGAGTTGAAAAATGAAGTACCGGTAACTATTATTATATGTTTCCAGGAGAAATTAATTTGTGGCTGAATGCTGAGATTGGAGAGATCCATTATAATGTTGAAACATTAAGGCCATAATAAGTAACTTCTTTGAATTCATAATGTATTGCAAATGGTTTCCATGGTTTCTGTTAGCACATACTGTAGCAATAATACATCAACCTATTTCCTTCTAAAAGTAAACAATTTGTGCTAATAATTGGAAAACGAATGCTCTACGCCGGCATTAACATGCCACCTGAGGCTATACTGCAGGTCAAATTGTTTATTTTTACACCGCGGTATCTATGGGCCGAGCCGTCCGACTAGAAGAAGGTCTGTGTGTGTGTGTGTCTGTCTGTCTGTCTGTCTGTCTGTCTGTCTGTCTGTCTGTCTGTCTGTCTGTCTGTCTGTCTGTCTGTCTGTCTCAGTGCCAGATTTATTGTACACACTGCCAGTAGTCCAAAGAAGATACCTGAATATTGTTTCCACAATGTTTTATGCTAGTGAAATATTTAACATTTTAAAACTGTAAATTTATAAATAATTCCATATTTGGTAAGTAGGTAATATAACCTAAAAGAGTAGTACCAGCGATAATACGTCACATTGTCAATCTGACAAGGTCCACATAGATTAAAGGTTCTATGACATTCATTTTCACTTTTTTTATTTGTTATGTTTTTTGGGGGGTTTTATGACCTCAATTACACCCAAAAAATCTGAACTTTGAACATTCAGTGGATTTTCTGTGGTCTGGGGTTTTCTGAATAATTAGGCTGAAAAGTAATCTGAGCTTGGCCCTTCGGCAGTGAGGTCACAGCCGATTAATCCCACCCACTCTCCTCCTCGCCCCTCCCCTCCCCTATCCTTTCCTTTGGGGGGGGGGGGGGCGGAGCAGAGGCGATGATTGACAGGCAAAATCCCTCACCAGCGACACCCGCAGGCAAAGATTTCTTTTTTCATTGCAGTTGAAAAGGCTTTAGAAATGTGAGAGAAAAACACCTGCCATGGATCAATGGAGTGGATTTTTTTGTTAAAACTTTCTATACACGTTTGAAGGACCATGACAAAGACTTTTAATGTGTGGTAAAACTGAACGTCATGAAACCTTTAATGTTCACATGGAAACACGCCGCTAGACACGTCTTGTTTTTTGATGCAATGTCATCATAGAAAATGTATGTCACTACAATATCAAACACTGTGTGATCAGTTTCCAAGTTAGTGATGATACACAGCAACAACAAAAAAAGGATTGTTAATTAAACTCTGAAAGTGTAAAAATTGACCCTTATGCGTCGACTCTAAAGTAACCCTTTAGTTCTTACTTCTTTTCTTCATAGAAACAAATGTGTTGCAACACCCATTTACAGTATACTGCCTCACAGTACACAGCCTACTGCAAGTATGCGTCCGCTTGAAAAGTGACTGTCGGCAGCTTTCCACAGCGAGTCCATATGGTCCCTGTATTTATGGGGTGATGAGTCCTGCTCCTATAGGCTCAGACCGGTCATTATCTGGGGGGTGCTACACTTCCAGTAGTTAAGGGCACTTGATACGCCCAGGATGCCCACACACTCCACCAGCACTAGGGGATCCGATGTGTAATCATCTCTGAGCGCACAAAGGCAGGGGGCATCCAGACTGACCAGGAGCATCATTTGTGGTCCCAGGGGATAATTGCCACCTCCTAGCTTTCACATTTAACCTCAAATTCAGTTTATTTTCTTTTATTTTTATTTTGTCCACCTCTGCATGTTTTTTTGCAGATCGGAGCTCAGTGCATCTCAATCCACGCCGTCCATCTGCAGGTCACATGCATGTTACAGACACTTATTTTCCTGTCTGGAAAACATAAATTCCCTATTTTGGGCATGTCATTATTATGCAAGCATTTTCCAAAAATGTTCCAGGCTATATTCAAACTGTCAGCCCAAATCCGACTTTTGGCTTTATCCATATTAGATTCAGATGATCAGAGGTAGAGGTTTTATCAAGACTGAACAGCAAACCACATGGGACCTGATTTTTGCTAATCAGATTTGATCCACATTCCTACGTGGTTTGAGATGTGCTTCAAATCTGAGCATCTTCTAAAAAATGTTTCTCAGTCTGGACACTCGCACACTGAAGCCTGACTGAATTAAGCATCACTCACACCTATGTCATTACAACGTTACCACAGCAACCAATGCAAATAGGTCGAAGATGTCTGAATAGTATACACAAATCCGATCGGATCACTTGCAAATAGCAGTGTGGACAGTTGGTCCTAAAGATCAGATTTGAGAAGCAAATCGGATTTGCCTGCAGTCGGAACAAAGCCTATAGCTTAGGGTCCTGAAAACTCTCCTTCTAAGCTTTAGGCCTGTATCACTTTTCAGCTACACAATCCAAAATAGAAGGCTACATCTCTCCAATGGTGTTTTCTTACTCTCCAATGGTGTTTAGTTACTGCACATGCCTTAAAAGCATAGCTAAGCCAGAGAATGTATTATCACCCATAATGTAGTGATTACATATGGTATGTGGTTCATTTGTAAAGGAAAACAGCCAGTGTGCAGTTTTGCCACGTGTTTCCATTTTTCGCACCAATTTAAATGGGAATTTCTCTTTTCATAAACAGAGACTCATTATGCCAATGAATGTCATAACAAATATGAAACTAAAAGAAGCAAAACACAAAATTATAGATGCATACAATGAATTGAGATGGTACTGAACATGAGACAATGGTACAGTACAGTTTATACATACTCTCATCTCAATTAATGTATTCATTAGCACAGTGTGCAGGAGCAAAACCCCAAACCTCAACTGAGTCACCAAAAACTCAATAGATTTGGTGCAAATAAAGCCAGTATCTAACAATCAACTCAACACAGGTTCTCACTGGTTACTCAATTTAGCGATTACTGGATTATTGAATTATGAATATTATTGATTATACAAAGTTTTGTATAATCAAGGTGCACACAAAAACATTGTGTGCACCTTACTTATTTTTTATATTTACTGGTACATTTTTTCACAATAACACATAAATGTGTTTTTTGACACCTTCTGCCTTAATTCTGACTATGTGTTGCTGCGTTACAAAATATCCTTGAGTGCTAGAACCCTGCAATTGATTTTTCAGCCAAGAAAGACTACCGAAATGAATGTCAGTTCACAATTTGCCTGCTGTTTCCCTGACGGAAAACCTTATAATTTTAGATTACAGGGGACCAAAGATAATTACTTGATATGATCAGAATTCAGAATATAGATCCACCCGTTTTCCCAAAGAAATAACCTAATAATCACAGAGGAAGCACGATCATCTATCTTTGCCAACTGTTTGTTTTCTAATAAATGTATGAACATTTGCATACACAGGACCCAAACTAATCACACTTTCTCATTTCCCCAGAGGTCAAATGTGTGGAGAAACACGTATTTACAAATGTTTCTCTTCATCTGAAAATCATGAGGGTGGTTTGCAACTTTCAGATATTTTACTGTACCGTGTTCCAAGGATACAATTATGTCTTATGTGAGCAAGCAAGAAGCAAGTTCAATCAGAAGGAAAGCTATTGATGAATTTAAGTGTACGTCCAAGACTCTCTTGAAAGCTGATGCTCATTTTTATACTCTACAGTATCAGCATAAAAGTATTTTACAGTTCTTTATCCTTTTATGCATGATGAAATGCCTGATGTATCTAACATCACACTATAACTCTCTCTCTCTCTCTCTCTCCCCTGCATTCTGCCTCTTACAATTTTGTGTGCCTTCCTCCTGCACGCCTCCTCTTCCTTTCTCCTTCTTGCTCTCAGCTTGGCTGCTTTAGGGGCTTTTTTTCAGCAAAAACATGCTCTCTGCCTCTGGGCACTGGCATCTCCTGCATCGGTATGCAGCTCTCGTTCAGAGAGCTGATCCCTCTTTATGAGGACAAGGAGTTTCAATGCTTTTACCCCCCTCCCACCTTCACTTGCAAATATGCCTGCATTCACTTTCTACAGCCCAGCTTATACAGACCTGTGGGAACCCTTTAAAAAAAGGTTAATAAAAGGTTAATAAAAGAGTATAAACATGCATCAACGTGAGTTCTGCCCTTTTCTCCCTAATGTTAAGTTCTCTGGATGCATAGCTTGTCAAAGCTGCCATGTGGACTTTACTGGGTCTTTTACTGTTTCTGCCCTATGTGCTTTTAGCACAGTATGTCTAATCGTGCACATACCTGCCGATATGTGGACCTACCAATGTGTTACCACTTTCGCACCATGCTTAACCACATACATACGTACATACTGTAGCATCTGATCTTATGCTACAGGTATGTGCATTTATGAGTATATATGTAGATAGAGATATTTTTCTCTTTGACACGCTTATTTAATGTTAGATTTTTTTTCTCCCTGCTCTCCCTGTCCCTGCCCTCCCCCTCCTTTCTCTTCTTTTCCCTTTCTGGAAAACAACAAAATGACGGAGCTTATGCAAAAATGAATTTTTCACCCACTTCTTTACATCTGTAAATCAGTGATTTGACAATAAGGTTGAATTCTGATTCTGAAATGCTTCCGCTGTACATTCTGTAGTCTGTACATTGGAAGCATTGAAATGTTTCACGGCTGCGAAGCGGATATCCACGTCCCCCCCACCACTTCCGCTTCGTCTTTGCAGCCTGGTAAGCCTGGTCTCGGGACCCAAACTAGTGAAAATAGCCGATCTACTGTACAAGATCACAACGTGTGGCAATGTTTCAATTGGTTTTTAATACATGACAAACTAGAAAAAGTGCTCCCCGGAGCACAGGTCTCCGCCAGGTCAGGTAGGTTATTGTGGCCTCCTGGTGGCGCTATAATAATATAATAATAATGAAAGGGGCGGCATTTCTTCTTAGGCCTTGCACGGTAATCGGACACTGCATTCATGATTTGAGGCATTTTGTTCCAAAAATGTGTTTTGCTAAATTAGACCTGCTGGTGGCGCTATAACAGGCCAATGTGAAAAGGGTGGCATTTTTTCCTTGGCTTAGTGGCAATATGTGTGCAAAGTTTCACAGAAATCACACGTTGCGTTCATGATTTGAGGCATTTTGTTCAAACGGACCTATCCAGCAAACTGTGGAAGCCAATGTTAGCCAATTAGGATGGAATATGAAATATCGGACACTTCCATCTTGATCACATGACTATAGAGATACTGTGTACCGATTTGCGTGATTTTTGGACAGATTCTGAAGGAGTAATAGCAAAACATTTGTTTTATAAAATTAGCCTCCTGGTGGCGCTCTAAAAGGCAGATGTGAAAAATGCATGGTAAAGGTTTTTCCTTGGCCTCTAGGGAGAGTGCGTGAAAAGTTTCACGCAGATCGGTGCAGTTATAGGTAAAAACGCAAATCGGCCTGTTATAGCGCCACCATGAGGCTGATTTGAACATTTTCAAGTGGCAATTCTTCCTCAGCCTAGTGGGAATGTGCGTGCACAATCTCACGGAAATCGCATGCTGCGTAGATGATTTGATAAAAACAAACCAATCCTGCAAACTTTGGAAGCCAATGTTAGCCAATCAGGATGGAATATGGAAAATCGGACAGATCTATGTTGATCACATGACTATAGAGATACTGTGTACCGATTTGTGTGATGTTTGGATAAAATCTGTAGGAGTAATATAAAAAAAAAAGAAAATGCATGGAAGAGGTTCTGAATTGGCATCCAGGGAGTGTGTGTGCACAGTTTCGCAGCGAGCGGGCCAACGGTGCCGGAGATTAGCTGTTCACAGACAGATGGACACACGGACACACACACACACGGACACACACACACACACGGACGGACGGACAAGGGGTAAAACATACTCTCTCGCCATGCCTTTCGGCCTGGCGGAGACAATGTTGTTTTTTTCTTTAGGGAATTTTTACTAGCGGCCCATAAAAATGGGTCTTCGACCCAAAAATGGGTCCCGACCCACTGTTTTGGAAACACTGCTCTATAGCATTTGAAGACTGTGGAATAGATGTCTGGCTTGAGAGACTAACAACTACATGGTTCTTATCACACTGGACGAATACACGTTATGCATTGAGTATTGGAAAATAAAAACAAAACAACTTAAATATGCTAAATAATGTATCCTATGGCAAAATATGACATGACATCATAGTACCGACATCATAGACTGGCCGCCATACTATCATAATGGCTACTGCACTGACTGCTCAACCATGGGCATAACCAGAGGGGCATGCATTCCTAACGGGCATCGTTTCCAACAGGCATCGCCCTAGTATTTATGAAACCCACAGACTGGTAAGCCTTGTTTATCCCATTCAATCCGGGGACGCATGTCTGTCATTTTAGATTTCTTTGGCTATTAAAAAATAGCAGATATACAAGCTCATAGCGCGGCACAGAGTGCCACGCTATGAGCTTTTAGATCTGCTATTTTTGAAAATTTGTGCAAATCTTTGAACATATATTTGTAACTCAAATCTTTGCTTCTGGAGGTCCCTGTAATATATTTTACAAATGTTCGCTTTAAATATTTAAAGATTTGCACAAATTTTCACGATTTTAAAAAAATGGCCAAAGAAATCTAAAATGACAGCGATGCGTTCCCGGATTCAATGGGTTAAGTTAGCACTCAGCAGACTGTTAGAGCTGCTATTGTTATTGTTATTTCACTGAATTTAAGTTTGTGATGTACAGAGGCATCAATTGAAGTAATACTTTGTAAAACAGAGGAACTGATACCTACCGTACATTTCTTTCGATCTATTTCTTACAAACCTTGAATGTGTGCTATGACTTATTCAGCCAGCCATTGACAGTGGGTGCTGTGTACTTTGACGTCAGAAGTGTAGTACCCGTCATTTGCAAGCAACGCCCGTTACATTTTTACATTCGGCACTGCACTCCCTTGGGGCGTCATCAATACACATGCCGAAATATGAAGGCGACTGCGAGATAGCCGAAGGGCACTCATACACTCAGTGTCTCTTTTTGGAATTTATAGAGACATGCATGATACTAAAACGTTTAGGCAGGGCATGGTAGTGGTACCAAGCACAAATGCATGAAATATTTGATATCTAAATTGTGGCCAGGCGTTTCAATGGCTTCATTGTTCAGTAATATTAATCTTTGCAATGGATGAGCAAATCTTTATTATCGGCCTACTTCCGATGCAAATTAAATCATGAACAATCATAACAATCATTATGTAATAGTAATTTACTGTACATTTCCTAACAATGTTACACATACTGTAACTGCCATGTAGCATGGCAGTTACAGAATGTGCAGTTGACCTAGAATCTATACAATTTACAAATGCAGGAGATGTGCTGTGTGCTCCAGACCATCTACTATAATGATTTGATTTTGTAATGATGATGAAGGACACTAACACATATACACAGCACATGTATTAATAATAATAAAACGAGCCCCTTATCCAAGAGTTTCATTAGGGCCACACACTTCGGTTTCTTCATATAATGGCATATTTATCACATTATCAATTATGGCCGGGTGTTTGGCTGCAGTCTAATACCTTAGGTAGTCTATCACGCTCTTTTTTGGAACCTAGCCAAATAAACACAGTAGAAGTAGTAAAGGACATCTGTTACGGATACCTCAATAAGGCTTTCAATATTTCATAGTTAACATTCTGGACTACATCTCACTTGCATACATAAACACAATTGGACGGGAGGATTTGCCAGAGAGAGGATTATTTTCACTCAGGATATTGATCCCTTTCTGTGATATGATCCTAGCAGCCTTTGAATAGAAAAACAGAAAACAAACATGACTTCCAGGTGATACAAGATCCACTATGAAAAACCTACGAAAACAGATTACATGCCAACTGTGTGACAGAATAATGTATGGGACTATGGGTGTCATTTCTGAACAAAAATATTAACTTTGTTCGTAGCTGCTGCAGGATGAGAGAAGGAGAGATGATCACACAGACTAAATGAAATTCAGAGGCTCATCCATAGCCGGGCACAAAGCCCACTTCAACAGGGATGAGGGCCAAGAAAGATTGGTAAAGGTCAGCACTGCAAACGGGTATAAAATGAAGTATAGCCTTCATTCTGGGAAAAACACTGAAATATAGAGAATGTACTAAACTCACAAGAAAAAAGCTCTCAACTCTCTCCAACAAAACAGAGCATAATTTATTTTCCTTAGTCAAACAGGCAAAAGATCTAAAATATGCAAAAAACAAACAACTTCATAATATATTATCATATTATGCGGTCAATATGATTTAATATGAGTATTTCATTTTGATAAATATGATTGCAATCATTGAAGCCTGACCATTAAGTGTGCTTATAAATGCATACATGACTCATATTCTGAATAGCAAAATAATCCAATTTATTTCAAATTCTGAGCATACATTTTACATGCCCTCCCTAGGGGTTTGAACAAATAAGATTGTAATGATACCCTAGACTCAATGGTTACAATGCATACACACAATTTATTTACATTATTAATAATAATCTGCTTCCATCAGGAGCGGCTCCAGATATTGCACTTTAAGTTCCTTCAGTCCCAGCTCTGTACATGTGTTATTTACTGCTAGAGAGAAAGGCCTGGGTCGATTCTTTTGTTTTGATCTCAGTTTTCTATTTAATTAATGGCAGCATGCTGAAAGCACTGTTAGTTCCCTTGGCCTTGATTGTAATTCAGAAAGATTTGTTGGTGCCAATATTTTTGTTAACTGTTAATTCATGTAAAAAGTAAAATAGTACCATCACTATTACCATGTTTCTCCCAAAGTTGGAGGTAAGGAAGGCAAGATTCTCATTGTATCATAAAAAAGAATGTCACTGACAATAATGAGACAATCATCGACACATTGGCAGCACCTAAGAGACATTATTTATATAACTTCTGATCTGTCAGCAGGTTGTAAATGTTCAGTCCATCAATATTTTCTTCAAACATTACACAAAAAAACACCTCCAGGTATTTCATTAAATCACAACTTTGGCTCTTGCTTATCTGGTTTTCAACTGGAAGAGCTCCTCAAGTTTACAAATAAGGGATGAACAGGCAGAAGTCTGAAAAATTCATGTGATTTCTATCTCTGGGTGAATGTTCTCTTCGTTTCAGTGTCCTCTTCAATATCCTAAGTGAGCTGCAGAGCAAGCACTTTGAGGGGATGTTCTCTAGACAGGTTACTTGAAGATCAGACGGCACTTAATGTTCAATCAAACTTTGATCAAAATAAGTCGTGGAAACTTCTCTTAACCTTCAATCAAACATTGATGAAAATAAGTCCTGGAAACTTCTCCTCACATTCAATCAAACATGGATCAAAATAAGTCCTGGCAATCTAATTGCCCTTATAATCTATGAAGCGCGTAGCTAATTGGTGGAGGAGAGGGGCCTTGAACTGCCTCGATAAAGAGCACTGTGAAGGGAGGCGGACTGAAAGGTAACGTCTGAAAAGCAACTAATCTTTTACTCTGCTCACCATTCTGAGCACACATTTGCCTCTGGTTTTGAAACTTATCCTACTGTATACATCTGTCAACATAGAGTAAGCAGGGCAGCTGGTGCTCTTTTGGGGTACACTTGTTCCCTTTACTGGATTATTCATATGCAGTGGTAGTACACAGCGTAGCTCTGTGGCCAGCACTCAGCAGCTTAGAGACATTCTGCAGGGATAAGCTAACTCTCAGCAGTGAGGAGCGGGTATCACTGAATGTAAAGCACCTCCCTCTGTCATACCTTGCGTTCCAACTGCCCGATTATTCCAGTAGCCTGATTATTCTAGCCCACAGGAGATGCACCCATGCATTTCTTAAAGGCTCCCTGTGTCTCAAGCTACAGTATGTGGAATTGTTAAGTTCTCGGTTCTCTCTGGTCAGTATGTATTAATTTCAAGCGTTTTTTAACTCACTCAGATTTAGCTTAGAAACCAACCATTTCATCATAACTGGGTTCACCATGTTAATGCTGAAGAACAGATTGTTGGGAATGTTGCAGACAACAATATTTCCTGCACCAAAGTGAGCATTGTGGTTTCAATCTGAGATACATTTTCAAGTTTAAGCTACCTTAAGAAAAACAAGTACTTTAGTACATATTACATCCTAAACTATAACTGTAGTAGCACAAAGTTCTTTGTACAGTATGTTTGGTGCATGGCACATTGGTGATAGGAAAGATGGCATATCGTAAATACAGAGCCTCTTTTGATCAATACTTAACACTTTCCATTTGACTGATCCACCAAAAATAGAGTTCATGATATATTTAAAGATATACCAGTGATTACTATGCTGGTATACAGTGTAGTATACAGATACATATATGTATATATATACTTGTATCCCAACTGTATTTCACCAAAGATGTCGATATACAATATGATCTAATGACGCAAATATGTTGTATGTTATGGCAAATTTGGTGCCACGCCATTAGGACAAAATGGTCAGACAGAAGTACATTTACTGCTGTATCACTGGCATGGAAAAGGCACTCCTACATAATGTAAATTATTTATCTTGAGTTCATTTATCTTCTCAGTCAAACACACAACTACGCCCCCTGTAAAGCTATTGCAAGTGCCACCTGCCGTTTCAATTTGTTGAAATGTCTGAATGATGAGTTATTTAAACCCATTAATGGTTTATGCCTTCTAAATTAGCAGTTCTCACAGTTTCAAGATTTTTCAAAAATAATGTTCATATATCTCTCCTTAAAACACATCACCCATACACCCTTGCTCGATTTCGAGTCTGATCACCTCCCTCTTATTTTCCCAATTTTCAAATAATCACCTCTCCTCTTAGTAGACTAGCACTAGCCTACTATAAACCGGCCTGACCTAAACTGACCTAATGGCTCAGTCCAACGGGGGTAGGGCTGGGGGTGAGGGGGGGCTGGTAGGCTCAACCTCCGCTGCGTCATGGCCAATGAATTTCCCACACTCACAACCACCAACCTGCAACATTTCCTTTTTTTTCTCCACAATTATTGTGATGTCACAACAATAAATAGGAAAAAAAATCTTGAACCAGCCTAGCTCACATAGAATAAAAACATTTTCAAGTCGACACTCAGTTCACCAGAATGAACACCAGCCTCGACTTAAGGGTTGCGAGGCATAGCCATGCCATTCTATGTCTATGCAGTTTCTTATAATAACATTGTGATTTGGTAGCCTACATGAGGAAAATATGCCACATATCGTTTCATTGAAAGATAGGTCTACGAACGTGATGTGTAGAAGCATATATGGTATTGAATAGGCTATGTTGTAGCCCAGTGGTTCTAAACCTTTTTTTGGATCAGGGACCATTTGACGTGGCAGTGCTAAGCGGTCACATGGGTGGGCCACATGCATTTTTTGGGGGGGGGGGTTATTTTAATGAAACACCCCAATTGATTGCGTTCACAATGAAACGTTTTTCAAGGTTTTTTAAAATGTATTTCTAATGTTAAATGATACAATCTTAGTATTTTGCCAATTATTTGGGGGCCCAATTGTAATATCCTCATGGCCCCGGCCCACAGGTTGAGAACCGACAGGCTATAACCCCTACACTATTAAACCACTTAAACCCCAGCATCCATATTGTGGGGAAAGCTTTCGCTGAAAATATTCCCCACTTTCCCCACAATAACAGAAACCAACACTAGTATTGAGCCCTGAGGGACTCCGGTTACCCATGGGGTTTAAGTGGTTAAACGCAGGTGACGAGTAGTAGTTGGTGGCTTTTTGGATTCTTTCACAGGCATCCTTTGCGCACAGGCTGCCTGTCCTACAGGGCGGTGGCTGCATGGACGTCCAGGCGCGGGACGGTCTGTGGGGAGTTAAGGGAGTTGTCATACAATGACAGTGATGTCTGCAGAGTCAGGGTGGTCGCACCGTCTAGGTTCAGGCTGAACACAAAAACTACTTCACAAGAGTGACTAATACTGACTATACACACAGCTTATTGGACACCGAACCTGACAGGTCTAACCCATAGCCACTAAAAAGAATGTCAACTAGCCTATAATAATGCAATATTGCTGAGGAAATACTATAGACTATATACACTAACTTATTTTATCCTTGAGTGATAATGTTTGGACAGCATGCGTGCAGAAAAGACAATGACGCGTCAAAACTATAAAAGCTTGACTGATCTGCGTTTAGTCACATCCATTGATGCCACTTTTACTGTGAATAATTGGTAGGCTACAAATAGACAACAATGTATTAAGGGGAAAAAATTAAGTAGGCTGTAGGCTAGATAGCTCCTGTCCTGTCAGTGTCACTTTAAATGAATATCCTACCAGAGAGGGTAGCACAGCACAGCAGCATCCAAGTTATTGCCCATGTAAAACTTAAGCAGCCGCATTCTGCTTTTAGGTCATTTCATTCCACCACTCAGTTTCCAAGCATAATTCCCACACAGGCACACATTAGACTGTAACATCCCAAAATGTACTATTCATTCCCACTGTAAAAATAAATGCGCAAAACCCCGCATTTGAACAAATACCAAAGCAATTTGCATTCAATTGTTAAACTCACGTGCGGAATGCGATCTCAGGGCAGCGTCACACCACGCCCGACTGTTACACAGCTACAGCAACATTCAGTGCTCACTCACCTTTCAAGATGCTTGAACAGAGGCTATACAGGAGGAAGATCAAGTGCTGCTTGAGAATCATATTCTTCTGCTTTCCTTGACAAAATAATGATGCAGGCAGGCACTCCACACACGTTTTTCTTCCCTTCTCTCTCGTCTCGACGGACTGGATTTATCCAGGTGTATGCGTGCAGTTTCGAACTGAGCGGAGTTACATTAAGCACCGTTGGAAAGAATCAACTCTGATTTCCAGTCAAGTCCCGATCTGTGTGTGTGTGTGTGTGTGTGTGTGTGTGTGTGTGTGTGTGTGTGTGTGTGTGTGTGCGTAGATCCGGGGGCAGTGGCGCCGTTATTATGTGAAACAGGACGGCAGAGATGCTCGTCGACAAAGTGCAGCCTCTGCCTCCCTTTATTGCCTTTCTTTCTGTTTCACTCGCTGCAGAGAGCAGAGTCCCGCCCACGGCTTTTGTGACTAATGAAGACGCCAATGAAAACACCTAGAAATAGTTCTGAGCTATGGGAAATAGTCAAAACAATTAGCCTTTTAGCCACTTAAACCCTAGCTATATGCTTAAACCCCATATGGGTCCCTCAGGGCTCAATACCAGTGTCCTTTTCTTTTTTTCTGTTATTGTGGGGAAAGCTTTCGCTGAAAATAGCAGATCTTGACAAGCTCCCGTTGTGAGCTTGTCGATCTGCTATTTTTAGCGAAAGCTTTCCCCACAATAAGGATGCTGGTGTTTAAGTGGTTACATACAGATTGTGTTAGAATAAAAGGTAAATATTTTATGACACAGATGCTGCATTGAATTGATTTGGCTAAATGCATGATTTTTTTGCATGGAATACCATAGGCTAGAAGACTACACGTTTTCCTGAAGGGATGATTAAAGGAAGGATAGAAGATGCTCATATAGTTTGAGGGAGAAAGTTTGAAACTGTGGTTCCCAGAGTGTGAACCAGTGGTTACATCAGGTGCTGGGGTCTAAGGTCTGTAATCACTGTGCAGTCTAATGGGCTGCTGGACTGTCTGGACATCACACTTGTTTCCAAGGCTCCTATGAGTGCTGTACAGAAATGAGTGAGACCATCCACAACTAAAGACAGAGGGCAAAGGCTCCAGCCAGGGATCATTCTAAGCCCATTGTGAGGATTTTACACATGGTTTAACATGCTGCTGTGCGAATTTCGTCCAATTTTGCACAGTAGCCTGCCATGTCACTTCAGCTTTTGATGAAATTGCAGCCCGGCTGAGTAGCCTAAAGCTGAGGGCCCTCTGTCAAATCATTGACATCTCTTGGATAATATCAATTACGTGTTCATTATTGTGATCCATCATCCATTTCCTGATGAAGCAGTCCAAACAAAATTTTCATTGCAGTGCAAAATACAGCAATGAAACAGATACAGTGAAACTTCACTCTCTTGCACAACCTTTTTAACATTTTAACATAGTTTCAAGCAGAACTCTAATTTCTGTGGGGATGCAATTTTGTTGCCGTTCTTGACTAAACCTCGAAAGATTGTGCACTGTTCTCTATGCATCACATGTCAAGCAAGCTTAAGGTTCAAGACCTGTGTCATGTTGACAGGTTATAGTGAGCATTGACTTGACGATTTCACAATAAAAGTTAGGTTGACAAATAATGTTAGCTCTTTTGATTGGTAACAAAATATTATAGATGAAAAAGTGTAGGCCTAGTGCTGATCCTGCAAGGAATATGTCGTCAACAAAAATACTACTGTAGCAGTCTGACTCTCCGGGCTGGCAATGGCTGAGGAGGGATTCCTCGGGGCAACTGTTGTTGTCTTATTATTATTTTGTTTTGGAAATGAGTTATGGGAAGGTTTTATGGGGATTGATGTGTTATGTATTATGTTATATTCTATCATTCATGTATCTTGTATGTGTGTCTTATGGTTTGACAACCCTGACTGAGGGGTAGCAGTGGGCACCCCCCCCCCCCTTTTCTTCTTTTCAGTTGGTTGGAGCCAAAGTACTTGCACATGACTTGAGTGTTTTTATGGGTTGGCATAAGTTATAAATAGAAGAGGGTCCCTAAAGAAAGTCACTGTCCTTTCCTTTAAAGCAGAAATCCACCGGTCATTTCATTGGTGTCAGATTGGGATGGCCGAGCTGGAGGAGACGACAGGAAGCCTTACGCTTCCCAAGGAGAAGACCATGGTAGGAGAGAAAAAGATGCAGCCATGGGGGTGGTATATGCCCCCCAGATTGTCCACAGTGGCAACAGTGAATAAGGACAGTATAAGGCATTCTATTCCCAGTGGGCTAGCTGATATCGATAGCCTGCTGTGAGGTGCAGTGCACCTGAGAAGGGGGCGAGATTCGACAGTTCCTTCCTAGTGCCTACAGTATTTGATCTAAACATAAAACAGATAACCACATTACATGACATTCTTCTATATGTGGTCTGTCTGAAATTACCACCTTGAATATATTTTATAGCAAAGTTAACATGCAAGAAATCAAGCAAGACGCATGCAAGAAAAAGAAAAAAGAAATGTTTCCTTTGCTACAAGGCTTATAAAAAGAAAATCTTGCTATATTTATTTCCTTGTAATGCCAAATTGCATACCTTTTATGTCATCCTCATATAGATGACGGTGAATAAATGAAGTCTAAGATTTCCTCCATATCGATGTTCTCATGAGGAGCTGGATGGATTATGTGGCCATCAATCCATTGCATCTTCTATGGAGAACAAAAACAACAAATGTAGGTAGTTTGCTCTTGAAAATAAGCAAATGAAAATAAATGGCACAATCCTGTTGACAAAAACAAATAGGACAGTTTCACTGGACCAAATATATATATTGCTGTGTGATATATTTGGTAATTTACTCTTACCACTCCTGGTGGTGCTAGCTACTGCTACTGCTGCTGTTGGGGGCCCGGCTTGGTGGTTCTGAATGCTGCAGCTGGAGGCCCTGCCTGGTGGTACTGAATGCTGCTGCTGCTGCTGCCGTGGGCTGAGCAGCTGGTTGATGCTGAAAATCACTGTTGAAAGATGTGATGGACAGACTACTGTGGCCTTGTCAATCCCAAGTGTCTTTGCTTAGGCTGATTCAAGGCAAGCACAGTAGAGGGAGTAGGCCGAAGAGTGTATCCACATTAAAAAACACGTCTTTTGGTTGCATGTCAACTTAGTTTATCGCAGGATTGTTGAGTAGCACTTTGAATTAAAAGCGTATTGTCTATTATATTACATTATAGATGAAACAAGTTGGAGTGAGGTCAGGTGACCAAACACATTCAGCTGCCAAAAAGGAAACAGGAAGTCCTTATCATTAACTCTTTAAGAAACTGTACGGCATCTTAAATGTGCCTTGTCCTGCCTTCTCACAGTAGAACAGTGTTAAGCAAGTGTACAATCACTGCACTGTAGGTAACAGTGTGTTATTCACACAATTCATATTCATATTCATATTCAGAGTCATCTGCCTAATTCATAATGAGTCTGGCTTTCAATTCATAAATGTACTTACTTCATGACAATTAAATATTAAATGATATATATATCAGGCTTTAATGCACAGCTGGTTTCACTCAATTATTAGTTATTCCAAAGTCTGTTGCTGTACTGCATTGTTACGACACTGAGTACAGACATATGCAGGTAGAGAAAATCACGGGCCAGGAGATTTGCCTGAAGTGTGTTGTTGTTCAAAAAAGCCTGTACAATGTCAGTCAAGTGCTTGTAATGCATCTGTTCATGTAATTCTAACTGAGCATTCTCTATTTCATAACTTTGACCAAATAGCTTGAAAGCTTCCCTATATTTAGCAGAAGGTTGTTCATGCTCAGCTGTCAGTAACCTTTCATAGCATGTAAAGCAGATTTTCTGCTAAAAAAAACCAAAACTGCGACAGCCTCTTTCATCTTTTCTGTGGCAAAACTTTCAGTACATGATATTTCAATCTCATCTGAGTTGGGTATGTTTATCATTTCCTTGATTTGGGATGGGACATGGGATGTCAGATTTCATAAAAAATATTTGACAACAGCTGTGTCAGCATCATTTATTGACTGGGTAGATATACTCAAATCATCTGCATCATGACTTGCATTTGGTCTGGCAGACCTCATTGCTGAGTAGAGGCATAAACAGTGTGTCAAGAAATGCAGGCTTATTGGATTGTTCTGGCAATGGTATCTACTGTATGTTGTAAATTGTGAATATATTTCTTATGGCACTCACACATTTGCACTCAAAGGACCACAATGAAAATAAGCTCCTGAGCCTTGCTTTAGGCCTTTTGACAGATATGAACAAATACACACAATATACTTGTTTGTAGCATGGCAACAACTTATTCAGTCACTTGTTCAAGGTTCATCATTGAATCTCAGAACTCAGGTGCTCAGGTGCTCAGTCAAACTGAGACTGTAAAGCAGTCTGTGCTGCTTTACAGACTTTCCCATACAGTTCGTCCTCTCTATAGCACGGTACAATGAATCTATCTCCACAATGTATTCATCAATCCTCTTTGTGGTTCTGCAAAAATAGCACCTTGTTATCTTTAAACAATGTCTCACTGTACTTTATGCTGTCTTTAAATGCCTGACAGAAGATTGGAACATATAGGAATGGTTGCGAGGCAAACAGTTTATACAGTACAACAGTTCCCTCCCAAAGAAGAGTTAGCAACACTTAAGTCTAACATAGCTTGCCCTGATATTTTCAAAGCATTACCTGAATAGGGATTTGTTTTTTTCCCCCTCTTGAATGAGAGACTCCCATTTCCCTTCAAGATCAAATTCACTTTGCTTTCAATTGTTTCCTCCTCTGTGTTGTCTTGGTGTAAGTACAGTAGAATGATTTGTGACACATCTGTGTGCAGATGATAACCCTTTTGCAGTGTCAACTAGAGAGGATCGCTCCCCCACCAGGATAGCCTCTACCTCCACGCATTGCTGTGTCTGTGTGGTGCATGTGATGACATTCTTTTGGGTGCACAAGCCCCACCCCAGACTTGGAGGGAAAGTTGTTGGTGTTCGATAAATCTGGGGAAAAGAGAGCCAGTTGAGACAGACTGAGTCTTGTCACACCGAGCGTGTGGAGGGCGTCAGAGCCCCTTGGCCCTGGAGAAGCAAGGGAGGCGACCAGCTCAGCATCCCAGGTGTGTAGCATCCCTGTGTAGCATCACAGTCACGGGATTCATGGCTAGGGGAGACCTCCCAGCATGCCCCAGCCGTGTTCAATTTGGGTTATTATGTTATTGTCCGTCAATTAAGTTGTTGTCTATGGGAATGTGCTGGGAGGATGAATGTATGTGTCATGTGTGTTACCATAATGTTATATATGTTTACAACACAGGGGACAGGGGTGGTTACAGGAGCGCGTACACCCCTCCCATCTGAGCCATTATGTGGAGTTGGTTTGTTTTGATGCTTGGTGTTACCAATAAATGTGTTATTTTCAAGGGTTTTACAGTTTGTTTAAGGTGACTTGACAGAGCTCTTTATGCAACTCACTTATAATTCAGAGCTGCACTTTGCAAAGCCAATTACCATGAGGGTGGTTCTAAAGAATCAATCCCATGTGTCCTGCAGGTCAATTCCTCATCATTTCATTAGCTCTTTGAGAGAATAATTCTACTCATGTGCCTTGAAAAATGGTTAGAACTGATTGACCAAGAGGGATCTGTAGAAAATTACGACACACTGACATAAGTTTCAAATGCAAAAAAGCATTTGCATATCACTCTGGGATATGATATTGCATGCTCTGAGTTTGTACAGCAAAGTGACCTCCTTGTCCCCCTGGAGCCCCCTTCTACTGTGCTAATGAAATCATTAAGCTTTAGTTTATGAATTTCACTTTATATTCTTTGCTGAATTTAACTGAATTTAACAAGGTCACTGCATGGCTACAACTTAGTTTGATGTATATACTGTAGATAAATGTGGGCACAATATTGAGCAAAAAAGGGCAAAAATGGCAACTAGATGGAGCTGTGACAGGAAAACAAGACATACTGAGTTATATTTCCTCCAACCATGGGACAGGGGAAGGCTTGGTGAGCTGTGGCGCTAACTCAGGGTAATTGAATGATAAATGTAATTATGAGAATTTCTCCTTCTGAACTTTCGTTCGGACTTTGAGTTTTCATACTGGCCCCCAGACTCAGAATTAATTGGCTTGGGAGGGGGTACAACATAGCCATCCAAGCAACAGCATGCAGCCACAAGAAGGGCATCCGTCAGTAGCATTAACAAGAAAAGCTAACTAAGCTACAATAATAAGCTGATGTTACATGAAATATGTCAGCTACTGAAAAGCAAGCTTTGCATTCAAAGAATAAAGTAACTACCATATAGCACTAGAGGAGAGGGAAAGGTGAGTGTGTTTGTGCACTGTTCATACAGTTGCACACAACAAATGTATAAGCAAATACAGTACACATACTTCATAGAGGCTTGTCCACTAAGAGAGAGAAACTGCACGTTTTGCTTCCATTGTGGATGGCACTCAAATGTGTGACATGTTACTCTTCAACTGATCTCTCAACAGATTCTGCTAACAGCAGAATCTGTCAGCATCACTGCCCTAATCATGTAATGTTATTAGTAGGAATAAACACAGAAGCACCTGGGAGGAAGTGGACTAAGACAGTGGAGGAGCCAAACCGAGTTCCTGTTTCTACACAAAAAAAGGAGGTGGTGCCTGAAATGGTTATATAAAAGAAGCGCAATTTCTGCATTAACTACTTACAACAAATTTAGTTTGTTTGTGATTGGGGAGGGGAGTCTTTCTGTAATTCTCTAATCAAATACTAACATGGGAGGGAGGGGGGTTTCGGGAATCTTTTCATTTTTTTATTTATTAATTGAATGTGTGTAGAGTATGCAATGACCTAATAAGATATACCCCTTAGCCTATACCCCGGTTTACATTCACCAAAAGGCCCACAGGAAGATGACAGCAGTGAGCAGGGGTTTAATCACCGTGCCAAAACAAATTCCCAGGTGAATTGTTGCCCATTGAAATTGGCTCAGTCGACATTTGCTGCTTTATCCAGCAGCTATTGGCTGCGGTGAGCATGTGGGAGCACACAAGTCTCTCCCAGAGGATAGGAGCTCCCCTAAAGCAAAAACAGCTAGGTCAGAGAAATCACTATTTAAGGCCTCATCACATTGATTGAGATCCCAATTTATTTTTATTATGTTATGCACACACTATAGGCTTTGGTACTATAAGTAGTACGGAAATAAACGTGGTCTGTTTCTATCTTTGATGGCCTCCAGGATCAGACGGTGTCTCATTCAAGGGAGTTCACTTTAAAAG
>NC_137606.1:23682312-23887312 GCF_963280865.1 Gymnoscopelus braueri | reverse complement strand
TCTGAATTTTTGTATTTGGACAGACCTTAGCATCCAAACTCTCATGTATGTCATATTTTAGTCTTGTACTGTATCTCGCTCAGTCATAAACAGTGAGAAAGTGAGAAATTTTAAACCTTATACAACAACTGTACAGTATAAAATACATAAAAATGCAATGGAAATGTTGGCTAAATGGATGGTGTCTACCGCAATGTCCATACATACTGTATGAATGAAAGTTTTATAATTAATATAATAAAGATTTATAATAAATATCACACTACTTTCTCACCAAAAGTTTTCAAACTTGAATTGTTGATAAACTGATGCTGGAATTTCATAGCTCATCAGTACTCTCAGTGCCTCCTTTGCTTATGTTTGCATAACTACACATCCTGGTCATGCATGGTTTCTCCTCCTGACCATCTGTTCCTCGCTGCCAATCTTCCAAGTGTGCCAGCTCATGCTACTACTTCCTGTCCCCAGTGAGTCAATCATTGTATTGATATCATCCACTCCAGCCATAAGCCCCCCCCCCCCCTCTCTCTCTCTCTCTCTCTCTCTCTCTCTCTCTCTCTCTCTCTCTGTATATCTGTCTCCGACCCCCACATTCTGCACATTCCCCATTCTCTCTCTCTCTCTTTCTCTCTCGTTCGCACGCACGCACGCACGCACGCACGCACGCACGCACGCACGCACGCACGCACGCACGCACGCACGCACGCACGCACGCACGCACGCACGCACGCACACGCACACACACACACGCACACAGAACAGTGTATGCAACCATTCACAACGAGTACAGTACTGTCGCATGCAAATTAGCTGGGTGCCCCACACAGCATGAAAATGTTTGTATATTTTACCACTATAGGCACTGTATACAGAGTACCTCCCTCCATCTTTCCTTCAGTCTGGGGGCATGCAATGATAACGTTTTGGGGTTGTGTGCACATGGATGAAACTACACATTCTCACTTTCAAGTCTTACTATAGTGATGATCTGGGACAACAACATCTAACCATTCAGCAACCGTCAAAAAATATCGTGGCATGTCATCATCACTAAGACAAAAATGACGTTACAATGTCATAGCCAAATACTGTAGATTGCAATTATGCTTGTGCAACACTCCCATCTCCAATCTCAGCCACATGTAATTCTGAACAGATTTCTGTCATTCAATGCCTGGTCTCCCAACACATGCAAACGCATGACTTATCAATGTTAAATTAATTATGGATGTACTGATCAAATGACCCAAGGCATGTGATTTTCAAATCCAGCATGTCCATTCGACATCTGTACATGTCTGTGATTTCTTTTTTTTATCCCACGATTTTGCAACCCTTTTTCACCCAGTGCCAATTGTCTAAGTGATCCTGGGCACTACACTCCCCCCGCCAGCCTATAGGGAGCCCAGAGCCGAGCTCATGGGCACTGACTGTGATTTGGGGGTTAAGGATTATGTTGTCGGTTGATTAACATATATTTTGGTCTTTATATGGAGGTGTTTATCGAGGACTCGTGCCAGCATACTGTATCTGCTTGACTGCAATTGGTGTTGTAATTGGCTAGTAGTTACTGTAGTAGTATAGTACCCATTATAGGCCGGAGGAACAGGCATCCAGTTGACTAGTGCTAGTTCATTGGCTTACGCAGAAGGGAGACATTTTCCTGAGTTCTTTCTGCCAGGACGGGGCCTGCCCCCTTTCTGGCAGAAGTATTTCTGGCAGAAAGTATTCTCGCACCCTGCCTTTTCTCATCTCCGTGGAGAAGGGGCCTGGTAATGACCTAATACAGAGCATGTCTATGCACTATAGGGCGGGACTTCCGTTGTATACTTCCCCCGGAAGCTTGTCTTTTTTCAACCAATCACAACACAAACTTCCTTGCATGGGCAGTACTTCCGGTACTTCCGGCTACCGTTAGGCAATTGCAGTAGCAGGTCTTGCCCATTGTGGGCAGAAAAACTTTCTGGAAGAAAGTGGTCAGGGCCAGATTTAAATAACATTAAAAACCATGATGGAACAGTGACCTTGGTAGCTCACTGTGTTAAGACATAGGTCCATGCTCCCATGTTCAAGATTATGGGTTCAAATCCTGCCGTTAGTGTGCTTTTCTTTTTTTTTTCACTCCAAAGCATGTCCTGACAAATGTTATGCTAGTGGGACGTTACAGTTAAAGGAGGAGTTCACCCAAAAAATTACTTATTTTCTATCAATTGCACACTTATGAAGCCTTGAATCCATGGATTCTTTTTCGTTTTTGTCGCATTCCTAAGCTAATAATTTGATTCCCGTCTCCTACTGGCTAATGTATCCGGTAGGAGACACAAAGTAGATTATTTGTGTCTCCTACCGGAAATACACACGGTCATCAAAGATTAGGTTTAGGCAGATAATTGTGAGGTTATGGTTAAGTTTAGGTAGTTTTAGTGAGGTTAATGCTAGGGTTTAGGCTGGGTTAGGCATCGTTGCAAGTTGAACGCAAGGAAGAACTTGACTATACGCCACGTGGTGTGGCCAAGTATTCTCAGCAGAAAGTGTTGAGGGCAAACTTCTCCCTTGTGACACATATCACGTATGAATAAGATCCATTTGGATGCAGGTGAAGGACAAAGAGCAATTCAACAATATTTAAATATTTATTTATTGATGTCAATGTTTCCACACACTTAACATGCACCCTGAAGGGTCGATTGCTCTGCGATTAGTAATTCACAAAAATGACATAGCTGTCATTGACAGATCTGAAAAATATTAGTGACTTGAGGTACTTGGCCTGCTGTCTGCGTGATTATGGTGATTGCAGTTTGTTCTGAGTATGCTAATCAGAGGCATGGAGAAAATACATTTTTTTTTAGGTTTTAGTTTTTTTTAAAGCTGGAATGTATATTAATTAATATAAGAAATGTATAATTAATACATAGATGAAAATTTCACCAAGGAAACACGATGACTGAGGTATATGCAATTACGAGTTTATTTAGCATCAAACCAAAATAAACTGCTATAATTAAGTGAATATAAGTCGAAAACATTCAGGCCAACCACATGAATGAAAATCATAAGTTGTATAACAAAGAGTTATCTCACGGACAGTTTCACTAACAGTGTGCTGATGATTTACATACTTATACAGCAGCCATGCCAGAGATGTTGGTTCTCCTTATGAATACATGTCTCCACAATGCACTGTTGTCATGTCAGTGTTTCCTGCCTGCTGAAGTGTGTTGCTTTGGAGATCAGACAGTCATGCCAGTCTTCAGAAAACCACTGCACCTCCTCTCATTTTCCCATGTTCTTATTGGTCTGACAAAGCTGCCTGGACACCAATGCTAGACCCCAGAGAACAAAGTGACAGCTTGCCTCGCATCTCACTACTAGGCAGGCACCTCACATATAGCCTACTACCCGCTAGTCTCACGTAGCCACTGGCCAGACTACTATTCCACAATCTCTGAAAGGAAGCATTTGAAAATCGTGGGAGGCACAAGTCTGGCTCGCGAGAATACATTACATACCAATGAGCCATTTAATTAAAAGTAAACCATTGAACATGTATTTCTTCATGTTTTTATTTTCCTTTGGATATTTTCACCATGGTCATGCTTTTGTAATCGACACGGTGATAACAGCGAGAGACGCTGCGGACAAACCATAAAATCCAGACTGCTCATCAAAGAGCTGTTTGGAATTTCCCATTATCTCTCCCCCATCCTGACATCAAAGATGACAACCAGGAAGGAACGGCAGATCTGGCAAGAAGACAAGCCTTGGAGATCAGTCAGACAGACGCTCCTCACCTTCACACAGAGGGGGGTGAAAAAGGCTTTGTCCTTTGTGACCCACACACACACACACACACACACACAGACAACTTTCCCCCCCTCTCTCTCATTCACTCTGTCTCCCTCTTTTTGAGCGCATGGAAAATTATGTTTTCACCACAAAGAAGACATTACACGTGACCTCATGGAGAGACATGTGGACAATAATGGACAATAATGTGAAAATGTATTACTATGCGGTATTTCCAAATGTATGCCTGGTGTTTAGAAGTGACCGGGGCCTGACCCAAGGGGGGCCCATGGCTGACCTGGGTCATAAAATTCACGGAAGGGTTCTGCTTCCCCTCCCGGTGACTCAGAGTCAGCAATCCCACAGGAGATAAGGAATTAGCATAGTAATGACATTTGACCACACTTCAAAGACATTTTAGGGTATATAGATCCCACACAGACGACACTCTTAGCTCAAAGCCGCCAAGGGATGATCTCCCTGGCTCTCCCATCACCAACCAAGGACGAGGAGGGTTAACCAGCCTTCCTAGGGCTCTTCAACACGGGACCTCCTGTCGGCTCCATCCAACCAACGACGCGATCCAAGGGACACACAAGTCCCCGTAGCACGGAGGCCTACCACGGCCTCACTCTCGTCTACCCGCGGCAGCGAGCACCGAAAGAGCACCAATGCGCCCTTCTCCAAGAGGACATCACCGCGGTCAACTCGGCGACCCGGCCTCCGCCACCGTCGACGCCAACTCAGTATTACCTTTACACTGAGATTCCCGAACTCTGAGACCACTCGCTAGAACCAGTGCCAAGTTGGGCTTAGAGCGCGGCTGTGTACCTTTCTCCCGAAATCCAGAGTCTCCGGACTCAGGCCCCTATCCAGGGTCTAAAGGTGTGTTGAACCATTTTGATTTGTGCATTAATCTTAAGGCGACGTTACTGTGTTTACCAGAGAATATCTGTTATAGTTGAGCATAGCTCAGAAGGTTTTACAATAATGCATCTCCAATGCGATTCCTTCTTTTACTCTCTGTGACTTTTTCTCTCTCCTGTTTTCTTATCTCCCCACATTAACTCCATACACAACATAAGTTTCTGTTTCCCAAGCGTTGCTTTATAAATACTTGTAACGGTGAAGTCTGAATAAACCCAATTTTATTGTAACAAGGAAAGTAATGATGTGTGGTGTCTTTTGTCCGACCAGTTAAAATGTATCTCTCTCTGATTAAACAGACATTTATATAAACCTGTCCAAGAACTCACGTTACATTACAGTGACGTAAGATTCAATAATAATAATATATATATATATATCTATATGTATGTATTATTATATTGTAATTGATTCATAAATTATATTTATATGGTTTATGAGATAATTACGTCCTGTGTTCATATGCTGCGATCTCATCCAGTGTCATGATCATTACACTTTGTAACTAAATTACATCAGATCTAACTAAATTCTTACAGTGGCAGCCAGGATGTCATTGTGCTGCCCTTTATGGGGACAAAATTGTAATGTCTGCCCGCCAATTGTCTGATAAGCTCTCCTTTTACCTCAGTAATCTACTTTGAATTTCACTTTATTCACTTACACAAAGACATCAGTTTTAGAGGTGAGTTAGCCTTTTTAGCTAATGACTAATTCACCTCTATTCTATTAGTAGGGTGCACTATACCTGCTGTTTTTCAAACCGTGCTGCTAATTTTAGATGAGAGTCCCTGTACATGTAAAACAAGGTGAAACAAAAAGGCATCGTTTAACACCTTTCAATGACACAGCACATACATTATGGATGAATGTCAATGTGTAGATCATAACACATTTTTTGTATTCATATTTTCTCACTAACATAGTCACTGACATTATGGTCTGTAACGGATCACATTGTCAATAATTATTCAAAATTTACCATTAAAGCCCTATTATCAAAAACGTTTAAAATAGCTCACAAAACATCGCAATGTGACCAGAGTTTGTAGATCAACATTTTTGACCTAAAATGAAATAAATCACATTCTTACGTCACACTTATGTCCAAATTATTCATTGTTATGGTGTTACCTGAAAGATTGGGGAGGAATTCAACAGGGGTCATCAATTTGTCCGTACGTGGACAAATATGTCCGTGGCAAGTCCATGTCTGTGGCAAATTGCTGTTGCATTTGTAGTATTTGAATAAGTCATTTTCCATCAGGCCCAAATTACCGCCTAGGCTATTACACGTGATTTGACGGCATCTGGGGTCCTTCCATTTCCAAGCAACAACAGTGGACTGACAGTGAGAGAGAAACTTAACGGAGGATTTAAAACAATATTTAAAAATAAGGGAGGAATAAAAGTTTGGCGTGGGAGTGATTTAGTGAAGTTGTTAACCCTGCCGACGACGAATCAAGTGCTGGATATCTCTTATGAAAAGATGCGACGTTAGAAAGTTATGGAAAACGTCAGGTAACGTCAGGTTATTGACATGCGGTTGGTGCAGATCTATAAACAGATGAGGATACTATAATTAATGTGGTTGAATGACGGATACTGATAGACAATGAATGTGTATACGTGGAGTAGGTCTCCGCCAGGTAATGTAGGTTATTGTGGCCTCCTGGTGGCGCTATAATAGGCCAATGTGAAAAGGGTGTCATTTCTTCTTAGGCCTCTGATGGCAATCGGACACTGCATTCATGATTCGAGGCATTTTGTTCCAAACATTTGTTTTGCTAAATTAGACCTGCTGGTGGCGCTATAAAAGGCCAATGTGGAAAATGTGGCATTTCTTCCTCAACGTAGTACAAATGTGCGTGCAAAGTTACACCGCAATCGGACGCTGCATGATCTGCGGTATTTTGTTCAAAACGAGCCACTCCTGCAAGCTTTAGATGTCAATCTTAGCCAATCAGGATGGAATATGAAAAATGTAACAGATCGGTCTTGATCACATGACTATAGAGATTATGTGTACAGATTTGCGTGAAATTTGATAAAATCTGAAGGAGTAATATCCAAAAATGTGTTTTACATAAGTCGGCCGCCTGGTGGTGCAAAAAGGTAGATGTTAAAAATGCAGGGCAAGGTTTTTCCTTGGCCTCTAGGGAGTGCACATACAAAGTTTTACACAGATCGGTGCAGTTATAGGTAAAAACACGAATCAGCCTGTTATAGCGCCACCATGAGGCTGATTTGAACATTTTCAAGTGGCATTTCTTCCTCTGCCTAGTGAGAATGTGCCTGCAAAAGTTCACGGAAATTGCATGCTGTGTTCATGATTTGAGTGTGTGCACAGTTTTGCTGCGACCATGCCAACGGTGTGGGAGATTAGCTGTTCACAGACAGACGGACACAAAGACACATTACATTACAGTCATTTAGCAGACGCTTTTATCCAAAGCGACTTACAATAAGTGTATTCAACATAGGTAGGGAACGAAAACTACTAACCACCAGAAGTCTTTAGTGCATTTTCTGCAAAAACAAGCAACCAAGAGTATACCTAGCGCTAAGGTAAAAGTGCAATATATCAGCTACCTATTTCCTTAAACACACACACACACACACACACACACACACACACACACACACACACACACACACGGACGGACGGACGGACGGACGGACGGACGGACGGACGGACGGACGGACGGACGGACGGACGGACGGACGGACGGACGGACGGAAAGACAGGGTGTAAAACATACTCTCTCCTGAGACAATAAAAAATATATACATTTACTCCACTACATTATCATTGGACACCTTGTTACTCAAATGAAATCAGAATATAATTGCTAGTCTCTCATCATCATCATCATATTGAATTACCCAGTCTGTTCATATTCACATGAGAACAACTGGCACTCTTATCAAGACAAGTTGCCTGGTGTCCATTGTTCTGTGTGCACACAACAATTATTGGGACTTATTAGCACCTGTTTCATATATTGTTAATTTATCTAATATATTTACATATTATAGATAAATTATGTTGCACAAGCTCTCTCTACTTTTACTTTTGATACTTACATTTTAACACCAGATATGTTTGACATTTCAGTACATTTAATGTAAGCTACTTTAACTCTTTGACTCAAGTTATTTTCTTATGTGACTAACTTTGACTGGCGTCATTTTCAAAAAAACATATCTTTACTTTCACCCCAGTAAAGTAGTATTTCACTGAGAAATACTATCATACTATTTACGCATGCACCTCATGGTACCATAGCACCACAAAGGCCTTAAAAACAAGGCTCCAGACATCCCAAAATTAACTGGTCAGGCTACTGCTTGGCCTTACATCTACAACTCATTTAACCCCTGCTCACTTTATAAGGTGGGATGGCTCAGGGTAGAGGACAGAGTACAGCAACTTGCAATGGGCCTGGTCTACAAGATACACCATAATAACTACTTCAAAAACGTTATTCCCCACTATTAAGAAAAATAGAGGAGAAGTTAAATAGGTGGATGGATCTTCCACTGTCTTTAATAGGTCGAATTACCTGCGTTAAGATGAGTGTACTTCCTAGATTTCTTTATTTATTCCAAAGGCTACCCATAGGTGTACCAAAGATTTTCTTCAAACACTTGAATTTGTGTGTGTCAAGATTAGAAAAAAAATCCTAGAATAAAGTTTAGAGTTCTCCAGGGCCAACCCCTGGAGGGGGGCCTAAAGCTCCATAACTTTCAATCTGACTTCTGGGCAGCTCAATCACGCAGTTGTTTGGGCCTGGCAGGCAGACCTGCAGCAGCCTCCCTCTTGGCTACAGATAGAACAACATGATCTAGACTCCATACCTCTCGCTTCGGTCCCCATATGTACCCTCATTCAAACAGTTACAGTTACTAACAGGGAACGCTTTCATAAAACATCCTCCTATAATTTCACTCACCAAAACCTGTTCTGCCCGGTTCTCCTCAGTGGTTGGAGCAATTGATCTGAATTTGCACACAGGCATTGACCATTAGCATGTGCACAGAACAGTGACGCCCGTTTTTCCTTTTTCCAAAATCTACGTTTTTTTTTAAAGAATACCGGCTATGGGAGCTATTGTCGGCATGCTTACAGCCGTCACCATGGTTACAGCCCCCCAGGAAGGGGTCCTCCTTGGGGCCAAAAAGGTTTGTGACAATTGCTGTACAGCACAGCACATAACCCAAAGTCTGTTACTACTTTGAATGCACACATCCCCGGGTATGGACTAGTACAGTCAAATGGTATGAAATATACTATCAATTTATGATCTTACTCCCTTTCATGCTAACCCTCTGTTGCCTAAAGCTCTAAGAGATGGAATTACTCAAATATGGTTTAGGAACGGTATTAAGTCATTTGGGGACTTTGAAGACCTTAAAGATAAATATGATCTTGATAACAGACACTTTTTCAAATGCATACAAATCAGACACTACATTTCAACAGAACAAGGGGGAAACCTTCAATCTATTGAAAAACTATCTTTAAATAGTATACTGAGCAGCAAAAATGTCATTAAAGGGTTAGTATCATATACATACACTGGCATTAATCTCCTCGTGGAAAAGGAGGAGCTTATGGTAAAGAACAAATGGGAAACTGACCTAGACCACCATTTCGACTCAGAGGAATGGGCTGTGTGAAAAAGTACAACACTACTCTTTTAGCAATAAACATATTCTGACTCAGTTCAACCCTCTACATAGAGTTTATTTCACCCCAGAGAGAATGCATATAGACCACACCAGATCTCAATACTGCCCACGGCGTAGAGTTGAGGTTGGCTCCCTGGTCCACATGTTCTGGTCTTGCTCACAATTGTCTGGATACCGGAGGGGGGTTCTGGGGGCACTGTCCAGGATAACACAAACAACTGTTCCACATGAACCTAGGCTTAGTCTCCTAGGAGATGCATCATTGTTGCCAGGCTGCACAAACAATATAATAAGACTTGTAAAAATAGCCTTATAAGTGTATAGCCCTTAGGTGGAAGGACGAACTCCCACCACCAACTTCTTTGTGGTTTAGGGAAAGAATAATGTATAACCTCAAACAGAAGTCTGAATCACTTCACTGAGGCAATTGATGTGGAGGACTGAGATGTTATCTTGGACGGTGTTCTAGCGCTCCCACCTTCAAGGGAGATGCTGCTGCAACTGGCTGCAATTAGGCTTTGAAATTAAAATTAAAAGAGAGAGAGAAGGGGGGGACCTTATTTTTTTTATTTTTCAACATTTAAGCAGGTCTTGATGTGTTCTTGCAGGTACACATGCTTATGGGTATCTGTTGTCACTATTAATTTGTTACTGTATTTATTTATCTTTAGTTTCTTATATTTACTTTGTATTTGTATATTTACTTGTTTATTTATTTTGCTTTGTTTGCTTGGACATTAACCTGTAATGGGGGAGGGGGGATGTGGAGAAAGAAAGAAAAAAAAAGACGTGTTGAAACAATGTTTTCTTCTGTTTTCTTCTGTTTTCTTCTGTTTTCTTCTACTTAATAAACGTAAAAAAAATAAAAAAAACCTCAATGACATCCACAATCACAACACCAGAGAGAGCTCCACAAATCACGTTCAACCCAGATTTGGCTCTAACAAGGGATTAAATTCGTTCTACTGCTATGCCACAACAATTCTACCCGTTGATATGTTTACTGTACTGTACTGTTTTTTTCCCTACCCGTTTATGTGATGTTTTTGCATATATTTGTCTGTCATTAAATGTTTCAATGAATTGAGTACAAAGGACCCTAATGGAAACAAGCCAGTGCTTTCTTGGGTTTAAAATCCTCTTAACAGAGTAGACCTTGTATTGAACCGTACTTTCCTGTGCTTGTCTTTGCAAACTGTTAATAAAGTATTCAATCAATCAATCATTGCAAAATGTGTAGCATATTGGCATGTGCACTGATATGGCACATTATGAGTCCACTTACATTTATGTATTTCTGGTAATATTATTGGCTGCTCATTTTGTATGTCAGTGGCAAAAATAAAGTTTGACCGAAATGTCCTTCACAAGCCGGCATGGTGATGACCCCTGAACATAAAAGATACATTTTTAGAAAGGTTAGGTGATATACAGTATACAAATTATGTGATAGTAGAGGGACAGAAAGGAAACGATGTTACCAACCATTCTTATGTTAATAAACATCTTGGGACTTAAGGGCCTTATTACCTATTCATTAATGATTATTACAAGGATCTTAATATAAGTTGTTACGCATTCTTTTGAAGAGAAGGTTTAGATTAAAAGAAATGTAACTATTACAGAATGAGACAAAAAGCGTGTTGTTTGCAAACGTGCACAATTCAAAATGATGGGTACAGTATTCCAGGTACGACAATTAATCCAACAAGGGTAAAAACAGCTAAACCAGCTGCTATTCCCTAATCAATTTTAACCATTCCTCATTGCATGTTTACTCTTGTTTGCATTAATTACCACCTGCACCCAAAATGCAATAACACTGATTTAAAAGTGTTTGCTCAGATAGGCAGAGTACACCCGTCTTGCTGTTTTTAAACCATGAAACTCTACGGGGATCACAGAGGCACATCACCATGTGGCATTGCTCCAAAACAGGTCTATGCTGAGGACGTCCCTGGGGAGCTGAGAGGCGGAAAAGTCAGAGAGAGGGAGAGATATAATGGGCTGCTCTCACCTCATCTGGAGTACAATGCAGGCAACATTAATTGGGCTGTCAGCAGAGACCCACATACAAAGACATGCATATGCACGTTACAGGACACTATCTCGTCCTTTTAAAACAGTTGCATGTTTTTTTTTCACATAATCAACTAGATGTTTCACATACAAATGCACTTTTATAATAAAGCTTATTAATACATATCATGACTGTATTGAAATGAAATAGCTTGTACTGCTCAAATAGCTTACAAGATACAAGAACTTCCTGTTACTTTTTAGTAAGAATACTTTCTACATCACCTTCAGACTGGTAGGTAGACACATTCAAGTGTTTTCTGCCATGACTAGTAATTGATAAGATAGACACACAGATAGACAGACAGACAGACAGACAGACAGACAGACAGCACAGCACAGCACAGCACAGCACAGCACAGCACAGCACAGCACAGCACAGCACAGCACAGCACAGCACAGTGAGAGTGATGTTTTTTTTACATCTCCAGTGCTTTCAACACGTAGTCACTCCGACTACCAGAGAATCTCTCAGCCTGGTGGCCTGGATTACAGACTGCCTCAACCGGAGACCTCACCTGACCTCAGTACCTCAGATTGCAGGGCAGCCTGTCAGATGTGCAACACTGGCGCTCCCCAAGGAACCGTGCTGTCACCTTTCCTATTCACCCTCTACACCTGCAGACTCTTCCGTCTCAACTCGAATATTTGCCACCTACAGAAGTTCTCCGATGACTCCTCCTTTGTCAGCTGGAGTACAGAGCCCTGGTGGAGAGCTTTGTAGGGTGGTGTGACAACAATCAAGGTTAAGGATGAAGAGAACACTCAGCCACAGAATCCTCCCAGCATACCACAATGCAACGTAGACACATAGGCCTTTGAGCTATTAGTGATCAGGCTCAATAAAAAAGCCTGACCCCCACATAAGACCTGTCACCTGCACTGTCTGTTCTGCACAATGGGATAACTGACTCCTACTTGACTCTAGCATCACAGATGCCTGTTAAGAACAACCGTTGGGAAACGTACTTATATTCACTCATACATTAATTGCTGATACTGTATATACTGCGGAAATGACCCTTCTTAAAGTAACAAATGTACTTCTTTTCACAGTATTTGTAAGGGAATAATGTTCCATTTGAATCCTTTTAGACTTCAGTTAGGTCTTTGATACTGTCGATCATGCAATTTTAATTGACTGCCTTGAGCAAACTGGGTGGGCATCACAGATACAGCAATGTGCTGGCTCAGCTACTAGCATACCTTTACCATAGAACCTTCTCTGTCACTGTAGGCAATTCATCATCATCATCCTCAACTTGAGGGGTCCCACAGGGCTCAATTTTATGTTCTATCCTCTTTTGCCTGTGTATGCTCCCACTTGACCAAATCATCTCTTTCCAATTTTATACAAAACGCCAGTTATATATTTCTATAAAACTTAGTAAAAATAAATGCTGACAGATATGTCAAGTGCCATCTTGAAATGTTTTACAACTCACAAAAAAAAGAAGAAGAAAGAAATGTGTTCTGTAAGTCTGGTGATTTTAAGATACAAACATTGGCTGCAAACACACCACTTAATGGAAGCTAACGTAACAGCTGACCCTAACTCAGTAGGTTTTGGCATATATAGTAATTGGCATGTTCAGTTTAAATATGGGTCACAGACAAAAATGGAATTCTGATCTTCAAGGCATTCATGCATCTATTAGGCTAATTGTGAACATGATGTGCTTCTCAAGTTAAAGGAGCACTTCACCCCTGGAAGAAGTTCCAGGGGTGACCACAGGGGGGACCACAGGGGGACCACAGCGTATCACTGCCTATAACTTCAACTCCCAGAATGCTTTGGTGCCTTGTGGCAGGGGAGGTTCCATGTGGGTGTGATCTCCAACAATAACATCCAAACAGCATGCCAGTGTCGCCATGTCTGCTTATTATAAGCGGCTTCTTTCTAAAATGTAGTTGATATTTGGGCTTGTTTCCAAATGTTTTGATTGCTGTTTAAACCAGTGGTTCTCAAACATGTTCATGTATTTTTCCACAGACCCCCATCTGAAATTATAATTTGTGGCAGGGAGCCCCTAACAAATATGTGTCAAAAATATTCCACATTTTGAAAAGCAAATAAAAATATTTTGCAAAAAATCCACATTTTGGACTTTTTCCCCCTCAAGTTTTTTTGTAAATAGCAGATCTACAAGCTCACAATGGGTTGCGAAGCGTTGTGAGCTTGTAGATCAGCAATTTTCAAATATATAATATCCCATGTCTAGGTAAAGTGCTCTTGGCATAGTTATTTTTCTTTTGGGCTTGTTTTCATAGACCTGGCTGCTTATTTCTCTCACAATATCTGGCAACACTGGCTGTCCTCGCAAACGTTCATCTAGTTACATATTATGTCCAAGGATTCGTTAGTGATGTCATATCACTGGGACATATAAGTATCTTCATGCAGTTTCACTTCCGTGTCGCATAGTATTGACATCACTGTCACATCCTTGGTATTATGATCCTAGCCTTTCGTGACGGTGTTTGTTTACCAGCGCTGCTACTCCACGCTGTATTTTTTTTTTCAAGCTTGCGCTTATGAAACACTACACAGGATTATTATTTCATGTCAACATTCAAGTACAACTATCAGAAGATAACTCAGGTAAAGTAATGCCTCACTCTTCAAGGGCCGCTGGCCGCAGCTAATGGGAGTGGCCGAGTGGCGAAAGAAGGTTGAACAAAGTGTTACGGACACCCCATTGGGGCTGTCTTTTGAGATGGTCTGACTGAGACACGCCGAGACATGTAGTGCGGAAAGGAATGAGACCAATCTCTCATGATGCAAATAACGTCACGAATATTGCGAAGATTACTAGATATCTAAAAACACAGATTATTCACAAAAAAAACCCAGGATCTTGTTTCTTGACTCCTAAACTTCATTAAAAGACCGAAAACTTCTTCCAGGGGTGAAGTGCTCCTTTAATTATGTTTAATTCCTGTTCACTGGTTCAATATTATCATTGTTTTAGACTTGTTTTAACCCTGAAAGAGATCTTAATTAATATCTTAATTAAAACGTACTGTATTACTACATATCACACAAAAAGTACAAGTAAAAATAATATTTAGAGACAATGTTTCAAGGCTTTCAGCGCCATACAAAAGCCCATGCTCCTAATACCACCAGTCTAGACACATCTCTGCATGGTGATTTGTCTATCTTTTTAAGAGGCCATTGCCTTCATCATCCTGACACGCAGTTGATTTTTCCCTCCTCCCCCCTACCTTTTCCCCCCTTGTGGCCGTCCCTTGAGTCTTACATGATGTACTACCCTTGAACCATTTGAGCCATTGTATTGTTAGGTCAGATGTTAACAATTCAGTTTTACTGTAGGAGCTGAGTAGTCCGAAATTCATAATTGACTTTTGTGGAAAAACCCTGAGTGTTGCAATATATGCTCTGGTTAGCTCCTCGTGTCTTCAACTCACATATTTCAGCAACTACAATGTTTGTCATATAAAACCACCGTGTGTGACATTCAAAATCCGTTTGCGGCCACAGACCAAGTGACCAAGAAAAATTATCTTGTGATTTTTTCCATAGGGTGTGGGTCAAATCATATGGGGATGAAAGATCTGTTATGACAAATCATCAAGGAACTTTCAAGAACCACTCTTTGAAAAGGATTCATGGACCTGGCCAGCTCAAAAGCCAATGTCAGCACAAGCTATTTGAAATTGTGCCAGAGATACAAGGATATCATCTGCTTCTGTCTTTTCTAATGTCTCTCATTAAGGATCTCTTTCCTCGTGGCAGTCTCTAGTCCTTTCTTGGAACCTAGCTCCTCCATCCTTGAAATTGAGGCCTGCAATGAATCTTATCACCTCTCATTAGCTTCATTCCCATTCTCCCTGGCTCCCTTTATTGCACAATGTTAACCTTTTCACATGGTGGCATTCATGGGAAATTGGTGTCCTGCATTCAAGGGGATTATATGTGTTGTATTTCAACACAGCAATCCCATGTCTAATTTTACCCCCCAAAAGAGGGAGGTTATTTAATATTGCACCAGAACCCTATTGCTATGCTTGAATGTCAACGTAATGTGGGGCCGTTATAAAGTGTATATAGCTTTGGGTGTGCAGGGAATATAATGCTGCATAATGTTCTAATGAGAATGAACATACTAGAATAGTACATTGAATTTCTCTGGCTCAAAAATCAAGAGTAAATTCAACCATTCAATATGTTTGGCAATTATGATGTTGGGTGAATCTCGCTCCTTGTGCATTTGTTTGATGTGATTGACATACGATTGTGGAACCAAATAAATTGTAAATTTAAAACTGTTTACAAAGAGTACAGAGGGTTTGTCAGCATGGAGCCATCTGCTGATTGGAAATTTTCTTCTGAAAACATCTCCCCTAGATTAATGCAAAGTGTCCATGTATCCTTATTTGAATGAAAACCTTTGTATCCATCCCAGGATGCATGCACACATTTCTTTGCCTCAGATGTGAACCTCAGAGATGGTTGTGTTGGGAGTCAAACAAGCTGCAGATGCAGATTTTAAGCCCTATTTAAAAAACATTTCAAATGGCCTACAAGTTCACAACGCAATGCATAGCAAGATTCACAATGCGTTCTGAGCAAAACTTTTTAATGTTCAACTACCGGTATAGTGACATGCCCAAAATAGGGATGCCAGGGTGAAAGAAGTTAAATCCAGATGCTGCATATATTATATCGTCAGTGTCCAGCCGGGACCAGCTAACTCCATTTTCAGTTTTTTTTTCTTCTCCATAAATCAACGCTATTGAACCCCCTCTACATCTGTGTAATATGAAAAGTATTAAAAAGCGCCTCTGACGAAAACTCTTAACTCCATTGGACCCTCAAACTGTCCGTCAAAAACAAACAACTCCCCCCTCCTCTCAGGCTCTCAGAGAAGCTCTGCTCTGTATGAGGCAGACAGGGAGAAGATTTTTCAATGCTTTTGGGAGAACATAAACTGGGAAGAGAAGAGAATGTATGTGCAAGGTTTGATAGATGTCACCCCAGTAAAGAGGAGAAGGGTGTCTTCATAAAGGTCATCTGCTCGTGTTTTCTTTTTAAATGTTAATGGACAGAGAATGAGTGTGTGCAGGAGTTTGTTTCAAACATCTCCAAGAGCTCAAGGAGATCATGCCAAAAGACTTTCACAGCTTTTATGACAATCTAAAGCACTAAGAAACACCCACCACACACACGCAACACACAACAGTGTGATAATAAAATGTATAGGTATATGATAGGTAAATGTTATTGTTAGTGCAGTAGGCTACAGATTTGATAGGCTACAGATTCTATTTTTCATGAATGTATTTTGTATTTATATGCCATTTATTTATTGTTGGTGTGCCATGATTGCTTTTGTTAAATACATGATTGAGTATTGAGGCAGAATTGTTTGTTGCACTCAACTGTAGAAGAACAACAGTGGTAACAGTTAGATCCATGGTTGTTTACAATGCATGTTAAAATAAAAGTAGTTTAAGTACAGAATTCAGCTTGATCTATACTTAGTATATGAGGATGGCGCTCACCATAAATAGCTGATCTCCAAGCTCACAATGCGTTGTGATGTGTTGTGAGCTTTGAGATCCATTGCCAGCTGTTCTTATCAATGATGGACAAAACCTCCTAACTCCACTTGCGCTGGATTTGTGTTTGGACAAAACTCCTAACTCCACTTGACCTGGATTTGGGTAAAGTGGTGATAATATAATGACACATGCAAGTATCTGATAATATATAAAGTCACAATACCAAGTTTGATGAGGCAGTATTGCTTTGTTTTAAAAATATAAGGTTTTCTTCATTTTCAGAAAAAATTGATATTTTGTTTTTCATTTCCTGAACAATTACCATTTTGGATTTAGCTGGTTCCGGCCGAACAGCAGAGATATATTATATTAGTGACATCTTGGGTTACTGTACATAGAACCTACAAAATAATGTTAGAATTTTAATTTGGCATATAGTCAGAGAACTCTAAGCCAGTGATTCTCAACATTTTCTGGATCAGGACCCACTTCAAAATCTCGAAAGTGTTCGCGGCCCACCCATCTGCCGCATGCATTTTCAGGGCATTTTAAATTGTGTTCAGGCTTGCATCAATGGAACTAACATTAAGTTCCTATTTATCGGTATCACAATGAAAACTTTCATAATTGTAAAGAAAAAATACCATATTTTTTTTACCATTTTTTAAATATAAATGTTGCCAATTATTTTGCGGCCCACTTGCAATATCCTCATGGCCCACCAGTGGGCCCCGACCCACAGGTTGAGAATCGCTGCTCTAAGCCAAACACGCTGAAAAGTCCAAAGCTGACAATAGTCCAGAGCTGTATTGTGGTAATGGATCCTCTGACCCTGAACCACCAGGTATGCTGGCGAAGAAGTCATTCCCCATTCCCCACCCCCTTTCTTTAAACATTTCTGCAGAGCAATCAAGTTCATTTCAGTTCTGCCCTACTTCACAACCATACAGTTACACACATTCTCACCTGGCTGGGAGGTACCCAGTAAAACCATGGCATCTACGGTTGGCTTCACAGGGGGCGTCAATTACCTTGCTCAAGGGCAGGTCAGTGCCAGTCAGGGGCGTCACGGCCATTCACTGTGCGTACGATGCGACACCCTCACTCTCACAGATCCGTGATTATACGCAATAAATCGGTAAAATCTGGCAAAAATAAGAATTAAATAACCTAACCCTAACCCTAAAACCGAAATAAAGTAACCAAAACACCGGAAAAAACCTAACAAACTAACAAAAGCAAATGTTTTAAAATACGAAATTCGTTTACATTTGACAGTTACAAATGTTTGCTTGAAAAAAATTATATTCAAAGATTTGTACACATTTTCACGATTTAAAAAAAATAGCAGATCTACAAGCTCTGCAGATCTACAAGCTCATAGCGCGGCACCAAGTGCCGCGCTATGAGCTTGTATATCTGCTATTTTTGAATAGCCAAAGTATAAAATAAGGGGTATAACCCACCGAAAGTCCATCCCCCCCACCTTCTGAGAGACCGTGTCGTCCCTGGTGCCAGTGGTAGTTACTTACTGAAGGAAATGGGAGATTACATTCAACTGTTTTCCTGTCCATTACTCAATCAATGTCTTCCACCAGAAATTTTAATCAATGACTTCAATGTCCAAATACAACGAGGCCATTGTGGAAGAAATTGGACTGGACTCTGAAAGAAGGAATCTTCAGATGCATAATACGGTAAGTTTAAAGTAACGAAAGGAGCCGTGTCTGCAGACAGGACTGATTAAATAGTGTTGAGGATCCATTTTTATACCCCTTCGGCCATATATCTTGGCACACAATAATATGATATCTCATCTTTTGGCATTGGTTTTGTAGCATCATTAGTTTGGGTCATCTTGACAAGGACACCATATTCATATAACTTAAATTGTTCTAGAAAAGCAACATCCTCTCAATAACAATTGAGCAGGGCTCGATTTGTGGGGGAAAAAAACACACACAAAAAAACAAGGGGGGGGGGGACATTTTCTTAACCACAAGTTAAGCCCTATATACTTCTTCGTATGACAAATAGCTAAAATAGCCGATCTACAAGCTGACAATGGGTCGCATTGTGACTCATTATGAGTTTGTAGATTGGCTTTTTCGAATTAATAAATAAAAAAAGAATGTCTGCCCAAAATATGAATGCCAGGGTTGATTTGGTAAAGGAACATGTCACCTATTTTCAACTGTATGTTCATATAATTGGTCCTCCTCACTAATGTTCATTATAAGATGTCTACTGTTCTGTGTACTCGCTCTGCGTCTCAGAGGTAGGGGAGGTAGGCTGTGGACAGTTCAGAAACATGCCTACAAGTGTCTACAAGTATTTAATTCTAAAATTGCTACAAGCTGACAACGCATCACATTGCATGTTGTGAGTTTGTAGATCTATTTTCTAACTATTTTCAAATGTATTTATTTTTTTACAAAGTTTGACAAATCTGCCTAAAATATGGATGCCAGGATTTAAATTAAATTAAATTGATACATTGTGATATTCTCAAATGCATGTATACATTATATACATACATTATATTTAATTCTGTCCGACTAGAACCTATCCCCACCGGTGATACAAATGAATGGATATCAAATGCAGAGGCATGGACCTAGCATGGACCCACAGCCCCAGAAAATCAAACCCTGCAATTGAGCAATACATTGCAGGACAGTATGTTCATTTTGTAATAGCTGGTGATTTGGTGAAAAATAGGACTAACCATGGTTCAGTGATCCCTTAATATTGTACTATTACACAAAATATGTATTGTAAATCTCACAGAGGAAAATACATCCTGGTCTGAAAAACGTATTTAGCCTTTTGGCTTTCTCTTTTGGTTTCTTCAATGGACTATGACGCAACAACATTACATGAAGAAAGAGTAGGCAGATACATGAAAGTAAATTAAGTAACGGCTTCCTTCTCCCAAAGATGCACACAGAAAATAAGATTATACCCATAAGGTAATCAATTTGTGAGTCTGACAGTAAACAAATGTAAGGGTCTATTTGGTTAGTTAGTATTATTTTGTACACTCTCAGAATGAAAATACTACTACTACAATACTACGACTACGACTACTTCTACTACGACGACGACAAACTACTACTACTACTATTACTACTACTACTACTAGAAGGGGTGTACTGCAGGGCACAGCTAAAGCCTGGCTACAGATTGTATTTAGCTACAAATATGATACTTTTGGAATAGGTGCATTATTTAATAATTAAATATTTGAATCAATATCCAATGTTCAATCAATTCTACTGGAGTTAAAGCATTTGTTTTACACAATTGTTGTTTTGGTAAGTCAATGTTAGCCATATTCAGTGCTGTCCCCTCTGTGATTCACACTAGCTTTGTGTGTTGTGGTTAGGATGTGGGGATGTCTTGATACTGAGACATTGTAATGGAGAACAATCTGTTATGGTATATTGTTGTGGTAGGAGGTACTATATGACTAAATGTATTGCACATTTTTCCTTGCACATCAGATCAGTTATTGCAAATGAATGATTGCCAAAATAATGCCAAAATAATATGGGACTGGGGCTGCTTTTGCTATAACTAGTTAATTGCATATTAGTGCAATGAACTAGGTGGTTATCTAATCCCAGCGTTTTTTTTAAGGATTTAGTGTCTGTGTTTGTTTCCACTGTGAATACGTTTGACTTCACAGCAAGTCAGTGTTTCTCAATGTGGAGTCCACTTTAACCACTATGCGACGTGTTGTGAGCTTGTAGATCTTCTATTTTCAAAAAATCTTGTAACATTTTGGGAATTTTAACAATACAAATCCTGTATGGTTTTGGTTTCCACTGCGAATACTTTTGACTTCGCTGTAAGTCATAGAGGTAATGTTGGCATTGGCATAGCAGGCTGGAGCAGTGGACAGAAACCCACATGTTCCATTTATTACCAACAGATGGCTCTTTGGAATGACGGCCACAATGTGACCTGTACTCAGGACAGTTTAATTTAGACACAAGGACAGCACTTGTAAGAATCACAGTATCTATTCACATTGAGTTTGAATTCCTTTGAATATCCTTTAAGGACTGCATAACAATTTTAAATGAATTGCATTGATGGGTGAATTGTTCAACAACAACCTTTTACACTGAATTAACTCAAATCAAACTTTTACCAGATATTTAATTCACTGTTTATCAACCTATTTACTTTTGTTTTGTAAGTGGCTAAATAGTCTCATTCATTTCAAATAATGTCAGTTTGCTGCTTGTAAAGGACTTTGCATCCATGTATATAATCTGTTCAGTAAAGTTATTTTTATCATCAAAACCTCCAAGCCATAAGTGGTGGTGACGCCATTTTATACAAAATATAATATTTTTACTTTCTACCTTCTAACTACACAACATCGACCTCACCATCAAATAAACTAAGATGTATAATGCTTAAAGGTGATATTGTTTTAGTTACATTGAGTGTTAAATAGATCTATTCTGATAGCAAACAGGCTGTTTGCTCAGTAACAGGGGTTTCCCCATCTCTCCAGTAAACAGAACATACATTTTCAGTTTGGGAAACCAATTAAATAAAATCAGGAGAGAGCAAACACATACAGGATAAATAACCTGTATAAAAATGTGATGGGAGAAAAGAAAGGAACTGACCAAATTAGAACTGGAACACTTTAGTCCTGAAACATATGACAGACGAGCATCATGTGAACCATGGCTATGGAACACTATAGGCCTATAAACTGATAAATGAGATTATTTTCTGATTGGCTGAAATTGGTGTCCCACCTGAACATCTATTTTCTGTTCATTACGTTCTGGAGAGACTATGATAATTCAGAATATAGAACTTTACGTTTTTAACCAAAAACATTTTGTTTTAGTCACAAGCGAGCTTAGATCTGCTACTTTTGCGATTTTTCTGACCTTGTTGAATCTTGCCCATCTTACAACAAATTAACTAAACTAAAAACTAACAGTAGAACTAAGCTATATAGCCTACACTATAAACCAGGGGGTTTCAATTGATTTTGACCCAGGGACCACCATATCCTGACTAAGAGCAACCTGGGGACCACCACTATTGTGCGTGGTGGGTCCATCATAGACCCACCCCACACAATAGTGGGGGTTCATGCACCACAGGGAGCTGGAGAAAATAGCTATATCAATATAATATCTAATAAAATACAGTGATTTTGTTTGAATATGATGGAATATGATTAAGGATTACAGTGATTATGGTAAGCTCACATTTCATATCACACACACACACACACACACACACACACACACACACACACACACACACACACACACACACACACACACACACACACACACACAATACAGTAAGAACTCCTGTAAGTTATTAAAAAAAAAAAAAAAAAAAGTGTTTAAAAAAAAAAATATATATGCATGGCCAGGGACCACCTGCAATACCTCCGCGGACCACCACCGGTTGAAAACCCCTGCTATAAACTAAAGCCTTAAAAACAAAAACAACAAACCAGCTTTAAAAACGAATCAAAACTAAACTGAAAATGTATTTAAAAACTATCACCACTGGTTGAATAAGACAACCTGAGCCTACAACTTAAATTGTGTCGTAAGAAGACTACACATCCTGATTCCTGCACACTTGTCCTTCCGTGTGACGTTCCAGATGTTAGCCGTCATCTTAAAGACACAAGTCACACAACCTCTGTCGTTTCGTGTCATCGTTACTTTCATTATAAATGTCCGTGCATGATAGTGATGGGGAGGGCTTGACCAAGAACATCCTGATTCGCTGTGCCGTCTCTGCAGGTCACTGATTCGCGCACATCGTCGCACTATACACATTTCACATCCCTATATTGTTTTCCTCTCTAGGGCTGCAGGAATCGGTGCTCGATTGGATCGGACTGGGGAGAAACCATGGCAGAAACCTCCGAGGATAATGTTACAGTTCCTGAGTTCAACAACCTTCTCCAGATGGACCCCTACCTCAAACCGTTCGAGAAGGACTTCAAGAGGAGGTAAACTGCTCTAAAACGGCAGCATTATGCCGAGCTCGTCGCACCAAGTCAAAGCCCGATGTCGCGGGTGATGCGTTGGCATCCATGTCTGTTGGTAAAAACGCACAATAAGCGATCAAAAACGTCGTTTGTGTCAGATAAACGAAGCAGCCTCTGTAATAATAACGCTCTTCTTGACATTTAGGCAGGGGTCGCATTCTTCCTCTGTGCGCGTGCGCGCGCTCTCCTCCCATTGACGTCTCCCCTCGCTTCGCCTCAGTCACAGCCGACTTTCAACGTTCACACAGCAAGCTGTTCATGTTAGAGACGGACTGTCATGTCATTTACGGTTTTCCCTGATCTTGCTAAACAATTGCCGTTTATTGTCATTCTAAAACAATCGCCAAGTATTCACATTATGTGATGAACGCAGTGTGTGTGTCGTTATCAACTTCCGGGGTGCCCGGGGTGATTCATATTTGTAGGATGACACTGACGGCCGGGTAGTGGCATAGAGGTATAAATGTAACGGGTAGTGGTCCTTGTCTGCATGTCAACCAGGGACAGGAACTTGGTTGACGCTGCATGAGTCTATAATATTGCCTAAGAGACTGTTTCCCAAACAGTGGGTTGGGACCCATCTTTAGGTCACGGACCAATTTGAGTAAATTTGAGTAAATATCTATTTTTATCCGTTTCCTACATTAAACAAACACTTATAGGCTATGTATTATTTAAAAAGATTTTAAAAACTACAACAATAAAAATTGCAACTTTTCATTCAAATATTTTTTTTCTAAAGTATTTAATTAATACAAAAAAAACAATAATCTCCATAAATACCCCCCCCCCAAAAAAAGTAGTGAAAATAGCTGATCTACAAGCTCATTTTGCGTGAAGCAAACGTTGCTTCACTAGTTTGGGTCCAGGGCAAATGTCTAATTTCTCTTGTGGGTCTTGAGCTAAAAAGTTTGGAAACCACTGGCCTAAGAGACTTTCATATTAGAATTGTTATGTGAAAATGTCAACAATATGCATGATTTATTCTACACCATATTTTGTCCTGATTTTGTCTTCCGTTCGTTTAGAGATTGAATGTTGGGGTGAATGTGATATTTGACAGTGTAGGCCCAGTGGCGTTTGGTGGAGTCTAACGTTGACCGGGCCAGAACCGGGCCAGAACCGGGCCAGAACCGGTTTGACGGCTAAACTGGTTTTTAATGGCCACTCATTAACAATTCGGCCGAATGCAAATGAGCCCCACTTGAAAACAAAGGCAACTTTCTGTGGTCGGCTACAACAGAATAGGGTGAGGTGCTGCTAATGTTGATTTTTAGTTTTTTCCCCTGGATCTTGCACCTACACAGGGACAAGCTGGGTTTACGGACCGGGCCATGGCCTCGTTGGCCCCAATGACGATACGCGCCTGTGTAGGCCTACGTGGTGTACGTGGTGGTTCTCCCAATAAAGGGGAAGATGAACATATGTGTCCATTAGATAGGGGCGGGCAATAGTCATGGGCAATATTGCATCAGTCAGATTTGAATCTTGGCACTGATGAGATATTTTGTAACAGAGGAACAGTTAAAAAGGCCTTCCTTGTACTGGTCAGAGATAGAGATCCTAACAACTAACTAACTAACGTACTATCTAACTAACTAACTATCCACACACGCACACGCACACGCACACACATACATACGTAACAGAGTGATTCACAACCTCAGCCTGATGGCCTGAAAGTCTAATATCTCCCCCAAGCCATAGGGAATTCCCTTTGGCTTAGTAGTTAAGATGTTGGCTTTCCACGCGGGAGACCCGGGTTCGAATCCCGGGCGTCACACATACATATATATATATATATATATATATATATATATATATATATATATATATATATATATATATATATATATACACACACACACATACACCCCCACATCCACACACGTATGCTAACTAGATGTTCAGGCCGGCCTTCACATCTAGTTTTTCAGGCCTCTTCACAACCTGAAAATCTAGTAGTGCTGATAGATATAGACCAATTATTTGTTTACCAGCTTTGAGACTGGACGCACAGGTGATTGTTTCATGCAATCAATTCCCCAACATATTGTTTCAGGGTTTCGCTGGTTTCAGTTCATTCAACCTCCTCTTTCTTGTGTGTTGGCTAGTGAGGCGCTTCCATAGCGAGACATGACAGAATGGGTTTCATTTGGTGCCGGCCTGCGCGAGCATACTGGTTCTTATCAGTGTGACGCTGCAGTTCATTGGAGCTACCTGTATCGCGGCCGCCATATTAGAGGGGGCACGCTTCCTGGCTCCTGGCCAATCACAGCGCGTCTTTTCCCGGACTTTTCCAGAATCTAGTTGGAATATCTAGTTGTATGTTTATACAACTAGATTCTGCCAAGTATAGCTGTGGGTTGCATACAGTTTATTTCTTGGAAAATGAAAAGAATGGGAATCATGTTACAATTTTTTTTTGTCAGATTTAGCATTAATTATGACGTATGGTGACGTTACTATTATTATTGCTGTATCTGCCTACCCAGGGGCATTAGATTATTTTTAGCACCAAATTTAATTAATGGCAAAAACCCACTGGTGGCCAGTGATGATGTAGTGGTTAAATCCTGTATCTCTGGAACCACATGCCCCTGCAGGCCCGTGTTAAATCCCAACAGAACCGTGCCTGCTTGCTGTGTCTCCAACTCAACGTTCATATTGCCCCATCAAATACTAAGGGGTGTGAACTGCTCACTCTTCTAATCAAAAACATGATTTGTAACTTCCTGCTCAGCATTTTCTTTTTCAACCATTATCTCCAATAGGCTAATTTATTATAAGAAGTGCTCTTTTAACCCATTCAAATCCGGGAACGCATCTGTGTCATTTTAGATTTTTAGCTATAGCCATTATTTTGTACTTTGGCTATTAAAAAAATAGTAGAAATACATAGCGCTGCACCGAGTGCGTGAGCTTGTAGATCTGCTATTTTCAAATCTTTGAATAAACATTTTTTAAAGCGAACAATTTGTAAGTCAAATCTTTGCTTCTGGGCGTCCCTGGAAATAACTATTTGATATGCGGTTCCGCTGTCCGCATTTTTACCGTCCTTGACATGAAGACGTTTGAGAACCACTGATATACAGTAGAAAGATACGTTTTTTTCAGAAACCTGTTAGGATTTAGAAGACATTTGTAGATGCGTTCCTGGATTGAATGGGGTTAAGTCTCCCCTCCCCATTCTGGTTAGTTCCAGTTATTGTCAGAACAGCAGTTCTATAGCACCTGACATAAGAGGTACCAACATGCTCATCAGGAACAGTTAGAGGTTCAGTGTCTTGCTCAAGGACCTCCAGACGAATCCAGTGGCCAGGGATTTAACTGGTTCCAAAACGGCCTCGATACCTCCTGAGCCCCTGCCAGCTTGACAATCAACAACTACCTCTTTATACCTTTTCCTGGGTTGGCTGGGCCTTTCTAGGTCTGACCACTCTTCACAAAATGACTGTACTGCACTTACAAATCCACCAAAACCCAGACGTTTGTGGATGTCATGTCTGTAGTGGGTCTCATACTCTAACAACAATGAGACCATCTCCCAAAGAGAGGTGGACCATCAACCTTGAGCTCAATGCCAACAAGACTCCTCCTGCCCCCCCCCCCCAGGTTGAAAGTCAGTGGATAGGCTGTGTCTGTGGGGATCACCATCATCCTCCATCAGCAAAGCACAGCAGAGGTTGTTTTTCCTTCACCAGCTCAGACAGCTCAACATCTCACATCCCTTCCTGGTGAACTTCTATTGAGCCATCATTATTAACCAGTTAAAACCGGGAACGCATCTGTGTAATTTTTTTAATTCCTTTGGCTATTCAAAAATAGCAGATATACAAGCTCATAGCACGGCACCAAGTGAGCTTGTAGATCTGCTATTTTTTAAATTTTATTACATATTTTTTAAAGCGAACATTTGTAACTCAAATCTTTGCTTCTGGAACAAAATATTTGACAAATGTTCGCTTTGAAAATACATATATTCAAAGATTTGCACACATTTTCACGATGTTTCAAAAATAGCAGATCTACAAGCTCGTAGCACGGCACTGCGCTATGAGCTTGTAGATCTGCTATATATATTTTTTTAAAGATATTTTTTGATATTTATCCAAATATTATTTTCTGCCTTTATTGATAGGATAGTAGGCTGACAGGAAATGGGGAGAGAGATGGGGGGGGGGGGGGGGGGGTTATGCGCCTGGTGGGTGCCCATAGACATGCTATTTTTGAATAGCCAAAGTATAAAATAATAGTTATAGCTAAAATCTAAAATGACACAGATGCGTTCCCGGATTGAATGGGTTAAGAGCGTTCTGACCAACTCCTTAGCTGTCTGCCCCCCCCCCCCCCTTCCCCCTTTCCAAGACCTGTACTGCAGCAGTACAGGTCCATCACCACCCGAACAATGTGCCAACTCCAGAGCTTCTTTCCTGAAGCTATACAGTTTACAGCTCCTCAACAATCACTTGTAACTCCCCCCCCCCCCCCCCCCCCCCACACACACACACACACAAACCACCGCTCCCCTGTCAAAAACAGTCATACTACTGTTTAACTGATTGCACTGTTTTTGCACTATATATGCTGCTTTTTGAACTGTTCTAATATATGGCATGCGGAATATTTGTACTTCCTGACTGTCACTGCTTGTCAGACTTGCTGCTCCTGCATGTCTGCACACTACAGTTGCACATAGTGAGTTGTTTGACTTTAACATTGTTGTATCCTATTAATATTTTGGTATGTTCTATTATTAGCAATAAAGTGTGGTATGTTCTATTATTAGCAATAAAGTGTATCTTAGCTCATCAATAATTGCCTACTATACTTACATAATGTTCTCTGTATCTTGGTAGTAATACATCATTTATATTGCCTGGATACTTCCATCTTCCAGTGATGTCCATGGAGTAGTAAGAACTACTAAACAAACTTAAATCATATTATAGATACTTGGCTGCCATATCTCACTTACTGTGATAATGCCAGATACTGTGCGGATGTTGCTTTTGGCTATACGTCATTGTGTATATGGAACACTGCATCATTGTGAATAGGCCTAAATGTATTATTGTGTTTTGGCAAGTGATTTTGTGGTCATTTGGCTAGGCTAAATGTTATAAGTTGACAGTATGTCATCTATTGTTCACTGTACAGTTTGCAATCCCTCCAAACACGGCTAGCCTGGCATGTTAGTAGCATCTATAGGTTGTTTTTGGCTTGTCTAGAGAGCACTAGTGTGCACTATACACATTGGTTGTAGGTAATGTAAAGCTGTCTCTGCAAGCAGTTCTACAGTGCTGCTGAAATTGCACAGTGTTAAGGTGCCCAATTTCTCTGTCAATGTGATTCATGCTTGTGTCCCTAGTAATTACCCAGTCCAAGTCAATAATCCGTGGACCCATTTATTGGTCTTTAGCCCTCTAAACACTCAAAGTCAGAATTTGTAAAACAAAAAAAAACAATACAGTGAGTGCATATTTACAAGATGTGAGTGTTGAAACGGCAAGGAAAAACCTGCATAATTGCATTCATTTTTATGTATGCTTAGACCTACATTACTTTTTGTGAGGTAAAACAGAAAAGCACTGCTTTGGTTTTTTAGTGAGACCTAAGATGAACCTGACCTAAGATGAACCTGCAACTGGGGTCGTTTATGGTCAACATACTGACTCTGACTCCTGCCAACTCTACTCTTCAGAAGTACTGTAAATACACATGTCCTGGCATATCAATGAACTCAGATAGCACTTTATTTTGTGACCTCACCAACTAAGTTGTTGCTATTTTGTTTGTTTTTAAAGTCCCCTTGAATGTCAATACATTCAGTGAAGTCTATTGTTAACCCGAGACATTTTTATTGTCTCTGCCAGGCAGAAAGGCAGCGAAACTGTGCACACACACTCCCTGGAGGCCAGCGCAGAACCTCTGCCCCAAATCTTACACATGGGCCTGTTATAGTGCCATCAGGAGGCCGATTCGCAAATCGGTACACGGTATCTCTATAGTCATTAAACGAAACGGATCTTTCAGATTTGTCATATTCCACCCTGATTGGCTAAGATTGGCTTCCAAAGTTTGCAGGAGTGCCCCGTTTTGAACAAAATGCCTTGTGTGCAATATCCGTGCAATTTTGCACGCACATTCCCACTAGGCCGAGGAAGAAATGGCAATTTTTTCAAGTCAGGCTCATGGTGGCGCTATGAGGCCGAATCGTGGTTTTACCTATAACTGCACCGATCTGTGTAAAGCTTTGTATGTGCACTCCCTAGAAGCCAAGGAAAAACCTTTTCCCTGCATTTTTCACATCTGCCTTTAATAGTGCCACCAGGAGGCTGACTTATTTAAAAATAAAAATAAAAATCTTCAGATTTTATCAAAATTTCACGCGAATTGGTACACATGATCTCTATAGTCTATGTGATCAAGACGGATCGGTTCTTGTTGGCTAAGATTGACATCTAAAGTTTGCAGGAGTGGCCCGTTTTTTAACAAAATGCTGCAAATCATGAACGCAGCGTCCAGTTGCACATTTGCACTATGTTGAGGAACAAATGCCACCCTTTTGACATTGCCCTATTATAGCGCCACCAGGAGGCTGATTTTTGCAAAACATTTTTTTTATATTACTCTTACAAATTGTGTCCAAACATCATGCAAAGCGTTATACATGATCTTCTCTATAGTCAAGTGATCAAGACGGTTCCGTCAGATTTTTCATATTCCATCCTGATTGGCGAATTCTGAACATTGCTGCCCCACAATAACCTACCTGACCTGGCGGAGACCTGTGCTCCAAGGAGCACATTTTCTAGTTTTGACTGACTTGAAAGGAAGTGGGACACTCGCTTAAAGTTAAGCTGACTATGTGATTGTAATCATTATAATGTTTCGCCTGCATAATTCATTATATTTGTAAATGAGATGGCATTTATGTGCTTGTGCACATACATTGATCTTTGTGTTGCTAATGTCAACACTGCCCTACTGTCCCAATACAAGTAGTAAGAATCATCAAACAGAAATGTTAAACATTATTTATTGGCATATATATATATACTTCATTATACACAACACATTTGGGCGTTTAAAATGTTATCTTTAATGTCTGCTAAATGTTTTTTTTTAAATTATATTTGGCTCCAGATCAATGCCAGATCTTGTGTAATGTGACAGCTAAGGGGCCACATGCTTTGTATTTGAACCATGTGAGTGGAGCGCTAACCTTGCAGAGAGATGAGCGTGTCAGTTTAATCTCAAACACAGCTTGGGTTCGCTAGGCTTCACTGAGCTCTAGAGACGTGTCCCCAACACCTGTCTCGCAGATGAAAGTTACACATAAATAATTTTACATATAGATGCACTGCTGTATGAAAGTTAATTCTTGATCAGCCCCCGGTGTGCAAAGCCCCAGAGTACAAACACCATGTCATGAACACAATCGTGGAAACGCAACAGCTTTCTCCGAGTTTGACGTCACGCTGAGTCCTCCTGCTGTGCAGCTCAGTGCTACACATTCAACTGGCATATCAGAAAAAAAAGACCTATGACCATATTGGTACTGTGGATGTCAACACTATATCATGATGACTAAAGGCTATGTACATCATGGCCACGTTGAACTTTAGTTTAAAACAAATACTTTCAGTAAATGTTTGAAAGTGTAGTTTTGGAGTATTCAGACATGTGTTTTCTCTGTTAATTGTAATCAATGTGACTGACAAGTTCCATGGTTGAAGGTAACATGTGTGATTCTATGTCAAATGTTTTCCATTGTCAATGGAGTTGTAAAAAAAGACATCATTGTAACACTCCAGCCACGATGAGTTTGCTCTCTTGCAGGATAGATACTTATTTTTTCCTCTTTCCTGTAAAATCGGTTAGATTGTGCCCCAAGATTTTGTAGAAACTGTAGCCAGACATCTTCAAAATTGGAGGAAGTGAAAGAATGTGAAAGTTCATTATAATACTTTTTTTGTGCATGTTCAAGGTAGTATTGACGGTTTACTTTTCTGTCACCTTGGTTGAGGGTCACCAAAATCATTATGTTTGCATGAAATTAGCCTTCATCAATCAGCCTTTGCTGAAAATGCTCTGGCACCTGTTTTGCCTCGTTAATGTACTTTAGTCAAATAAAGGCGTTAATAAAATCTTTGAAAGTCACCTTGCCATTGAGCAGTAGAACCGCTTCAAGCCACCTTAAATCAGTTCCAGAAAGCCTTTATTACTTACTGTAGCTTTCCCGCCATTATAACAGAACAGACAGAGAGAGAGCCTAAAATCACAGTAAATCTTTAGCTGCTCAGTTGTTCAACTATGTGTTTGTTAGCAGATTTTCTGACTTGATTGATTATGATTTTTTTTAAATTAATTAATTAATTAATTAAACTTAATTTAAATGGTTGAATTGGCAAGAAATAATACGATTATGTTTCAGGTTGGTTTCAGTTTAGTACGTTGTAGACTGTATCCCAGCAATATCTGCACAACCAAGAACCTACTGTGTGATGGTGATGGATCAATAGTTTTCATGCACAGCATTAAGAGGCCTTTGGTCAATATTAAAGCAAGATGAGACATGCTCTACGACTCCTATAATAATGTCTTTAACTGGTGATGCTAGCCAAAGGTAAAATACCCAAATTCAAAATAAATCATGGTTATTGATAGCTTACTGATACTGTATGTAGGCTAATATTTAGTCATTGATTTGAAGGTTAATATATGTATCCAAATAAAACTCAATCAAATACAAACCTTTTCTCTAATAATTTAGTGGATAGCTAGCACCATTTGCGTAGTCTCGTGCCATGGTCTTGTACCAAATGGTTTGTTTTGATACTTCTAATTTGTATCCATACCAATTAAGTGACAAATGATACAATTTGTAATTTTTGTACATCCTTTTGGCAAACCTTTAGGTTTTACTCTGGCTCAGACATGTACATTAGCCATATGGTGCTGTAAGAAAAAGGGCACAGAGGACATGGAGGCATCTTTAGTTTCTGGCTGATTTTCCATAATAAGCAAATTTGGAACTAACTGTCTGAGAAGTCAGTTGTAAATTTATAGTCACTTTGTGATTTTGCTGCGTAGCCCGATGTCATCTCCTTGTGGTAATCACGACCGGATTGTAATCAACGACTAGGCCCGCATTCTAGAGATGCAGAGGATCTTGCACCCCTACGGGAGCTAACCAACCTATTCCCCCCTAGTCCTAACCCCTGGAAACGAATTTCTTGGAATCATAAGCATGAATTTCATGCCTATTAATACTGTTAAGGATCTGTCTTTTAAGTGTTGATTTTCTTTTTTTAAACCAAGGGGAGGTTTAGAATATTCATGAAATGGTGACAGAGGGTTTGTACGGCAGCATCGGTTGGACTTTAAAAGTTGACATTTGGCAAGCGCTGTCTGTATCCACTGTGCTCTAGTCTACACACAGGGAGCAGCTGCTGAGAAATCGCACTGTTACCTCAGCCCATCATTACTAGCCCCAGGGCATTCCCCAGCCAGTCTGAGCTTGGCTGCAGGGCTGTATGGGGGAGAGTGCACTTAACTCAGCTGGCTGAGAGACTCTCTGTACCAGGGGAATCTGATATGGACACCAGCTGGCTGCTGGAACTTAAGTGAGATAAATTGCAAAGTAGTTAGTCTATCCTCCCGAAGTTGAAAGTAACAGACAGAGGTTTATCTCTCAGGATGTGCCCATAGTCACATTTTCTGGGGGCACAGAGGCAATTTTAAAGCTTTGCATATCCAGGCAGGTTTAGGTGCCAGGAGGTAATGTGGACAGAAATAAGATGATACAACTCTTTGTGTTTTGGAACATCAGATAGTAGACACCACTTTAAAACTTGCCATTGATTAAAGGGATAGTTCACCCCAAAAAAAATGCTTTTTTCCTATCGATTAGTCACCCCATGGAGACTTGAATTCATGGATATTGTCGTTAATATCCTCGCAAGCCAATAATTTGATGACCAGCATTTATTGGCTTAGGAATGCGACCAAAACAAAAAGAAATCCATGAATTCAAGTCTCCATTGGGTGACTAATCGATAGGAGAAAATATATATTTTTTTGGGTGAACTATCCCTTTAAGCTGATGCTGTTACATTATTATAAGCAATATTGAGTATTGCAAAAAATCTGTAACGATTTAATTGCACTTCAAAGCATGCTGGCTAAATGTAAACGTGGTTAAACATAATACCTTTTCATTTGCTTTCTACAGCAATTGACAATTTAATCAAAAGCTGTTTTAATTTAAGCATCAGAAACCTTTCTGCATACAGATTTAGCAGAGTGGAATTAATGTAACACTTCAAAGTAGTTCACACACTTATCACGCATTAATATAGAATACTTGACTACGCTCATACTAAATCTGGATTAATCATGTTGAAGATTCTTTTATCCATTAATTATTAGGTGAAATTATTTTGCTGCCCTAGATAGTTCCTTTGCCTTTTTTAAATCATTGTGCCTGTTTTTCCTTTGGGTTTGAAGGTATGGACTGCTGCAAAAGCATCTCTTCCAACTGGAGGAAGCAGAGGGCGGCTTTGACCAGTTCACACGCAGCTACAGGACCTTTGGCATTACGCGACAGCCTGACAACAGCCTGTTCTTTAAAGAATGGGCTCCTTCAGCCGAAGCCCTCTTCCTCACCGGTGACTTCAGTAAGTAGACTGCTCGCAGCGCAAGAATAGCTGTCAGCTCCAGACCAAACTTGTCAGAGTAATGTATAAGCCAGGATTCCTAAGGGAAGCTTTGAGTTCTGTGGCCTTCTCATATGTTATCAAAACGTTTACTATATATTTTGAGCGTGGCACTGTGTTTTTCGCTGAAAGGTGCGGCAGTTTGATAAAGTATGCCCGGCATTGCCCGCTCCAGTTCTTTAACAGTAATGATTTTTAAAAAGATTTATCGACTTAACCCAGACATAAACAACCCTCAAAAGTGACTCCACATGGAAAAATGAAAGAGGTTATTTATTATTTATTTATAAGATATTTGTTAATATTTTAGTGGCTAGTTATTTCATCATCCCCATGTAAAGTCTTTGAGAGAGTGCAAGCTTTCTGTTTTTACTGAAATCTCTTTTTCCTCTGTGTCCAACTTTGAAGGTAGTTTCAGGGTGAGAGTCTTCTGAGTGTGGTTATTTTGTTTATACTACCGTTGCTAAGAAACTAGAGCCCTCATCTGTCAAATGATGTAATAGTTAAAGGGATGGTTAATTTTTTGGGTGAATTTAGCTACAGTTTCCTTACTGACCCAGAGTCTTGACAAATTCATGAATGCGTTTTGCCCTCTGATGCAGTTTCATGCAATGTTGCATGGTGAGCTTAGCCTGGTTCAACTTCAATTCCTGGAATGGATCAAATTGTAGTTCCCCTCCAAAAAAAAATAAAAAAATATTTCTGCTCTAACAAAACAACGCATTCTAATTTACATAATAAAGTAGCAATGAAATGAGAAGCAGTGAAATGAGATTACATCAAAACAGGAATGCATGAATGTGTATTTGGAAAAGTAGTTCCAAACTCATGTACAGTAGTAATCAGGATGGTGTATGTACTGTACTTGTTTTTAATGCTTGACTAACAAGTGCAAGATATTAAACACTCAGCTTTGGAGACACTATTTTACTACCTTTTGAGAGGATCAGTCACGTGATCCCAACGTACCAGTCGGTAGGCGGTATATACTACTGGTGTGAACAACTTTAAGAAATGTCCATTGATCGTGGACAGCCATGAGAAAACTTGGATACTCAAGGAGGCTGTGCAGAAAATGCTTTCATACAAAGGACAGATATCTAATAATGTCCAGCTGCATAAAGCAATATGCTGTTAACCACAGTGAGAGGCGAGAGATGCTGCAGCTGCAGCTGCAGCAGCTCCAATATTTTCGTTTTCCTGTGAGGCAGGGGCTTGTCAGGTGACACGAGGATAAGGATCAAACTTCCTCCAGCTGACTACCTTGGTGGCAAAAAATAAATACATCTGTAAATGTTCATGGTCACATGCAGGTAAATTATTTTCCCACGACATCTTGAATGAACTGATAGAATGTATCGAGCCATGCACGCTCGATACACCGCCGTCCAATATCACCGTCACAGGTGCTAGGCATTATGCCATAATAGGATGAGACGATCGAAGGACATAAGTGGGTAAAAAGAGTGCAAGCTTGAATTTCCCTTCAATAGAAAGTCTGAAAATTACATTTACGATCTGGACTTTAAGAGCTACTTACACATTAAAGTGCTTAGAGTTAATTAAACTCTGAGGACCCCATTTGGTTACATTAGGCAAAACAATCTAAGATATCTACACAATACTCTTTGCAGCATAATAGCTGGTACAGTATGTACATGTGGTAGCACTTCGTTAGGTCCACAAAGTAGCAGCTGTACATGTACATGAGATTAGACACAAGGTGTGAAAGAGTGTCAGCGCATCGTACTTGAGATAAAGTGCGAACAGAGTGTCAACGAATTGTCAGGTTCAACCACATAACCACTAGACTCTAGAGACTCTAATAAAGCCCCTTTGAGTTGGTACACATTTGACAATTTACTATAATATGCTATTTGGACCTTTCTTTCTTTTTTTTTTCTTTTTTTTTTTAGAGTAGCCAATAATTTTTTACCCCTTTTTCTCCCCAATTTAGTCGTTATGCCAATTAATTCCTCCCCACACATTTCTGTGTTGTCACTGCTGTCGTATCCTATACTGACTCACCTGCCAGTGAGGAGCCCCCACCAGGAGGACGTAGAGCCTTCGTCCTACTCCTCCCGCCCAACACTCCCCGCTGACAGGTGCCGCCCCAGCCCGTAGGAGTACGTGCAATGACCAATATCACTCTCCCCGTCCCGGCTTCCCTCCCCCGAACGCGGGCCAATTGTGTTCGTGGAGACGCTCGACAAAGCCGGTTGCACCACGGTGGACTCGAACCCACAACCTCCGTGGTGGTGGGCAGTGACTTTACCACTGCGCCACCCGAGCGAGGCTATTTCAAAAACAGACAGATATATTTTGACATATCGAAATGTTTTGATAAGTCGTCTTCCATTAACACGGAAGTGAGTGTGGCTGTATTTTTTTTGCGATCACGTGATTTGCTGCTTCTTTGCTTCACTGGGAGTCAAATGGTGACTCATGTGTTAGCGAACAGCGCCATCTATCGTAAAACCACTGAAAACACAAAATCTCGTCATTCTCGTCATTAGCACTCTTGAGCCTTAGCAAAATATGACGAGAAATCTCGTCATTGCCAGTCAAAGTGTTGAAAAGGTTTCCCTGCCAGGAAATGCCCCCCACCCCCACCCCTTCCTCAGACCAGGTGAGTGTTACAGTACATATATGAAATTGGCTGTGCCAACTTCTCACAGCCCGAAAGACAGCACTATTTGACCCCGCTGACTATGAAAAATAAATTAAAGGAGGGGGGCTTTATCCAGCATTACAGATTTGCCTGCCAAAAAATGCCCCCACCCCCTCAGACCAGGTCTGAGGGGGTTCATACTACATGTATGAAATTGACCATGCCAAATCTAAACGGCCCCAAAGATAATTTGGCAATGTAGATTTCCCTGCTAGGACCAGGTGAGTGTTGCATGTATGAAAATGAAAAAAACTCCTCACAGTCTGTTTGGAGTTGGCATAGCCAATTTCATTCACTCACCTCGCCGGATAAAGGGGGTGTCATTTCCAGGCCGGGAAATCTGCATTGCCGAATAAAGCCCTCCTCCTTTTACTTCTTTTTTCAGAGACTTTGGGTTTAATTAGTGCTGGCATGGTGTCTATGGGGCTGTTTGGAGTTGGCATAGCCAATTTCTTTGTCAGTCGGATAGGTGGTTGTCCAGAACCGCCAATCTGATCGAAATGTCTATATATATATAAGCATACTGTTTATTGAGATCCGGTTGTCCAGAACTGCCAATCTGACCGACATGCACAAGACATTAAGGTGCTGATCAGTCCAGCTGGTGCGAGATTAGCCCCCGACAGACACACACACACACACACACACACACACACACACACACACACACACACACACACACACACACACACACACACACACACACACACACACACACACACACACACACACACACAGACACTTTTCTAGACGGTTCACCTCCGAGGAGCAATTCCGTAAAAACTATAACAGCAGTACACTCAGATTAATATTGTGTACTAAACCTAAGGTCTGTCAATTTGCTTATTGTCACTATTCAGTTGTCTGCGGGTACTGCTGCTATTCCTCCTTTAGACGCTTCCCCATTTCTTTTCCTTTTTTAATTATCTTCCCAGGACCTGGGGCAGGGGCTCAATTCCAACATTCAATTCTGCAAGAGATTACATTTTGACACGGCTCAGTCATATTATTTGATTTCAATTTCATAGCAAATGTGGAAACAGCCCAGCAGCCCTAGTCATGAATATGGTGCAGGTTGGATGCATAATACACTTTTTTTTCTGAGGACTTTAAGCAAAGCAAGATAAATAAATTGTGAAAAATAAGACCTAGTCTGTCTGTGAAAACGTGCTGGTGCTGCTGAGCCCGGTCACTTCTGGTGTAACGCTTGTGATTCATTTTGCATCCTGCAATTTCTTTTTTTCTTATGCGAGCTTGTATTTCATGAATACGAAACAGAAACGGTTTGCTGTATAATAAACACAATGTATTAAAGTGACGCGCAAAGATGGTCTGTTTGTAATAATATGTTTGTTGCTTTGTCCCAATATACCCCTGCCAATCAATGCTAATGTGGCATCGATAGGTTACAGAAAATGTGCTTCTTTGTCTTTGTGGGATCATGTGAAATAAAATATTCAATGACCAGTGAATTAACGTACTGTATTTCATCAAATTTGTTGATGATTAAAACTGTTGTCTCTACACACTGTAGTAAAAGTCAAACAAGGTGAAAGCTGTGCAGATAAGGATAAAAGAATATGTAGCCTAAGTGAGTTTAGCCACTTACTGTAGCCATATTCTTAGCGGATATACAGTACTGTATACAAGCTCACATCGCAACACATTGTTGTGAGCTTGTAGATCTGCTATTTTTGATAATTTCAAAAAAAATATTTTGAGATTCTTGGAAAAAAAATTCACCTATAATGACATGCCCATAACAGGACAACTATTTGATCTTGTCTAGAGGCAGTCAGAGACAAGGCAACTGTGGGGCATTCAGGTGGCTCAATTGGTTTGATGCTCATTCCATACGGGCACAGACCAGGTCATGCCGTGTTGGGTTTGAGCCTGGCTCATGATGTTGTGTGTACCATCCCTCTCTCCACCCCCTTTTCCTCGCCGTATTATATTCTATAATATTTTCCTTTCATTCTTCTATGTAAGAGCAATGCACCAACTACTGTATGGGTGGCCAATTAATAAACTGTTTCTGTTAAAGTCTAACAGATGCCAGATTTTTGGGTCTGATGCCGATCCCGATTTTGGAGTCCCAGTCCACCCATTACAGATGTTGTGACCGATATTTTGTCAAAAAATGTATAATCAATGTTTATCAATTTGAAAAACGTAGATTTGATTAAAGTAAAAAAAAAAAAAATGAAAATCCAGAAATAGCCGATGTACAGTACAACATCACAACACGTTGCTTTGCAACGTATGTCAGAATGTAGATCAGCTTTTTTTCCTTTTTTTACGCGTTGTGAGCTTTTAGATGAGCTATTTTTGAAAACAAAAACAATCAAACGTTTTAAATCATTTGAACAGTTTGCTTATAATGACCAAAGTAGGTACGGCAGGTTGAAAGTGTTAAAAAATCGGTACATGTTGGCTGGATAATACTGATGTCGTCCAAGAAGCAAAATAATGGTCAATATATCGTCCAGACCGATCCAGTATATCAGTAGATTCTGTTTCTGATTCCAATAAAAGCAGAAATGCTCTGATGATTTTTTTGTTGTTGTACTGTACAGTATTAACTCGGTATCCATCTTAAACCCATTTTGTTTTTCACTTGTTGTAGATGGCTGGGACAAATTCTCTCACCGTTACGACAAGAAGGAGCACGGGAAGTGGGAGCTCTCTCTGCCACCCAAAGCTGATGGGTCTCCAGCTGTGGATCACAACACCAAACTCAAGGTACAGGACGGTATTTAGTTTGGTGTCTATTTTTACGTCGTCAGTTGGTGTCACCTCAGTCTGGCTGCATGGGGGCTTGTTGTTGTAATGTGTGATGGAGATTAGCTCTCATGCGTGGTGTCCTTTATTATGATCCAAGTGGAGCCCCACTGTGTAGCCGTCAACAATATGTCAGACTCACAGCACACCAGAGGGAGATTACTGTATGTACAAGATGTGACACAGCAGTGCACTCCTGAGAAACCTGCTACTGTAAATGAAGTCCTTTTTTGTTGCATTAAAATTCAACTCCCTCTCTGACCGTCTCCCAGGATGTGTTGTTCTTTCACACAACACAGCCCACTGTGTGTGCAGATGATAGTTTTTTTTAGCTCTAGTAAATAATTCATCGGGGTTAAATGCAAAGAAGCAACCTCCCATAATGCATCGTCTACCAGTCCCAAGCAAACTGCATGGATGAAAGAATGACACAATGTCAATCTCCTTGGGACCAGGTCGTCATTGGCACACACCTTTTGCCATTGACAGCGTTTCTCATTCCCACATTGTCAGCGGAGGTCAGACTAAGGACGATAAGAAGCAGATGGAAATGCTGGCACCTGGCCTCTCCTTGGGCACCCCTGTAGCCTATGAATTGGCTGTCTGGCTGCGGGCTCCATTTTTGAATTAGTTCCACAGCACTCCCTCGTGAAAGCAAAAGCCTAGCTACGATCGCTCTCATGTAGAGCTTGCCCTTGCATGCTTTCTGTTCAGAGCACTGAATTGTCTCTATGAACAAGCGGTGTCCATGGCAGGTTCAGTGTTTAAATTTGCATTATATACAGTACGTATACGTTTTGCAAAAGCAATCATGTGCCCAACATTTTGTCCAAACTTCATCTTAACATTGCATGTGATGTTTGTTCATAGTAGTAGTAGTATTTCCTTTCAGCTCAGACGTATGTTAATTGCCAGACCCAGAGGGTCGGCCTACATGAGGCTCTGCCCCCTTTCGTCCATACATGGGCGAAAAAGACTGTATAAAAGGCTTTATAAAAGGGACCCTTTCTTCTCCATACATGGGCATAAAAGGGACACAGGCTGACACGTAATACGAAGTCCGTCATACGAAGTCCTTATAAAGTACTAGGAATTTATTCTGGGTCTGGCAGAACCAGGTCTCCTGGTCTTGTTTTTCAGAAGGACCACCACTTTGTCAGACTCTACAGCAGTCCATTTACCCAGCAATCTTTTCCTAATCCTATAAAGTATGAAGCATGCTATAAGGGGCCAGGTCTCTTAACCCCCAGGTGGCTTGGCCGTAATGAAAAAGTCCCAGAGGGGGGTCTTGCCAGTGGCTCACAAGCAGGTGGTGTTGGTACAGTCATTACCTCACAACAGAATTAGTTGAGTTCAAATGGGCATTTCTGCAGGGGACAGAAACAGGCGGACTCATACTGTGGGCAGCACTACCGAATCGATTCTCTCCGCGGCTCTCAAACACCCTTGCTGGCTTTCTTTTTTCTTCTCTGACTGAAGGCAGGGAAGTAACTTGTCAATTAGAACTCCAAACTACACCGAATAGATTCTCGTTTTTGCCTTCAACTCTGAGTTGAAGATATTATAGATACGTTTTTATTTTACTGCTCATTGGTTAGATACTATAAGCCAAGGTATCTTTAAATTACAGGGTCTGTCTGTATTCCAACTATTGGAGAAATTGCACTTCCCTCAAAGGTTAAAACACATAAAGGCGCCCCACAAACTGACGTTAATAGGAAAAAGATGGCCATCAATCAGACTTGCTAGTGTATAGTAAAGTATTAAATGGTTTCTTCCATCTTGTGATCAATGGATCTTTGACCGCTGCCCCATCATCTTTCAAAGGCTCTCTGAGCCACTATATTAACGTAAAAGTTGTGAGCAGAGGAGAGCACACTTTGTTGCAAGAGGGATGCTTCTGATCATGTAATGGCATTGAAAAATGTCTGCGGTCCAAAGTAACGTGGATGGAGAATAGAGCACCGAAGTCTGACGTAATTTACGCATCCTACCTGGGTCACGTCCCCCCCCCCCCCCGATTCTGAATTCCCATAGACGTGTTTAATATTGCGTCAAATAAGAATTGTGTTCCAAAAATAAAACTAGAAAAAGTGCTCCTCGGAGCACAGGTCTCCGCCAGGTCAGGTACGTTATTGTGGCCTCCTGGTGGCGCTATAATAGGCCAATGTGAAAAGGGTGCCATTTATTATTCACGGCAATTGGACACTGCATTCATGATTTGAGGCATTTTGTTACAAAAATGTGTTTTGCTAAATTAGACCTGCTGGTGGCGCTATGACAGGCCAATGTGAAAAAGGGTGGCATTTCTTCCTTGGCCTAGTGGGAATGTGTTTTTGAAATTTCACGGAAATTGCAAGCTGCGTTCAAGAATTGAGGCATTTTGTTCAAAACGGACCAATCTTGCAAATTTTGGAAGCAAACCTTATAGCCAATGAGGATGGAATATGGGAAATCGGACAGATCCGTGTTGATCACATGACTATAGAGATACTGTGTACTGATTTGCATGGGTTTCGCACAAATCGGCCTCCAGGTGGCACTATAACAGGCCCATGTGAAAAATTTGAGGCAGAGGTTCTGAATTGGCATCCAGGGAGTGTGTGTGCACAGTTTCACAGCGACCGGGCCAACGGTGCCAGAGATTAGCTGCTAACGGACTGACAGGACACACGGACACACACACGGACGGACGGACGGACGGAGGGTAAAACATACTCTCTCGCCATGCCTTTCGGCCTGGCGGAGACAAATATGATCCCGGCGGTTTGACTCTTATGGATATGAAGCATCAACCGCGTAGCTGCCCGAACTCTAGGTGTGAGGGCCGCGTAGCCGAACCTCCTAGTTATTAATATTTTCTTTCTGGCAGTAATTTGCTTTGTTGAGATAAGATGCAACACCGTTGCTTAAAACTGTTTTTTTTGGCGAATCTTTGGTCTGAACTGGAAATAGAGAGGAGGAAGGACATGCAACCATAGGCCCCCAGCTGTGAGTTGAACCATTAACGTGATTATGTTGTGGTGACGCACTATCCGGTCATCTATCTGCACACCCCCCAATTCTTAATATTCAATCGAAATAAGCATCTACTGATTCATGACCATCTTTCTAATGCTAGAATACTCTTCGGTTTTGCTCTCTTATACACTTTATGGCATAAGTTCCATTATACAGTGTTTTTGTTTTTGCTTTTCACCTTACCCAGAACACACCGTTACTTTCCCCATATGTGGTCCTTTTCTGAACCTTCATTTTGAGTGCCCTCCCTAAAATAATCCAACATCTTTCTTTTGTCCTAGGTGGTAGTACACACCCCAACAGGTGAGCGGGTGTACAGAAACTCGCCCTGGGCGAAATATGTGACCGCATCTGAGAAGTCGGTCATCTATGACTGGGTTCACTGGGACCCTGCTCAGCCATATGTAGTAAGTGCCTTATCATGATTCTGGCATGGTACAGTATGATCACAATATAAAGGTTTTGATTCATTAATTTCCCATGTGTTGTCACCAATATTTAAATTGCTCAATATTTTATGCCCAGTATGGATTAAATAGAATATACATTCTGAACAAGCCTTTCAAATCCACATCCTACCCTCATTGCATTTGATATTTCTCAGAGGAGACACCCAACCCTTGAAATCTCCTACTCAGACCTAATGCAATCTTGATTATTCTTAATAAGGGTGCTTGATGGTGATGATGTTTATGTCCTTGCACAAGTCTGGAAAAATAAGAGAGTAATGACGACACTGTTTTCCTTTATTGTTTGAGAAGCATACCCTTCTGTCAGCAGCATATTCAAGAGAAGAAACTCAATTATGCACTTCAGACTGGCCTGGTTGGTAGTTGTCATTGGATTGTCTCTGTAGATAAATCTGAGTGGAACTCCTAATTATCAGTGGATGCTGGGATTCATACATCATAGGGGTCACGTACAAAGAAAGATACTGATATCCTGTAGACCTCTGGAATAGTGATTACTGAATTAACGTCATTTCAGCACTGACTAAAATGTGGCCTCAGATGCTGTGATTTATCTGTTTTGGTTGTCATCTTCAGCACATCCACCCCCGGCCAAAGAAGCCCAGGAGTTTGAGAATTTATGAGTCGCATGTGGGCATTGCTTCACCCGAAGGGAAGATTGCATCATATACCAACTTTACAACCAATGTATTGCCTCGAATAAAAGACCTGGGTAAGAGACCTCCAACAGAGAATTGCCTAAAGTCTAAATACTTCCTTTTCCTTTATACTTACCAACCCTTTGTTGTGGAGCGTGATATTTACTGTGATTTTTTTTGCCTTGTCTGCAAAATGTCAGTGCATGATCGTGCAGTGAATATTTTCATGAAAGGGAAACATTTCTGTCAGTGGCATGTATTGCATCTAAGTGCTTTGATACTGTATTAGTACAAAGACCACATTGAAGCATTGAGACGTTGTTTTGTATATAGCTCTCTAACTCGGACCCAGTGGTGGAAAAAGTACTCAAATTCTTTACTTAAGTACCAATACTGCAATATAAAAATACTCTGTTACAAGTAAGTCCGGAATTAAAAAATTACTTGAGTAAAAGTACAAAAGTATTGGCATCAAAATGTACTTAAAGTACCAAAAGTAAAAGTACTAAATATTTGAAAATAGCAGATCTACAAGCTCACAACGCGTCGCGATGCGACGCGTTGTGAGCTTGTAGATCGGCTATTTTCAAATAGCCTAGGTATAAAATAGGGCTAAAGTGGTTAATGTATGTTTCATTATATCATAGTTTATATCTGAAAAGTAACTAGTAACTAAAGTTTTCAAGTATATGTAGTGGAGTAAAAGTACAATATTTACCTCTGAGATGTAGTGGAGTAGAAGTAAAAGTATTGGAAATTGGAAATACTCAAATAAAGTACAAATACCTCAAAATTGTACTTAAGTACAGTACTTAAGAAAATGTACTTAGTTACTTTACACCGCTTCAAGTCGGACCCCAGGAAGATTAGCCTTTGTCATGGCGAAAGCTAATGGGGATCCTAATAATAAACAAACAAATCTGATCCTATGATATGGTTTGACAAACGGTTGTTATAGTCAGGACAGGGCTGGAGCACCCAATTTCTACCTGCCAGTGTCATCTCTTTCACGGTATGTTGTTTTGAGTGCCACCAGCCTTTTTAAGAGGTATTTTCAGTGGCAGACCTGTCACATTTGCTCAGTACAACGCCACGTCGACAAGGCAACATCCTTTGCACTAGTATGACCCACAGTGGTCATTACTACTGGACAGGTTTTGTCTGGGCAGCTCTATGGCATAAATCACACCCAGCTCTGAGAGCCTGGACCACAAACCTGCCAGCTTGTCTGCGTTTCTGTGATCTTGACCAAGACAAATGATAGCTTTAATGCTCCTACAACACATGTGTTGTGTCCTACTGTATATCCTATGTCTTAACAACTACAATCGGAGTATAGGCATGAAGTGCATTATATTGAACACTATTTTGTCAGCATGTTTGAAATAAAAACCTGCTCATTAAGATCACATTAATTAAAATGTTGAAGATTTAAACAGATTAACACATTCATTTAAAAAAATATTTTCTACAATACATGGTGTATGATGGGAGTATTATTTTGCATTTAAGTACACGATGCTTCTTTGACAGTAGTATAAGGCACAGATATGTCTGGCACAGAAAACCAAGAGTAATCAGATCATGTTTCCTTGGTTGTGCCATCATTTTGTAAGTGAGTAAAAATGCTGTCAGGAAAATCAACCTGCAGTTGAAGGAAACTGCACGAAGAAATAGGACATAGGATTCTCCAAGAGACAACATTTCACCATCTCCAGTGATGGCTGCTTTTGCCTGCTGTTTCAGCTTTCAGACTGCAGAGACATGAGTGCATATTAAAGAGAAATATCCTCTCACCCCTCTGTTTTGTCACAGTTCCCTTAGATGCCTTTTTTTTTACTAGTCCACAAAGAAGCAGAGAGATGCAGTATAAATAAATAAATCTGCTTCACATGTCTGGCCTTTCCCTCCTGACTCCTCATTGTCAGTTTAAAAGCCTGATGTTCTCTCATTTGTGGAACTGTACCGGTTTTGATGTTTTAAACACATGTCCTCATGACTTTGATAGCGTGTGTTTGACCATAGACGTTTGTCTTGGGGATACAACAGCTTGTTTCAAACAGGAAATGCCTGGAGCTCATATATACAACCGGTTTAAATTATACTTTTAAATAATTCTTAATGTTTGGTTTACGCCGCTTTTGACCACTAGATCAGTGTTTTTTGTTTTTACATCTGGACAATTCACACAATGTCAGGCAAGTTGGCAGCCACAGAAAAGGCTACATTTACTTTTAAATACTTCACTGTACTCTATGAGTCTACTCTACATGATTTGTCCTACAATATGTGGGGGAAATCACCTACATTATAGCTTTCCAAACGTATTGAAATAAAGTCTTAGAGCTGTTTGAAACCACTTCTTGTTTTTATTTAAACCCTAAATTGGGGGGGGACAAGTTAAGAGAATTTATACATTTAAGATAGGAGAAGGTACATTGTTGATGGGAAAATATACTTGAATTATGTTAACAGGAGTCCAAGTTCATGTTACATGTCAAACTGCCACCACACGTGATCACATATTGTATATGTGATATGATATGTGACATCATTCAGATTTCAATTAAAATAACTTGCAAGCTATAAAAAATATACCTTTCTTGAAGTATCTACTTTCTTTTCCTAATATCTTTTATTTCAAAGACTTTGGAGGTTTATAGATCAATATCTCTTTTTTTACACTCCCTCTTTGTATTCAGGTTACAACTGTATCCAACTGATGGCTATCATGGAGCATGCCTACTATGCTAGTTTTGGATATCAGATTACAAGTTTCTTCGCTGCGTCCAGGTAAATTCTTTGTGAAAAGGATTTAAATTACTTCGACTTGATTCTAAAGCTGTATTGGCTAAATGTGTTCCTTAAGAGCATTGTATTTGTTTACAAATGATTGATGCTCCACTTACTTATTCCTCGGGCCACCCCGGCACTAACTCCTACCTTTCACTGTAAGTTGCACTAGATAAGAAACATCTGCTAAATGCCTAAATTGTAATTTACCCCACATGACCTGCCAGGTAGTGTTTGGTACTCTGCTTTGGCTAAGACTAACAAAGTTATAGGAACGTCTGGGAAAACTTTATGCTAGTCTGGGTTGAATAACTCTGAAATAGTAAATGATCATGGAAATAGTTATCTGGATGGTGCTTGGAAATGAAGGTGAGGTATTCTGACGGCAGCAATAATCTCCCTCTAGGCACATTTGCAGTTAATCCAGGGAGGAGGAGGAGGGGTGCAGATAAAGCTGGACTAGTCAGGACATTTATCTACAGTATATCCCTTATTCCAAAGGGCTCCTTCCCTTGCTTGGAGGGGCACATAAGCCCAAACTGTAATGTATACAGTGTAATTTCACCCATGATTGATCTCTCATAGTCATTTGAAACCTGAGCAGTTGGATACTGGGAAGCAGGATAATACTTCTGCTGTGTATTCTGTTTGCAAGGAAACTGATATAATGATAGCCTGAAGGACAGATGAGACATCATAGGACAATATGAGAAATGTACATGGAGGGGTGTGTGTTTTCGTGCACGTACCCACACGTACATATATGGTGTTTAATAAAGTCTGTGGTTTGCAGGGTGTGGCTTGATGAAAAATATCTTCTACACATATGACCATTTGAATGATATTAAGTGAATGTAATACAAACCTGCTAAATGACAAAAATGTAGGTGGTACTTTTGATAAATTGATGCTCAGTCAATGACCTCAGAAGGAGATTGCTTTGGGGACTCAATATAGATTGATGTGTGTGTGCATGTGTACACTACATGTGTGTGCTGCATGTGTGTGTATTTACACACCTTTGCAATTATCCTTAGTCGCTATGGCACGCCAGAGGAGCTGAAGGAGCTGATAGACGTGGCTCATTCCATGGGCATCGTGGTGCTGCTGGACGTGGTCCACAGTCACGCCTCCAAGAACACTGAGGATGGCCTCAACCAATTTGATGGCTCAGACTCCTGCTTCTTCCACTCTCCACCCAGAGGGGAACACGGGATGTGGGACAGTCGCCTCTTCAACTACTCCAGGTACAGTATTCTGGTTCATTCTTGTTCACACATGTACACACTCTGGATACATTAACACATATCATTTTACTGTGTATGTATATGGGGTTCTTACAGTCATGGGAAGTGGAAATGGAAATGTTCCATATCCAAACGATACATATAAAGTATGCAAATTAATTGTTTTTTTATTTATTTAGTCACTGATGATGTCACACTGGCTGCAAACAGCCAACAACATGGCACTTTACAAACTCTACATAGAAACGTACGCAAAATATTCATTTCCATTCTCTCACCGCCAGCGTTGATGTGCATACATTTCATATTTTACTGGCCAAGTTCATTTAAATGAAATGGTCCATCAAGTGACTGGACAGAAAGTACTAAGTTTCCCAGTTTTGTATTACAACAACAACAACAGAGACAGAGGTTCTGGAATGTCCTTCGTCAGTCCATGGTTAGCATCGTCAAGATAAACATATTCGCATCAAAACATAACATTTGATTCATTTTCAAAAGACTTGACTACCGGTTTACCCATTCTGTCACCATAACAGAAAAGAGATTAGATCACAAATAAGAGGTAAGTTGTGTGGCCGTATCCAGGTTCCAGCTGAACTATTAATGACAATATAATGACAATTTATACTGTAGATACAGCTTTCACAGGTCCCACAATGCAACAATTTGGGACCTAAAGCAAAACCAGATAAGAACCAACCACTACAACAGTAATAGAGGCTATGCGCGTGACATCATCGTACCTGGAAGTTATGCGGGAACGCCTACTGAGTGGCAAAAAAAAAAAATCTGGCCTTGAAAGCCCATATATCCAAACAGAAAAGTCCTATCTGATTGTATTAAACAACGTTAAACCCACCAACATGGCAGCTGTACGGAAAGATTGAATTATCCTCTTTCTATCTGCAAAGTTTTTGTTTCATAAAAATCGACCATAGACATATTATGAGCTACTTTCTGTCAATAAATTCTGTGCAGGTGATTCTTTTTCTAAGCGTCAGAGTCTGGAAGCGCTCGTTTTCAAAAACGCAATGTCCTGCTGCCTCCTGCATAATGTACACTTTAGAAACGGGTACTGGTACGCAGGGCCGTTGAGTGATTTCCAACGAGCGCTTCCAAACTCCAATGCTCCATGCTGCTCAATGTTTTGCCACTCAGTCTAGATGAGTCCCGTGTCCCGGTGGAAAAGTGATGCATGTGCATACTCTCTATATTATATACTATAACTTTTTATCTTGATCCATGTCAGTGAACTTGTGACTGGGCACATCTACGACACTAACAGCTGGAGATTGCTCATAAGCAGTACATAAAAAACAAGGTTGATAAAAGGGTAACATTTCAGTGTGGCTGCAATTTAACACAAATATGTGCGCAACTTAAGAGCATATTGATAAATTAGGTTCAGAGTGAGCTTAACATTTTCAGAGATTCCTGAGATGGCAGACTGCATATTTCTTTTCTTTTTTTTACCCCCTTTTCTCCCTAATTTAGTCATTATGCCAATTAATTCCTCCCCACACACATTTCTGTGTTGTCACTGCTGCTGTATCCTACTGACTCACCTGCCAGTGAGGAGCCCCCACCGTGAGGACGTAGAGCCTTTGCCCTACTCCTACCGCCTAACACTCCCCGTTGACAGATGCCGCCCCAATCCGTAGGAGTACGCGCAATGATCAATATCGCCCGGCTTCCCTCCCCCGAACACGGGCCAATCGAGTTCGCATAGACACCGGACAAAGCCGGATGCACCACGGTGGATTCGAACCCACAACCTCCGTGGTGGTGGGCAGGGACTTTACCACTGTGCCACCCGAGCGTTGAAGACTAAATTATCTTTCATCTTAGTGGCTATGTTGCGGTGAGATTATTTGATACTCCCAAGGCTTAGAATACAGTGTTAATGGTACGTTTAAGCTTCCTCTGAGTCTCTTATATCTTACAATAATGCATGGCCAGACGGATGTTCAATTTCAAAGAATCGCAAACCATCATATGATGTTACGTTGGCAGTTTTGAGCCATGCAAGTGATATCCATATTTTCAGATCATTATAGATAGAAGCATGGGGGAAGAAACATCAAAGGCTGTGTGTGCGCAAAGCCACTTAAGTTGGAGGTGGTTATTATCTGACCCTGTCACTGTGCACTGTATACCAAAGCCATTGATTGGTGTTTGTGTTTTCCCTTCTAATTAAGCATCTCTCCTCTGCTGTCTGTCACTGGAAAATGATCCCACCCATTCAAAGGAAACGGGAACTGTTGCACCTATCAACTACCCCTTTGAACTTGCGTTTAATAAGCGCATGTCTGTGCAGATACCAGCTTCTAATGCATTATAAAATGCCTAGTGTCAGGCATAGAGGCTATAATAAGAAAAACGGGGTTACACGTTATTGAACTCTCCTCATATCGGAAGGATTCATTAGAAATGGTCTAGACAAAGACATATGCTATGGCTGGCAGGCATACGAGGAGTCGTTTGTAAAGCCCAGAGGAGCTCTACAATGTCACAGTCAGTTCGTTCCTCCCTAGCCCCTCTCACAGGTTGTTTGGATGTGTCCTTTGTGTCACGCGTTCCTACTGCCCTTTTTTTTGGAGGAAACGAACCCCAGAGGGATGTCAGGAACCAAGGAGCCTAAAATGATATACATTTTTAACCAAGCAGCCCTGATGTAAGAATCATTATGCAGACACTGATACAGGCTGTTGCATGCTGCTGAACCTGTGACATGTTCTCTCAGCTGTCCCCATCAACATCTCTGTTAAAGAACACCTTATTTGGGTATCTATTTCCATGCAACTTTTCCCACCATCAACTCAGTCTGAAATGAAGGTTGATTAGACAGATGTTTGATGCTTCTACTCTGTACAATCCTGAGGTAAATGAACTCAGGATTTTACCATGTCAGGATTGCGTACTCAGGATAAGTACTGTGTGTGTATATGGTGCTCTCAATGTGATGAACACTAACTGGCTGGGGGATATTCAGGACCCGCGGTATGTTTTTTTTTTTCCACTGCTGTTTTAATAAGCCTTTTCAAAGAGGGCAAGGACACCTTGAGACAGTGAGTAAATGAACGGAGCTCATATTATTTCAGGGTTTGAAGGGGGCAGGCAGCCATCATCTCATTCCAGCCATTGAAGCCAGGCCTTTCTGCAGATCAGGGCTGTCAGATCTGAGACTTCTGACAGTTTTGAGGTTTGCTTCCTTCGTAATCCTCACTCTGTGGCTCTAGTAGAATCATTTGCATCCATTTTTCATTTATCTTTGTATATATCTTTCAGATATGACCATAGGCCCAAGGCCAAGCTTTAGAGGGAAAAAGATCTTTTCAACTCTTCTCCACGTTCCTGTATCTTATGAGGGTAGAGTGTTTGATGGTCAATGACATCACTCTTTTTGACATTACTGTGCAGTGCGCATTAGGCATGCTGACATAACTGTGCACTGCATGTAGTTGCAATGCATGTATTCATATCTTATGACATTAATGGGGATAAAAGTCATTGGTGTGCGTGCGTGCGTGCGTGCGTGCGTGCGTGCGTGCGTACGTATGTATGTGTGTATCTATACTACAATCCGCAAACTGGCTGTAGGAACGAAGTGGGAACGAAAAAACACAAAACTGCGCACTGCGCATGCGTATGCACCGCTGTTGCCAGATCGTGCGCGAGCAACAAGCAACCAGCTTCATGAAAAAACACAAAGCTGCGCACTGCGCATGAGTCGACGCACTTTCTCTAACCAATTTACACCCACTTCACGCTTACAACACCTGGACATGGCAACACAACCCAACCTCACTCTCCGAGCCTATCAGCGTCGTCGCTCATCGTTCTGTGATTGACAGCAAAAGTTGGCCAATCAGGTGGCGAGTTCGAGTGAGCCCGAATGGCTCCGAGTGCAGCCGACAAAAGACGAACGGCAGCCATTGTTGTTTGTGCGAGTCAGGGTGCGAGTGCCTTCACTTCTTACTTTAGCTTATAAAACGCAACTCAAACTTCTTCTTTGAGGCATGGAATTCACTTATAACATATCGTTTGGATAGAATTTAGTTGTTTCACTTCATATGGTGGTCAATTAATCATGACAGAGCCTATTTAAAAATAAAAATTCAGAGAACCGGCAGGGGCGGCCAGTCACACGCATGTATCCGAATAAGTCAACCTATTTTGGGCATGGCCATCTCAAAAGTCCCGTTGCGTCACATTAGTCGCGGAAACGCGCCAGAGACGGGGAGATAGTGACACCACGCACGTCTCTGTGTGTGTGTGTGTGTGTGTGTGTGTGTGTGTGTGTGTGTGGTGGGTGGGGCGGGGGGGACAGCCATGCGCGCACACAGGGAGAGAGGGGGAGAGAGAGGGAGGGTGGGAGAGAGAGAATAGTTAGCCAAACACAGCGAGAGAATTTTCGCTGACGGACAGAGAGAGACAGAGAGACATAGAGGGAGAGAGAGAGAGAGGAAGAGAGGGAGGGAGGGAAAGAGAGAGAGAGGGAACGAGGGAGGGAGAGAGAGGAAGACAGGGAGAGAGAGAGGGCCAGAGGGGAGAGAGAGAGAGCCAGAGGGGAGAGAGACAAGGAGATGGAGAGAGAGGAAGGACGGCAGGACGCGATGCGCTGTTAAAAATTTAAAAAAATTTTATCCCACGATTTTTGAAGCCCCAAATAAGCGAGCCCTCGCTTATTTTTGCGCGGACGTAATTTGTTTGTCATTGTGGTGAATGTTGTGTGTGCTGCTGATGTTTGTTGTGTGAAGCTTAATGTCAGAGTGTTTGTGTTGGAGCGCCTCAGTGCGGCTGCAGAGTTCATGTGCAACATCTTGCATGCGTGGCTGTGGCTTTACAGTCCAGGGTCTCCAGGGACCCCCAAGGGGGGGGGGGGGGCCGACCCTCTGGGTATTTTTTTTTATTTTTTTTATCCCATGATTTTGTACCCCCAAACGACATTTTCTTTGGGGGGGGGGGGGTTAGGGGGGGGTACTAGAATTCTGCCCGCGTAGCGGGCAGAACTTCTAGTATATATATATATGCACATTATACACTTTATTTATAAAGTACATCAAAACTAATTTACAAAGTGCTTTACATAAAACTGATGCAGAAATAATAAAATAAATGCAGCAACATAGTAAAAATACCATAACGGTGCAGTGAGCATTACAATTTCACACTTTAAATTTATGGAACAGCCTTTTGATAAATGTAAGAAGACAGTGATTTATCAAGCCTCAGGCAGGTCATTCCAGAGTCAAGGAGCCCTGACATCAAATTCACGGTCATACTTTGTCTTGAGCTTAGACTCGGCTACAACCAGCAGTTTTCTGCCTGAGGACTTCAATAGTGGTATACGGAGTGTCTCCAGCCATGATAAAGATGCCAGTTGGTATTATGTAACCTGACTCCATCATGGTCCAATGGATAAAATATATTTTCATTAATAATGAAGAAAAATCAATTAAAATAACTTGGCTTCCTCAGTGGAATTTTGTGAATATTAATCTCCTTTAATCATCTCATCAAAGTTCCCTTATTATAACTCACATACTTATTGTAGACTACTGGCAGTCTAATTAGCCCATCTCATTTATATCAAATATTTATCTGTAGCTACTGATCTAGAACTAGAAAAAGTGCTCCTCGGAGCACAGGTCTCCCCCAGGTCAGGTGCGTTATTCTGGCCTCCTGGTGGCGCTATAATAGGCCAATGTGAAAAGGGTGCCATTTATTCCTAGGCCTTTCACGGCAATCAGACACTGCATTCATGATTTGAGGCATTTTGTTCCAAAAATGTGTTTTGCTAAATTAGACCTGCTGGTGGCGCTATAACAGGCCAATGTGAAAAGGGTGGCATTTCTTCCTCGGCATAGTGGGAATGTGCGGGTGAAATTTCACGGAAATCGCAAGCTGCATGCATAGTTTGAGGCTTTTTGTTCAAAACGGACCAATCCTGCAAACTTTGGAAGCAAACCTTAGGCAATGAGGATGGAATATGGGAAATCAGACAGATCCGTGTTGATCACATGACTATAGAGATACTGTGTACCGATTTGCATGACGTTTGGATAAAATCTGTAGGAGTAATATTAAAAAATGGGTTTTGCACAAATCAGCCTCCTGGTGGCGCTATAACAGGCCCATGTGAAAAAGTTTGGGCAGAGGTTCTGAATTGGCATTCAGGGAGTGTGTGTGCACAGTTTCGCAGCGACCGGGCCAACGGTGCCGGAGATTAGCTGGTAACACACGGACAGGACGGACGGACACACGGACACACGGACGGACGGACAGGGGGTAAAACATACTCTCTCACCATGCCTTTCAGCCTGGCGGAGACAATTATACAAATTATACAGCTATAATCTGTGTCTAGCTAAATGTGTGAATTTGCCAAACGTTGTTACATGTCATTTCTCTGTATTTCCTGGTTCTCTCCACAGCATGAGCATACTATATAATAGTAAAGGAGAGGTATAAGAGTAACATGTGAAGGCAAGAGATAGAGTTCCCCACTGACGAATGGCCTGGGGGTTTTATTGTGTTCAAAACAAAACAAAGAAAAATGGAATAGAATAGAAATTTGGCAAGATGGAAACAAAACGACCAGGCTCCCCTAGGAGTTCACACCTTTTACTGATTCGGTCCCTCGAAGGACTGGGCCACTGTCCAGCTGACCAATCGATCAAGAAGCCAACAATAAGCGGTCAAGGGTTCAAGTGCCAGCCTAGTCCAAAAGCCTATAATTCCTGTACCCATGAGGTGTTTTTCCTGCCACAGCCACCAGCCTCTGGTGAGCTCCAGGTAACGAGCTCAACTAGCTCCGCGTGTGTGCGTGCGCGTGTTTGCGCGTACCCTGAGCTCTCGGTACATACCACACATTACCAATGGACAGGAACGTAGAGGTCCTCCACTACAGTATAATGCCCTTCACCCTTATACTGTATCTATCTAACCCATTAAGACCTGAGGCGATTCTTAAAAATGTTTTCTAAATCCTAACAGTTTTTTTTTCTTTTTTTATAAAAAATTTTTTTTTCAAGATTTTTTAAAAATAGCTGATCTACAAGTTGAGCTTGTACATCTGCTATTTTTGAATAGCCAAAGAAATCTAAAGTGACACAGATGCGTTCCAGGTCTTAATGGGCTAATGAAGATAACATTCAAGCCATTTTCATATAATCTTCGTATCCATTCTAGAATGGACCCATTTTCACTGAAATGTCACAGGAGGTAACACAGCTGCCATTAATAAAAAATAATAGTGAGTACATTTGATTTAGGTGTACCAGTTAAGCTTTGACAGCGACTATTGTCAATGCTTAGGCACACCTAAATCAAACGGACTCATTATGAATGTTATTATCTCCAGCTGTTTGGACCCCGTTAAGACACACTGGGAAAACAGTCCACCATGTCATGGTGCCCTGCTACAGTTTTTGCTTAATTTTATTCCATGATTTTTGCTTGGCTTCAACACTTGCTTGTCTTGTAAAAAAAGAAAAGAAAAAAAAGATGAAACCTATTAAGGAGATTATACACCACTAGCAACTCCTACCTTTCAAAAACAATAATTGCCGGTATATATGTGGTGGTCTAATTAATTGCCTCAGAAAGTGACTGGGACTGAAACCAAGATGTGAATTTATTGCAGTTGTGCTTCTGGTCATTGCCACTGTTCCCTGGATGCATCATACCAGGGGACCGGAGAAAAGCCTGAAATGCGTTAAATGAGGCACCTTATATGTCCTTTTCGCTCCAACAAATGCACACCATCCATCAGGCTGTCTAGTGTTGTTGTTTGAGCATCACAACTCTTGTGGAATGACCTGTCAGCTTTTTAAATTTATTTTGTCTTATCTGGAGCTTAACTGTAATGTTGTGACTACAGGGACTTAAATCTTCCTCTCTGCCACTATGACAAGTTACCTTGACCCCTTTATATAAAACAGACTTCCAGGAACACAGCATGTTTAGGTTTCCATGCTGTAATTGTCACATAAATTCTAGAATATGGACACAGGAAATAAGCTTCTGATAAGTGAGGCCTTGTAGGAGGAGCAGAAAAACTAAACTGATTTACAAAAGATGAATGAACGCATATTGACTTACAGTTTTGTTTGTTTGACATTCACATAGTGCGCCTTATAGGTAAAATATGATCAAATATCACAGTTATCAAATCAGTATTGTATTAGCCTCGGAAACCCATGCCTTTTTTTTGTTACAAAAGAAAAAAAGTCTGGGGAACGGTGGTTTCGGAGTGGGAGTGAACCTTGTTATCTCCTAACCAATCGGAGTGCAGAGGGGCGTCGCTCTAAATTTGGTGACGTCAGCGTGTTCCATGCACAGGCCGGGGGGGGGGAGGGGAGGCGGGGACATAGATTGGTGAAGCAATAGGAAGTGGCGCTGGAATCCAACCGCCTGGGTTTGGATCCGCCCTTCAAGACCATCGATAGGGCTCGCTCTTTCAGGCTAGTATTGTATTGAATGTTGCTACATGTAAACTCTCACAACATTTGCACTCCAACTCCACTAGTGGTTCGAAACAAATTGTCTGTATTTCATTTGGTGAGGGTTTGCATGATGAGGACAGCCGGATGTGTGATCCACTTTCATAATAACATCACAAACCAGAGGTTGAATTCATTTACTGCATACGCCATACACTGTAAAATAATCAATTATATTTAACTGAGTGTACAAAGAAATCACACACAGTGTGAAGTAAGCAGTGTCTTTGAGTAATGGTACTACTCTATTTGAGTGTGTGCATGGTACTATCAATGTACAGTAAAAACACATCCCATACAGTAATATCAATGTAAAAACATCCCATAAAATCTATGTAAAAATGTCAGCTTCAGATGCAGCTGTTTATGCCATGCTCATACAGACAGACAAACACACGCTTGCACGCACACACACACACACACACACACACACACACACACACACACACACACACACACACACACACAGTAAACACACACAGTAAACACACAAAGTCACTGGTAGACGCGGCCTGCACCACTTTAAAGGAGTGTAACTCGGAGAGTGTACAAATGTAACCAAATGGACGCATTTGGTTACATTTGCCCACTCACTGAGTTGAATTGCCACTCAGGATTTTGCAGCGTAGATAAGCAGTGTATTGCATCAGGTGTAGGGATCTAACTTCGCCCTGTAATTGGACTTGGTGATGAATGGCGTTGTGGATCTTAATGTGGCAGTATGGTTTCATCTTGAGCCGCTGGCTCTCGCTGGCTATTATCTCTATCCCGTGAGGATACATTGTGTCTGAGCCTTTGTTGGCTCTGTGCAGTGGAGTGGTGCACCTAATCTATTTATCACAGGGGCTGCGTGACCACCCAGCCAGGTTGCTATATCGGATTCCACATGGATCCCATGTTGCGTTTCCTCTGGGGAAGCATGCAGCTTTACACCTATCAAACAGTGTTGCTGGGGGTGTTCCCTCCTGCCCCAGCATACGGAGCGTGGAACATCACATTATCTAAACGTATTTTATGTTAATGTCGTTGGGAATTTGGGATTTTCTGACATCGTGACATGCCCTAAAATTGTATTCATTGTTTGGCATTTTGACATTAAAGGTTTAATGACATTCACTTTTACACCACATTCAAAGTCTTTGTCCTGGTCCTTCAAAAGTGTACAAAAAGTTTTAAGTGAAAATTCCATTCCAGTGATCAATGGCAGGTGTTTTTCTCTCACATTTCTAAAGCCTTTTCAACTGCAATGAAAAAAGAAATCTTTGCCTGCGGGTGTCGCTGGTGAGGGATTTTGCCTGTCAATCATCGCCTCTGCTCCGCCCCCCCCAAAGGAAAGGATAGGGGAGGGGAGGGGCGAGGAGGAGAGTGGGCGGGATTATTCGACAGTGACCTCACTGTCGAAGGGCCAAGCTCAGATTACTTTTCAGCCTAATTATTCAGAAAACCCCAGACCACAGAAAATCCACTGAATGTTTTAAGTTCAGGTTTTTTGGGTGTAATTGAGGTCATAAAACCCCAAATAAAACATTGAAAATAAAAAAAGTGAAAATGAATGTCATGATACCTTTAAAGGCGCAGTCTAGGTCTTATTTTAATGACGAAAATAATCTGTATGGTAGAGTATGTAATATACAATATAACACATCTGCAGTGGTTGGAAGTAGTTTACCCTACTCTTCCATTGAGAAATATTGATCATGGTATCAGGCAGGACACCTACTGTACTGGTTGACATGTACTGTAGTACTGCCTGATCTCTCCTGGCCAAGCCGGGATTGGCTCTAGAAGTTTGGTCTCTCACGGGGGAGACCCGCGTTTGAAAGTTATGTATTGTAGCTTTCATGGCCTCTATCAAATACAGTGCATAGTTTAGTTTAACCTATTTCGTAGCCAGGAAAGGTACAGTATGCTCTCCATGCTCATCTCCATTCACAAGACACGAGAAGAGGCTACTTGTATTGTACAGAGAGCACTTAACCACTTTCAATCTGGCATCCCCATTTTGGGCATGTCATTATAAGCGAACATTTTCAAAAGTTCAAAAGGTTTCCGAAGCAGTGAAAATTGCAGCGCTACAAGCTTACAACGCGTATAGGGCTTATTAAGTATTAGCTAGAGCTGCAGTACAGCAGATCAAATAGAACCATGGTCATGAATATGGCTTGTACCTTACATCCTCCTCTATGCTACACAGTAAAACATTTTATTTACTGTCATTCAAATTCCAGATCTTATTGTGAAGGCTGGTTCCTTTCGGCATGTGTACTGTATAATAATTTAGTTTCATTACATATAATTTGCGTGTAGACACCAGCACTTACATACTAGTAATGGTTAATTTATCAAGCTAATACAATTGTACTACATTTACCTGGACAGCTTTGTTGTCAGCAGCCTGCTTCTAGAATGTCACAAATATAAGTACAGACCAAAATGATTGGCACTGACCAGCACTTAACTGATGATTCTAGGCAACATGTCCTTGATCACATACAGCGGAAGTGTCTAGTATATTTGTTCATGTCTGGATGACACATTCTCCCAGATTCATCAACCTTCACGGATAGGGTCTACAATACACCATCAATCAATGAACTCCTAAATTCTGTGCCGACATAGAACAGCCACGAAGGCCCTCCATCTATGTCTCGCTAGTTAGTTAAGAAAGTTATCGGAGTTTTTGTCTTCCTGGTTGTGTGGACTGAGATGTCAGTCACACTTCGGTAATGGAGCCCAAAGCAGGTAGAAGTATATTATCTCTGATCTTATCCTTGATTGTGAGAGGGAACTCATTTCCTCTGCATGGTGTTTGTTTACCCAGGTGTTACATGAAAACCTATCAGTTCAAACACGCAGAGACATACTTAACACTTAGTGAGTCGGCATGCTGATGGAAATCAGACATGGCTGTATACTGTAAGCCATTGATTTCTCTTCCTGACAGCGCTAACAATTGGACACATCAGGGATGGCTTGGCTTCCCCTCTACAGTTTAGTTAATGAAAACACCATCTCACACTCACACTCCATCTCTGACATAGTGGAGCTCCGGGTATCAATACGGGAATGTCCTGTAGTGGTGAAAATTAATCTCTGGAGCCTACAACCTGTGTGAAGAGATGTGTGAATAATTCACAACGTCTTGTTTGTCTGACCTTGAAGTCCTCTGTGTGTGTGTGTGTGCGTGTGTGTGCGCGTGTGTGTGCGCTGTGCGTGCGTGTGCTTTCCTTTCTAGCTGGGAAGTGTTGCGGTTCCTGTTGTCGAACTTGCGCTGGTGGATGGAGGAGTACCGTTTTGACGGCTTCCGCTTTGATGGCGTGACCTCCATGCTGTACCACCACCATGGCATAGGTAAGGCTACCTAACGGGGCTGGAGTCATGTCACCACCACCGTGTCTTCAGTAAGGCTAGCTACAGTAACAGGACTGGAGTGATGTGCACAAAGCATATCAGCCAGCTCATCCCATAGTCCAACACGCATTGTAGCACTGAGCATTTAATTTGCAATGCAAGGCAGCTGAAGCGTTGGGTTTAGCCAGCGGGGGTTTGGCTGACGGGGCCGAACGGTGCCATTCCAGCAGGCTTCACAAAAATGGTTCATTGGTGCTTCTTATCAAGCAATGTGTTCCTGTGAAAGAACACGTGTTGCTGGGAGAAAGGCCACATTCTTTAGTCTTTGTGGGGAAATTCCAGACATTTTGAATAGAAAGTGGAGCAGGGAGATAAGCTGACGTGCAAAAAGTCTTCAAGCTGTACTATAGCAGGTGTGTGTTGTGTGCACGGCTGTTCAATCCGCAGGTGTAATATTGCAGATGTCTGTTGTGTGCACGGCTGTTCACTCCTCAGGTAGCGGCTTCTCAGGGGACTACAGTGAGTACTTCGGCCTACAGGTGGATGAGGACTCTCTGGTATACCTGATGATGGCCAACCACATTCTGCACACTCTCTATCCTGACTGTATCACCATCGCAGAGGTGAGACGACCCGGGTCAGCTCACGATACGATAACTGTGGCGATATTTGGTCCACAACAACGATAATATCACGATACACGATATCTGCGATACTCGATATATTGCAAGAAATGTAATCAACGATATATCACGATATCTGTAACTGAAAAATAAAAAGAATACCCATAAAAGGCAAAAATCTGAAATTATCTATGTATAACGAAATCTTATTCGATTTTTGTGCAAGTAAAACATTGACTGCAACCTGTCCTCAAGAGAGGATGCAAAATAACCCCTCTAAAATAACTGATGCAAATTAAATTTAAAGGGGGAAAATACTTTCTAAATAATGAGAGTAGCAACTTGTTTTATGTAAATCTGGCAGTGCTTATAGAATCAACAATGTGTTTTATGTAAGCATTGGCCCATTTCAGTTCTTATTGCTTTGATAAGAACACAATAAAATAAATGAAATTCGGGGCGTACAGTGGTTAGGATTTATGAAAAAAAAAGTGAAATGAAATCCTGGACTAATATCAGTGGTTAGGATGTATGCAAGTACTGTATGTAAACCAGAGAATACTTTATTATTATTATTATTAGTAGTAGTAGTAGTAGTAGTAGTAGGGAATCCTTAGAGCACATGCATGGTGTAATATTTGCTTTGGTTTCAAAATCATTTTATAACTAATGCAATGAAACTATTGTTCATGTATGTGATGATATACAGTAATGCTTTAACACAACTGACAAAACAAATAAAGATATTTGCCGGCAGTGTATCGATTATTTATCGCAAGAGAGAGTATCGCGATATATCGCAAAATCTTTATTTTTTCACACCCCTATTTTGTGGGTGCACAAATGTAACGCTTACGGGTCCATTTGGTTACTCACAGAGTTATGAATGGATAAATTAACACTGAGGACTTAACTGTGTACCGTAATCCTGCATGTTCACACACACACACACACATACACATACACATACACACACACACACACGCACACTTAATATTCAGTTACTTCAAACTGACACCGACCACTGTTAAGATTAATGAGCAAGCTGACTAGCACTCTACCGCTCACACCCGTTGTCATTGGTTTAATTAAAATACGATGCAGTGGTAAATGGGTTGCCACCATTTTGTTTCGTATATGTGCCGTCAAGTAGTAGTAAACATGTGATTTTTAGCACATCGTTGCACAGATAAAGATGCAAAAGAAAAAAAATCTGTCTATTCACTCTCACGGATGCAAACACAAGAAAATGTAATTAAAACGTTTGTCTCATCCTAGGATGTGTCAGGAATGCCTGCGATGTGCAGAGAAGTGGCAGAGGGAGGGCTTGGTTTTGATTACCGTCTGGCTATGGCCATCCCAGACAAGTGGATCCAGGTGAGCATGTTTGGAGAAAGGCACTATATAAATGCAACAAAGGGTGCAACAATTAACACATCAAGTGCGGTACTCTGGTACGTTACGCATCAGAGGTGTGAAAGCCAATACTTCCAAAAGACAAAAGTTTACTATTATTTAGACTCTTAAAGGGATATTTCACTTTTTTTTTTAAAGTGGTCATTTTATCGTCTACTCAGGCTTTTGTGAGCCCCCCAGACAGTTTTTAACACATCAAGTGCCAGAGGTTTTTTAAAACAGGGTACATCTAGTGCCAGCGTTCTTACCGTGTACGCTGATCTGTTTATCGCTGTAGTCGCCACGACGAGGACGCGGATGTAAACAAAGGGTGCGTACACGATGGTCGAGGGTCCCGACTATCGCCTGGAACAATAATATTTCGAACGCGATCCGCCGTTGCAGAGTGATCGGCCATCGAAAATGGCTCGTTTCCACCAAGGTAAAAAGAAATGGAGATATGAAGCTTTTTCTCAAGGAGTTATAATGGGAGTGGACTGGAGGTAGGTTTTTTGGAACGGATCCACATCCGTCCTTTCCATTTTAGAGACTTTGTGGACCATCCCAAAGTTGCGTTAGAGCGCCCCATGTGAAAAAATTAAAAAATAGAAAAATCTCCTCACGAAGATCTTCGGTTATGGCACTCAACGGGTGTATTTGCAAAACCGAAGATTCACGGTTTTGGCACTCAGGGCTCTATTCAGAGCCAGATTTGAACAAACCACTAATTAGGGATTTCGGACTAGGCAAGAGGCGTTTCCCCGCAAAATTCGGTATTCTATGGCACCCCCCTCACCCGCCAAACACCTGAGCTACCCGTTACATTATGCATAGGTGTGGTTTGGGCGTTACAATGATAAAACCAATCACCGTGCCAGAAGCCATTGCCTTTAAGAGAAGACTGCGCTAGCCGTCATCCCGATCCAATATATGCTCTAGCCTATCTACCTGTCTGCACTGTTGCCTGGTCTGATTATTATAAGCCACATTGGGCTTGTTTTCCTTCTTTTTTTTTTTTTTTATCCAAATACATTTTTATATTAATTTGTAGCCTATTGTGTTCACAATAAGCTTGTCATATTAGTCAGATCCGGAATAGTATATGAAAGCCATTTAAAATATGTATACTATTGGTACACACTGGCTGCTCCCAAATAATTAATTACATCATGTTGCGACAACGCTCCTACGTGGTACACAGACAAACAGTAGCACATGGGTATAATAAATTGGACAGTTTTAGGAAAGGTCTATCACGTTGGCTGTTATCGTTCTATTTCCACCGTTCTAATGGATTCCAGGGGTGTGTAAACATCTCTGAAGTTGCTCCATAGTTTCCTCTGAAGTGACGCAGTTAAAGTTAACTTACATCCATATTGTCCCCGTTATCTTTCATCATCCACCTTTGTTCAGTAATCCCGAACAGAGCTAAACTTTAAGTTTACATCAATCAAAGCCTCTCAAACCCAGACACATTGCTGCGATGCGTATGTGCGTCGCCTACCCAAAATAACAGACATACAAGCTATCAACGGCGCTGCGTCATGTCGTGTCGACAGTTACAGATCTGTTATTTTGGGCAGCATACAATGAGGCGCGCGCGCGCCACGGAGTAGCCTATCACTAAACCAAAAACATTACATTACGTGGTCAACAACATACTAGACATGTAACTTGCTTGGAGCTTTTAATGCAGTGGTTCTCAACCTGTGGGTCGAGACCACAATGGAGCACCCAACGCCTGGCGAGCTTGTAGATCTGCTATTTTCACAATATTTATCTGTGGAACCGAGTCAAACAAAATGGGGGGGTCCCCAGTTCAAATATGGTTATTTTGGGGGGTCATGAACGTAGCGTTTGCATGGGAGGCGTTGTGAGCTTGTAGATCTGCTATTTTCAAATAGCTGATGTATATGTTAGAGTGCTCATGTGGCCCATAGTCGCTTGACTCGCTTCTTTTGGGCTGGTTTTCCTAGACCTGGTTGCTTGTTAGTTGTTTTTCCTCACAACACTGGCACTGATGATAACTAGACGGCAGCCGTCATAGAATCAAAATGACCCCGCTGGGAGTGGTGGTGGCGTTTGTGGTAGAGTGACCATGGGTTTGTATGAAGAGAGATAGCGCATTTGCGGTAGAGTGAGCATGGGGTTGTATAGAGAGAGATAGCGCATATGCGGTAGAGTGAGCATCGGTTTATATGAAGAGAGAGAGCACATTTGCGGTAGAGTGAGCATGGGGTTGTACAAAGAGAGAGAGGCATTTGCGGTAGAGTGAGCGAGCATGGGTTTGTATAAAGAAAGAGCGCATTTCACACACAGATCATTCATATATTACCAAGATTTAATGAGAAATAAGGCTTCTTTAGAAAAATGACTGACGGGCTGGGCTGGGTCTAATTTGTCAATTATTAGTCGAGCCGGGCTGAAATATTTAGGGGATATGAAAGCTCTAGTTAGTAGTTTGAAGTGCTCATGTGGCCTTAGAGTTGCTTCTTTTTGTTTTCATAGACCTGCGGACTGCGTTGCTTATTTCTCTCCAAGGCTGGCAACACGGCTCATGGTCCAACGCACAAAGCCATTGTAGTGTCTGTGTGCACTTGACGGGTGATTTTATAAACCAGCGGGTGCTTCTAGAATCCACTATCCCCCGTCCCCAAGCCGTACCCATGTGTGTCTGTAGAATTGCAATGTGGGGGATATAGCAACAACACGCCCACAGGCACACCTCCACGCGCAAATAACGGCGTCGGCATAATGGTGACGGGTAGAGCAGGTGCTAGAATAACCTATTGGGGCGGCGCAGGTCCATTATCCCGATTTAACGGGGAATTTTTGGCCTGAGAATGGGGCCCTCAATGTGTTAAGTTGCTTGATTCAGTATTTCGATATTTGATATTCATTTGATCAGACACGCCCCCTTCCTATACAAACCCATTATAACTTCAAACTCTTTTTTAAGTTGGATTCATAAAAAAAACCTTCCTTGGCTCTGGTGACTCACCCTGCCCTCCTAATACGTGAGGGGGCCGTGTTTTTTCGATTACTTTTTTCATTTATTTAATAAAAAAATCCCCCAAAAATATTTTTAAAAAGTGCTCCTTGGAGCACTGGTCTCCGCCAGGTCAGCTGGGTTATTGTGGCCTCCTGGTGGCGCTATAATAGGCCAATGTGAATAGGGTGCCATTTCTTCTTAGGCCTTTCATGCTAATCGGACACTGCATTCATGATTTGAGGCATTTTGTTCCAAAAATTTGTTTTGCTAAATTAGACCTGCTGGTGGTGCTATAACAGGCCAATGTGAAAAAGGTGGCATTTCTTCCTCGGCCTAGTGGGAATATGCGTGCAAAGTCTCACTGAAATTGCATGCTGCGTTCATGATTTGAGGCATTTTGTTCAAAAAATCCTGCAAACTTTGGAAGCCAATCTTAGGCAATCAGTATGGAATATGGGAAATCTGACAGATCTGTGTTGATCACATGACTATAGAGATACTGTGTACCGATTTGTGTGATGTTTGGACAAAATCTGTAGGAGTAGTATAAAAAAAATTGTTTTGCACAAATCGGCCTCCTGGTGGCGCTATAACAGGCCAATCTGAAAAATTCGGGCCAGAGGTTCTGAATTGGCATCCAGGGAGTGTGTGCAGTTTCGCAGTGACCGGGCCAACGGTGCCGGAGATTAGCTGCTCACAGACAGAAGGACACACACACAGACACACTTACAGGGTACAAAACATACTCTCTCGCCATGCCTTTCGGCCTGGCGGAGACAATAAATGAAAAAAGTAATTGGGAAAAAAGGAAAAAAAAACACGACAATGACAGTCAGCAGAACCAAGGACAGGTGTTTCTGATTCTTAAAATGTTGGTAGATGAAAGCATACAATCCCAACTACGCAAGTGTCATCGATATGGAAAAACATGACTAATGTGAAAGCTTACCGTTGGGAGAGGGATAATCGTACTCTCTACTCTGGCACGGTAAGAAGTAATCATACCTAATGTGAAAGCAGCCCGAGTTTCTCAGGGAGGGTACAGGCAGGGAGATGAATTTAAATTGTAAATCTATGAATTTCTTGGCCTTTGGTGTGAAATGAGGCATCCAATAAATAAATAAAAACATCACATGGATGCACCTGGGACGTATCATCAGTGTTGTAGCCTGGGGTCGACGGGTGTTTCGGGTCTCGCAACATACACCCTCGCCCAGGTGACTCGCAACATACACCCTCGCCCAGGTGACTCGCAACATACACCCTCGCCCAGGTGACCCAGCCGGGGTTGATCAAGCCCCGACTTACGTCCCAGTAGCTACCCACCGTCAGTCCTTTTAGGGCAAGACAGGGCCCCTCAGTCCGCTTCTCCGGAACTACTCTGCCGGGACCAATAAACATTACTCATACTCCATGGAATCAGTCAGAATCCTACTGTACACTGTGAAATTTATTTTCCAGAGTTTTTGATTGTTGTGAAGGGGGTTGCAATTACGGAATGACTTAAGCTGCCTGTGTGTGCTTCAAAGCTGTCTTTGGTTCTTTTCTCTTTGTGCTTTGAGGTTAGTACAGTATATTCACTTTTTTTCCTTTTGCTTATTTGTATAGCAGTGTTGATTCATTTTCTCTTGTACCGTAATCCTGCTGCCTGCAGTGAAAATGTCAAGGTGATGACCAGCTATTATTTATGCCTTGTGACCTTCATTTATGAATAAATGGGAGCAAGTCATAATATAAGGGTTATTGAAAAACAACAGCATTTCATTCATTATTCAGCGGAAATGAGGCCATTTAGCTAAATCAGTAATTATGAAAACTGCACATTTGATGTACACATTAGATGCAACAAAAAATTTGAAAAACAAAAGGAGCGAGAGTGGGAAAAGTAAGCTTTCATAATGCTATCTGAAGGCAGTCTAGACAATGTTGTAGAAATGTCTTTTGTCATGCCTTCTTAAGTGGAGGCAATTCAATAGAGCGACATTCACCTTAGCATTTCTCTTTGCTTCATTATTATGTCTGAAACTTCTGTCCTTGGGGTAGCAACATGAAGTGTCCAACCCCACTAATGCTCTTGTGGGTGAATGGAAGCAAATTGCAGCAGCAATGTTCCAACTAGTGACAAGCCATCCCAGAATAATGGAGAATGTTATAGTAGCAAACGGGGGACCAACTCCATATCAATGCTCATGATTTGCTCCCATTTAGCCACAAGACCAGTGATGAGGTCAGACGCTGATGTTGGGTGATTAGGCCTGGCTCACATGGCATTCAAATTCATGCCAAAGGCGATTTGATTTGAATTGCAAATAACAGCAAATCATACACATGTTCGTTAAAAGACATTTGAGTGTGTGGCAGTCATATCTATAATAAATACAACTAATTTACATAACAAAACATCAAATCATGACGATGTATAAAATACGATAACAAAACAAGAAAAGGAAGAAATTGGGTCTCTGCCAGGCCGGGTGGCCTACACAGGACCCACACATTTTGGATGTCGGTCATAGCCAACTGGAATGGAATATGAAAAATCTGACTGATACAGTTTTGGACAAAATCTGTAGTAGCAAAATGTGTTTTGAATAAAATACGATGTTGCTTCAAAGCGTGAAGTAACCTGTTATAGCGCCACCATGAGGCCGATTTGAAAACTATGAAGCAGTGGTTCTTCCATGGCCTACTGGGAGTGTCCATGCAAAGTTTCACGGCGATTGGTCCAACAGTGCCGGAGATTAGCTGTTCACAGTTGGATGACCTACACACGGAAGGACGGACACAGAAATGGACAACATAGTCTCCGGCCTTTGATTTCGATTATTATTACAAAACATACATTAACCATTTAAGATTTAAGGTTTTATACATCAGCTCTTCGAAAATAGGCGATCTAAAGCTCACATAAATAAAACCATAATAAGCCGTAACAGTAATTAAAAACCCATGTACCCGAATGTGTGCATGTGTACATTGTACAGGGATATTGAAGCAGTCAGAGGTAGTTGCAAAGCCACAGTAGATGCAGCTCTTTTGGTTTTGAGGGGCAGGGATGTGTATCGGCGTCCTCAGGGCATGAGGTTATAGTGGGCATGGAGGGAGTGTATCTTCAACTATTTGTGAGGCCTTCTTTACTGTCCGTTTCTCGTGGATGCTGCTGAGTGGCTTCTGGTCCCGCCTGATGATCTTGCTGCTGGTCTTTACAATCCTGTTGCGGGGTTTCGGATCGATGGCGCGTGTCGCACAAGACCATGCTGTGCTATCAATATGGATTCTGCAAACAATTTATAGAATGCCTGCAGGACTGATGGCCGGAGCTGGACCTGGACCTCATCTTCCTGAGGAAGAACAGGCGTTTGTTGGCACTTGGAATGTATCCTCTCACCATTGGTCTTAAAGGTGAGCTTGTGATCGATGGTCGTGCCAAGTTTATATTCCTCGTGACAGGTTTATACTCCTCAATGCGCTGTAATGTCTGGCCATTTATCGCCAGGCTCGGGCGAATGGGCTGGTTTCTTTGGTTTTGCTGGGATTTAGGTCCAGGTATTCTCACACCACTCTGCAAAACTGTGGATTAATTTGCTGATCAAGTTGTGTCAGTGATAACCGTGTTGTCGACTCGTCGAGTATTTTATATACAACATTTCAAGGGTCTGAGCTCTTACAGTCATCTGTGCACAGGGTAAACAGGACTGGTGAGATGACAGATGCTTGTGGTGCCCTAGTCGAATTGTTTCTGCTAGAGCTGTAGTGACTGTTGAATTTGATTGTCTGCTGTCTATCTTTGAGGAAGAGGAGAATCATGAGGTGGGGATTGACATTCATCTGAACTCTGTCATACGCTTCTGTATAATATTACAATTATAATAAGTAGAAACTAGTCTTACTGAATACTGTAGTTTTTACATTTACCACGGTGGGTGGCACTCAGGGGAGCACTAAGACGTGAGATACAGTATATGGGACAGCTGCAGCCTATGGGATTAGGGAAACAAAAGCAGCCTTGTAACTATAAGGTTTGTATCCGACCCCGGATTCAAACCCGCATGAGAGACAATATTGCTATCACTTTTCTAGTAAGGCATCCCCATTTTGTATGGGAAGATATTGAGCTTATATGAGCTTCAGGCAGAACGACTATGAACCAGTAGCTGTCCTACCTGACACCAGGGTATACATTTATCAGTGGAAGAGTGGCAGATCCAACCACAGATGTGCTAGTTCTATTGCATTAACATATTCTACCATGCAGACTTTTATTCATTGAAATAAGTTCCAGATTGCAGCTTTAACCATAATCTGCTCCAGTTAAGAACGATAAACCATGTTTTTTTACAACTATATAACTGAGATAAGATACTGCTGAAAAAGAGCAATATCCAGCCTCTGCAAACCATCCCTAGATAAATCACGGTTAACATATAGTGTACTGTACATGTTGTTTTGCCCATGCCATCTACACTTGAGAGGCTGTTGTAAGACTATCTGCAATCTTACTGTATGATTGAATGAATGAAGACTGGTGTGCACTCTGCTTAGGAGCCCCTACATAATTCATAATTGATTATATTCTCGTCCCTTGGGGTTGTCTCCTATGTATTCATTCATATCCAGGACATCCATTGGTGGTTTTTATTAAACTGCCGAAGATTCCGCCGGAAAAACATGTTTGTGGGAAAGCAGATAGCGGTCTCTCTCTGGGGGGTTTTGCGTATCTGTTTGGGTGACGAGGGTGCTGCGGATCTCTTGAATCATACTCACCCTTTGTGTTTACTGTATCTGGGTAGATACAGGAATTTCATATCATTATTTTGGTCGTCTACATGTCTTGTAAAAGTAGCAATATGCTTTTTAGATGTAGAATGGCCTACAAGGTTATGTGGAAAATGTCTCCCCCCCCCTCTTTTTTCTTTTATCCAACACAACAAACGTTATAATTACTTGATCTTGTAGGATGTGTGGGAAGTGTCTCATAAAAGTATTTTTTTTCCCTTCTTTTATCCAACACAACAAAAGTTATATTTACTTGATTTCATGAGAAGCTACAGTGCGTGTGACCTCGTAACTGCATGCATCCTCTCGCACTACAGTGTTTCTTGTCTCTCGATGGGGGACGTCCACGCATCGTTAATCAAGTCTGTCTCTCACAGCAGTGGTTTTTACTCGGTAGCAGAGCGAGATGGAAAAGAGGAGGGGGAGGAAGAGGGGGTTTAGTCCCAGACTTGACCTTCCTCAGCGATGCTTGTGCTAGCTGTGCAGCGAGCAGTGCTGTACACCACTGAGGCGCAGCCTTCTTGACAGTTTACCCAGAAGGTTCATGGGATAATCCTTCGGATGCCTCTGGAGAGGCGGTTGCTGCTCATTCTTTTAAAAACAAAAAAACGGCAACAACATTGCTTGCAATGTAATATTCATTTCGATCGTTCTTTGGGCTGCTTTTTCTTTTCTCAGATTATATTTGTTGCTTCCCTGAGGAGGCGACGCCATGTGAAACGCAAAGCCAGAGCAAAGCAAGCGAGCAGTGTTATTCATGTATTTCTGTGCAGGGATGCGTTCATGTGCTTTCGGAACATGGCTTGGCATGCCCAGTGAAGTGCACTCAGGGTTGCCTAGCCTCCTCACAGAGTGTCAATTTGGAGGGATTTGAATGGGCTGAAGTAGAGCCCCGACTGAGGTGTGCGTCTTTGAGAGTAAAGCGAGAGAACCCAGAGACAAAGAGAGAGAGTGAGCCATGTGTAGATTTAGAGAATCATGGTGTGCGATTGTGCGTACGTGCGAACGAATCAACAGCCTGGTTCCTATGAGCTGAGTCTCACGCTGTGCTTTGTCCTTTGCGTGACTGATTCACATGACTCATTTCTTGGCTGCGCCAATCTGTTAGGACCAACTAGCTGTGAAATACGAAGATACGTTAATGAGAGAACCTGATAAAGTTTGGGATGATTCGATCTGATAACAACCATAAAATGCTGTCACTCCTAATGGATAATGTGACAAAAGCCCTCTAATTTAACAAGTGCCCTTCCCTCTAGCTACAATAGATTGAGATGTAATTGAAACAATTAGAGGTTGAGGAGGTAGGGAATTAGCCATTATCTCTTTTTTTTACGGTAATGCTCTGCAAGAGGCAAGTCTACAAATAGGTCTGTCTGTCTGCTTGTTTGTTAGTTTGTTTGCCCGAAGCTAATCTCACGAAATGCTGGACTGATCTACACCATACAGTATGTTTTGCGCATGCTGCCATTAAGCCGAGGAAATACATCAAATGCATTTTATTTCACATTATGTTTTAGATATATCTTTTTTATATTTAGCTTTAATTGTCTCCGCCAGGCCGAAAGGCATGGCGAGAGAGTATGTTTGGCACCCTGTCCGTCCGTCCTTCCATCTGTGAGCGTGTGTGTGTGTGTGTGTGTCATTCTGTCTGTGTACAGCTAATCTCTGGCACCGTTGGCTTGATCACAGCGAAACTGTGCGCACACACTCCCTGGATGCCAGAGCAGAACCTCGGCCCCACATTTTTCAAATGGTGGGCCTTTTTATAGCGCCACCAGGAGGCCGATTTGTGCAAAAAAAAATCAACCGATTGCGGTGAAACTTTGCACGCACATTCGCGCTACGTTGAGGAACAAATGCCACCCTTTTAACATTGGCCTATTATAGTGCCACCAGGAGGCCGATTTTTGCAAAAAGTATTTTTTTGATATTACTCTTACAAATTTTTCCAAACATCATGCAAATCGGTATATATTATCTGTGTGATCAAGATGGTTCTATTCCATCCTGATTGGCGAATTCCGAACAGTGCTGGCCCACAATAACCTACCTGACCTGGCGGAGACCTGCGCTCCGAGGAGCACTTTTTCTAGTTTCATAATGGAATTGAATGCCTGTCGGATCGGGCTGAAATCTTGCCCAGATATGGAGTCATACATCATAGATATGTCATAGATGACTGACATGATAGCCTGGCCAAATGAAGCCCGAGATCCACCTGGAAGCCACTTCCACTTCTTAATCATTTTATTTGTGTTCTTTTCACTCAAAATTCAAAAATTCAAAATATCAGCCTACTCATCATCTCCATCTACAGTAGGTGGCCAGTGACTTTGGCCATTTTCCTTCCACGCCTCCTGCATGGAGCGCGTGACCCGAGATGATGTTGGTTCGAATCCAGCACACAACACCAATGGTTTTGATAATGTGGATTGTGGAAGTTAAATGGTGGATTTGTGGACTCATATGAACAAACTTTCGTTTTATCAACAAAACGCATCTCATTCTGTTTGTGTGACATGCATGATGCAAAGGTTTTGAAAGTGAAACTGGTCAAAGTCACTGGCCACCTACTGTACTGTATGAGCTTGATGAAAAGGAAAATTTGGTCCCGATACTTTGGTCTGTCCATCACACTGGCATTATAAACCTCTCAATTATAACATTGCTTACTGGCTGCCTATGATGGAATGCAAATTGTCGACTTGACTCCACGTGCTCATGGCTTGCCAGTAGCCCAAGAGCAGCTCCAACTCACTTTCACCCCTCGCCCTATGTCAACCTCAGTTCGCCTTCTCTAACGGAGGCATTTCTGCTTCAGCCTGCTTTATTCTATTAGCTAATTGCACTCCGATGCCGTCCTCGTATTGAGTTAACTGCCAGTGCAGGATTTAGACACCAAGCATCTTCGGCTTGGCTTATTGCAAGCAAACTGCGAGGAGGGCCAGGCAGGCGGTGCCTTTCAGTAGAGCTAAGCCCCAGGCAGACACATTTGCGTGGGCAGAGTTCATTTATCTAAAAAAACAGTGAACATATAAAGATACAGAGGCATTAGTTAGATCCATGGGATTGACTACTGCTCTCTCTCTACTCACCTCATACGTGTGAGATGGAGTTGGATGTCCCCATAGCAACGCAAGCTAATACGCTGTTGCAGAAGTGGTTGTTAAAAGTAAGGCATAGTCAGCATGTCTAGGACAGTAATCACATCTAAAATACTTGCTTTATTCGCTGTACTGAACCCATGGCCCCTCAAATCATTTCCACCACCTCCGGACCAGGTGAGAAAAGTAGAGAAAGCTGCTGATTAGATCAACCTCGACCTGCACTGCAATTTTTTGTTTATTTATTTTTTTGGTCCTGGCTCTGCCTAATTAATCTGGGTTCTCTGGTTGGCTGCTGACAGCAGGCTTGTAAAGTAAGTTTTGTGCACTGCTCATTATCATTGATGAAGTGTAGTGTCAGTAGTGCCAGGCAGCTTGGCTGGTTGGGGTTGATGTGGGTGAGCCGGTGCTAGCCCAGTCACAGCTCTCTCTGCTTAGATGCCTCCACTCTTAGATTAATTGCTCCCAGACCACTTATGTGGTTAAAGTGAACCATAATGATTCATAAGGAAATGCAGACCATTTGACTGCATGGAAACCGACATGGCTTGGATAATCAAATAGATGTTTTGGCTGTTTTACCAGAGTTGAAAAGATAACAGTATACCTATTTCCAGCCTTGTTCTTTTTTCCTTTTCTTTTCATTCAACCTTTATTTAAGATAATGTGAGAAATCATTGAGGGCAAACCTCACTTAAAATGATGCAGAGAAATGACATTGTGGAAAACATAAGATTAACTAACAAAATACGTTTTAAATCATTTCCATGTGAAATACAAGCATACAAATGAACAAACAGAAAGAATAATTTAAACCACTTACAGACAGGTAATGGACAGTAATTTAGTACATTCCTAAATTGTCCAAGAGTTATATGAGTATTCAGTTTTACGTCACGTCGCAAGAGATGCCTTGAGTCTGCTGCAGAAACTCTGATCAGACCTGGCATTAGGTACCGTTCAGAACCAGTCAGTCAGTCAGTCAGTCACTGGAGCGAGATAAAAAGGTACCAATGTTCCTTCCAGTGCAACATGTCATATGATATGATGTGATGATAATGTTCGCTATTATTGTGCAACCCCGTCATACAACGATGTATGAAATGTCTTATATCACCATTAACCCTGATTAAGTCAGCTTGCCTGTCAAAACCCTGGTTTTGTTCTTATTAAACTGCATGGAATCATTGAGTGTGTGACCATCTCTACATCTCTATCTACAATGAGTCTGCACCTCACTACTAGGTAGGTGCTCCTTACAGTACATTTGAAATAACACCATTCATATTACTCTTAAATAGATTAATAATGATAGTGACAGGAACTGCAAACATAATATGTTGGAAGAAAAATAAACAAATAACTTGAGGCCCAGCTGATTTAGCCAGCGTATTCACTCTTCATTCCAAATGGCAGAGACCCAGTCCTGTCTTTACGTTAGATCAGCGGTTCTCAAAGTGGGGTTTTGAGACCCCCCAGGGGTCCTTGAGGGTCTACTAGGGGGGCGCTGGCTAAATGATTGATAGTTAGGAACCAAATGGACCCTTATATGATTGTGTTTCAGAGAGTGTACAAATGGAACCAAAGGGACCCGAGCTATGGGGGTCTGTGGCCTAATGCATACCAAACAGGGCCCGGAGTAGACACTGCTCATATAGGTTTTAAGACCTGAGGCGATTCTTTAAAATGTTTTCTAAATCCTAACCGTTTTTTTTCCCCCAAAAAATGTTTTCAAGATTTTTCAAAAATAGCAGATCTACAAGCTCAAAGCGCGGCACTCGGTGCCGCGCTATGAGCTTGTATATCTGCTATTTTTGAATAGCTAAATAATTCTAAAATGACACAGATGCGTTCCAGGTCTTAATGGGTTAAAGACGGGAGTTGTGGTAGTGGATGTCAGGTGATGCACCACTGCATTGAGGATTGCTGGCGGCGTTAGTGATGGCTGTGAGAGATTTAGATTTAGAGACGGCCTCTCTTTAGGCCAACCACAGAGTTCATCTTATACCCATCGATCCACACAATTTACTCTCTTTACTCAAAGGATTATGGTCCTGTAAAGTAATATAAAGGTTTCCCCACATGTCAATCATCTGTCAAGGCCTGCTCCATTGAGCAGGCTTCAGGCTGTGAGAGAGAGAGAGTGGCCAGTCAAGCTTCCTGCCAATCAGACAGACTTCTTGTCTATCAGGGTTGGTTGGTTCTCTGGGCATATTGTAGTTTTCAACCCTCTCACCTCCCAACTTGGTTTTATTTCGTTTTTCATTTCAGGTTGATCTTGATCCTCTTTATAGCCTATTCCCCTGTTGTGTATTGGGCCCCCATAATACACAGTGAATGATTTGTGATTGCAGCACTATCAGAAGTAATGCACTGTGTAGACGGGTGTTGTTATGCATTTGTTACATACCTGCATATCCCTCTGACCTCTGCAGATGACCCTTTTGGCAGATAGTATGGATGTAGTTTGGCCCGGCGCAAGGAATTGATTTCAGGCTTGGATTTATTGTTGAATCCTCCCAATTGGATGAGAGTGTTTGACCTTGCCCATCGCAGGTGTGGTAGTGGGAGGCTGCTGTATGACTACCCATGGGCCATAGGGAAGTTATTAAAAAACTCCATTACCACCATTCAAAGATAGACATAACTCACAGTGGGGATATAGAGATGTCAAAACAGAGATGGATCAGGGAAGAAAGTATAACCTAGACGAAACTTGTCGTAGAAGGAGCACCTAGTGTACAGCCGGAACACAATGATGAGCTTTAGCCATCAGTCAGACTCAGAAAGGATCTCTCAGCTGACCATCTATCATCCCCTCTGTCTCTCTGCAGATCCTAAAGGAGTTTAAGGATGAGGACTGGGACATGGGCAATATTGTCTTCACTCTGACCAACAGACGCTTCGGGGAGAAGTGCATAGCATATGCTGAAAGCCACGACCAGGTACAGTAAAACCATCTCCATAGGTTTTATACCATAGCCATTGCCCAGTTGATGATCATAAACGTGAACGTTTGTTTCTCTAAGGCTCTGGTTGGGGACAAGACCCTTGCGTTCTGGCTGATGGACAAGGAGATGTACACCAACATGAGCTCCCTGCTGCCCATGACACCTGTGATCGATCGCGGCATCCAACTCCACAAGATGATCCGCCTCCTCTGTCACAGCCTGGGCGGAGAGGGCTACCTCAACTTCATTGGTGAGTCCGTCGTCATGGTAACAAACACAGAGAGTCCACACGAATAAGAAAGAAAAACCGGTGCGCTTCCTCTGGATGCCTTCTTAGTTTAGGCAGTGGGTGCTCAGCTATGTATACAACTCAAATCAAAACTTTTTAATCTGCTCTGAGGAAGGCTGCGGCCGAAACACGTTAGCGTTCTCGCAATAAAATGATAAACTACATCTGAGCCACTGTCTTGCAGTATTTATTTTGGAGTGCCGCTTTTTCCACTTAGGTGGTTTTTGAACAGAGAGACCACACCTCGGCTAAGTTCTTCAAGTACACAAAAATAATATCAAAGACCTTCTATTAAGTGGTAGCCTTGAGCGTTTTCCCTCAGTTCTGAAGCCGATCACATCAGATATCAAGTCATCTTATCTCATATTGATTTCTTTGTGAACTGAGGTTTGTGAACCTTCAGTTAGATCAGGATTAAGTGTATTTATTTATGGTAAGATCACATTTATTGTTATGCATTTACATTGGGAGCCACTACTGTATAAATCATCCTACTTTGTGTTGAATTATTTTTTTGCTTTTTCAAGATTTTTTACATTTTTAATTGTTAATTTTGTTAGGAGGAAAATGTGATCTGGTGTTATTTTACTTTTATGGAAATGTCTATTGAACAGAATTTTCACCAGTGACTCCAGTCACTCCAGTCACTGTTTTGAAGAGTAATCGACATTGGTTTACCTGTACAGTATATTCACTCCCCAGAGCTGAAGTGGAAATTCAAGACAAAAGCAGTCTAGACTCAGATAGGCTTTTTCAATAGCAGTTAGTCCTCAGCCACCGTAGAAGCTCTCTTCATGTTCAACACAACAGTTAAGCTGTTCTGGGTGCTTTGATGCCTGCTGGTAAGGATAATGAAGTGATAATTAATGATGTTGGAGGTTGACCTTGGTTGAATATGTCTCCACAATGGCGTGGTCTCGTGATCAATGTAAATACTGTATACCATAGCCTCACTATCCACAGCATTTTAGCTCCACCTGGTGACTTGGTGTTCTCACCAAACTACAGTATGTTTTCTATTGTAGGATTTGAGATATAGTACATCCTTGTACAGGTTTGATTGATGACAAAAATCCTAATAGGATAGATCAGAGTGAACAAGATATCATTCAGTTGTCTGCCTGATGTGGTTAATGATTAGGCAGTTGACATCTGCTTCCAAGACAGATGACATCAGATTCCAAGACAGAAATAAGTTTTTGGTCGAACAGTTTCTGTCAAACTTTTGCCATCTAGTGCTTCAGCCACATGAGTTCTGTGACAGACACTTAATGTTGATTGACAGGGTAGAAGCTGCAGCACATTCACTAATCTTAAAGCTCTAGAAGCTAGTGCAATAGTGCTATTTCTCCAACCAGTGTTAACAAAGCTGTATGAACAAATGTACTGTACGTACAAAAAGAGAGTTTCATATTAATCTGACAAGAGGTATGAATAGTAGTAGAACAGTAAAAGAAAATCTCAGTGTCACTTTTTGAATTATAGTCAAACCCAGTATAAGAATTCACCATATTCATCTTTGTTAGTACACCTCTGTAACCATTATTTTGTATCATCCAAATTTGTGCAGCTTAACTTCTAAAAAAAGAAGAATTCTCATCTAAGATGTCACCTGGCTGTATACCAAATATACCACAATGGAGACTAGTGGGTCAGGTTTACCGTGTGTTCATTGATAGATTTCAAAGAGCCATGTGCATAGGGATGGTGGTGTGGAGCAATACTGTATATTGCACATTTAAAATTGTGCCTTTCTTTGAATGATGGGGAAAAAAGCAATCAGGCAAATTAGAGCTGCTAACATGTGCACATCTTTAAACATGAACATACGTATGTCTCACCTTTTTCCCCCCACCTCTTTTGTTTTTAATTATTTTATGTTCCTTTTTTTTAATTAGTTTTTCAGGCCGTTTTAATCATGTATTAATATAAAAAAATGTTTTACTGCAAGACATAATAGATAGATCATTCGGCTGCATAAACTACACTATTGACAACCATCCTAGTCTTGCTAGTCAATAGAGAGACTGTGTGTTAAATAAGTGATTTAAAAGCTTGTTTCAACCCGTAAGTTAGATTTTCTTTTCCGCTAGAAGTGAAAACATCTGAGAGCAAGGGGTACGACCTTTACTTTTTGGATACGATGTGCGGAAAAGGGTAAGAATCATGCATAGTGGAAAATATTTGAAAATGTCCCGCCCAACAGGCACCGAGCTGTGTGGAACCTCATCTCGGAGCTATGTAGCGGAGGGAGAGGTTCCGATTGGAGCTAAATAGCAATGTGCCTTTAGCTTAAGTTCACCATCTCTTAAAGGGAATGGGAGAAGACACTGATTGGTTTAATTAATGTAATGCCCAACACATGACTAATTCAGAGGCTTAATTCAGAGGCACCCTGCCGTGCGTCGACCTCAGCGCCCACATGCGGCATGCGCCATCCAACAGTGGTGGAAAAAGTACTATTTTTTACAGTTTTTTACAGTAAGTAAAAGTATCAATACGGCAATATAGAAATACTCTGTTACAAGTAAGAGTCCGGAATTCAAAATTTAGTAAAAGTACAAAAGTATTGATATCAAAATATACTTAAAGTACCAAAAGTAGAAAGTACTCATTATGCAGAAGTTTTCCAATGTATGAAAATAGCAGATCTACAAGCTCACAATGCGTCGCATCGCAATGCATTGTGAGCTTGTAGATCGGCTATTTAAAAAAAGGCTGAAACGTTTATAGGGCTGAAGTGGTTAATGTATGTTTTGTAATTATAATCAAAATCTACAAAGTAACTGGTAACTGAAGTTTTCAAATAATTTTAGTGGAGTAAAAGTGTAATATTTGCCTCTTGAGATGTAGGAGTGAAAGTACTGAAATTTGAAATACTCCAGTAAAGTAAAAAAATACCTCAAAATTGTATTTAAGTACAGTACTTGAGTACATGTACTTAGTTACTTTACACCACTGCCATCTAACTAGCAAAATTGACATGGACACACCCCCGGCGCATTTTGCGCCCTGTGGTTTAAGGCCTAAAACCTAAAATGTAGGCCAATGCGCCGCTAGATCCACTAAATAGGGCCCAAAGTCATACATCAACATCTCAACAGCAGATCTGTCTTTTAACAGTTCTTTATTCACTTTTACATTACTTAAAAGGCACGGATAGGTCTGGAGCTTCGTTGTCTCTCAGATCATTTAAGCTCCTGTAAGAGCCGGCGAGGCAGTCAGAGATCCTCCTGGAAACCAAAGTAGACTTGTAATTTGCAGTAAGGCCTTCAGAAATACCTGCCAGACGAGCTTAGGCTCATACAATAAGTGGTATCTTTAAAATCTCATCTTTAGAAAATTCTTTAGTGACTTTTATTCAATTTCAATGTATTTTTTTTGCCCCACAAGCAGTACTAAGTATGGCAATGTCAGTCAGTCCGTCCAACACTTTGGTCCCAAACAGGATATCTCCAAAACTACTGACTGGATTGCAATTATATTTTCTGTGTACCTTCATGCTTCCTGGAGGATGGACACTACTGATTTTAGTCATCACATGGCCTTTCTTCTTGTGCCACCCTCAGACCAAAATATAATCTTTGCACACAAGATATCATGAAGTGCATTCATGCTCCCGATAGGTTAAACCCTAACCATTTGGTGACCCTATGACCTTTCCTCTAACTTCACTTGCACACAAGATAATATCTATCTATCAATTAATTGGTCCTATTGCCATAACACTTTGGGTCCCAAATAAGATATCTCAAACTACAGCACTAGTTTGGCCTTTAGACTCTGAGGAGTTTGACGATTAAACAATACGAATATTTCAAATCAAACTATTAATTTGGTGATACTTAATTCATACAGATTGATTTTTTGATTTTATTTGCGGTGAAAAATCAACCTTGTTTCAAAAAAATATTTAGCACTGTGTAATATTCATGTTCTGTATGGATGTTCTCATGACACAAAAAGCAGTTGAAACTAGAAACGGTGCTCCTCGGAGCACAGGTCTCCGCCAGGTCAGGTAGGTTATTGTGGGCCAGCAATATTGTGATTATAGAGGTGAGTAAAAGCTGTTGAAGTTGAGGGATTAATGTTGATGAAGTTATTGCACAGACATGCAAACTTTAGATACCAATCTTAGCCAATCAGGATGGAATATGACAAATTGGACCGATCCGTCTTGATCACATGACTATAGAGATAATGTCTTACAATTTGCGTGATGTTTGGACAACATCTGTAGGAGTAATATCCAAAGAATTGTTTAGCAAAAATCGGCCTGCTGGTGGCGCTTTAATTGGCCAATGTGAAAAGGGTGGCATTTTTTCATCGGCCGAGTGGGAAAGTGTGTGCAAAGTTTCACGGCAATTGGACGCTGCGTTCATGATTAGAGGCATTTTGTTCAAAACGAGCCACTCCTGCAAACTTTAGATCTTAGCCAATCAGGGTGGAATATGAACAATCTGACAAATACGTCTTGATCACATGCCTATAGAGGTAATGTGTACCGATTTGTGTGATGTTTGGACACAATCTGTAGGACTAATATACATTTTTTTTTTTTGCTAAGATCGGCCTCCTGGTGGCTGATGTGAAAAATGCAGGCCAGAGGTTTTTCCTTGGCCTCTAGGGGGTGTGCGTGCAAAGTTTCACGCTTATAGGTAAACGCGAATCGGCCTGTTACAGTGCCACCATGAGGCTGATTTGAAATATTTAAGGTGGCATTTCTTCCTTGGCCTAGTGTGAATGTGCGTGCAAAGTTTCACGGCAATCGCATGCTGCGTTCATGATTTGAGGCATTTTGTTCAAAACGGAGCACTCCTGCCAACTTTGGAAGCCAATCAGGAGGGAATATGATAAATTGGACACATCCGTCTTGATCACATGTCTATAGAGATAATGTGTACCGATTTGCGCAGTGTTTGGATACAATCTGTAGGAGTAATAGCCCAAAAAATGCTAAAATCTGCCTGCTGGTGGGGTTTTAACAGGCCGATGCAGAAAAAGTTGGGTAACTGGTTCTGCTCTGGTCTCCAGGGAGTGTGCGTGCACAGTTTCATGCCAATCGGTTCAACGGTGCCGGAGATTAGCTGTTAACAGACAGACGGACGAACACACAGACGGATGGGGGCGAGAACATAGTCTCTGCCACATCTTCGGCCTAGTGGAGACAATTAATGTGAATTAATCGCAGAAGATAAACGCTCCTTGTGTATAAGGACCTTTAGTGTTGTTTTATTGTTGTGTACACTTGTTTTTGTAATATTATTATTATTAGTAGTAGTAGTAGCAGCAGAAGTGTCTTTTTCAAATCATTCTAAGCAGAGATATACAGTGTCACATCACAGCTTTCGGGAATGTCAACTTGTGTTTAGTGGTTTGAACATAAGAAGAAGAGACGGCATTATGGAAAGCGGAACAGTGTGTAGGAGGGCTTGAGGTATATCATCTATTTTTAGGGTTTCTCTAGCGGAACAAGAACACTATTGTCTTTTGATAACAACTAAACAGCAACTAAAGGACAAACTTTACTTCAGATTCTTATGTTTTTCTGAACAGACTGACAGGAAAACAAGAATCTGATCCGTTTTTATGTACATCCTCAAAGGTGAAAAACCATTAACACTGCATACATGGCAAAGTTTTGTGCATTAAGCAAAAGCATTGGGGAAGTGCTTCAACAAAGAAAGAAAATCTAAGTAAATACAAGATGACACGCCATGTCAATGGATCAATGACTACAGAGTCATTTAGCCAGTGCTGAGCAAGAACAAATCGTTTGAGCAAGCAAATCAATTTGAAGTGCCTAGCTTACAGAAACTCATCTATTTACTCAGGGCCAATAGCAAACACCAGCCTGCAAGAGGACACAGGGAGCATCGGTATTTGTGATGTCGAGAGATGGATACTGTAAAGATTGTTGGAGTGTCATTGACATTAAAGTGGCAAGTGGCATGGCAGTAATGAAACGCCTCAGTGGGTTTATCATTACATCAGCAGGGATACAATGGAAGCACTATTACCTCCTGACTTTCGGAGCTCACAGAGACTTAAGATAACCTTGCAGATTTACAGTCTACATTACTGAGCTAAAAAGATTGCATTGACCACTCTACATTTTACAAACCCATATTGCAACTAGAAACCATTATATTTTAGTCCTGGATGGTGAAAGGAAATCCACCTCCCTACTTTCTCATACATTTCAAATAGATGACCCCCCCTAAAAGCGATCTATGAAAATGTCAATAACATGTCCGTTTTTATTTCTTTTTTACCCAAACGCTTACCAGAATTGCTTACTTACTGTACTGTTACACGTGTAGTCAAAGTAACAGAAAATCAATGTAGCAGGTGCAAATAATCATTAGAACATGTCCACGGTTTTGTTTTTTTGCATGGTGCTTAAAGCCTTCCGGACTGCAACCACACATTTTTTACAAATCTCAAAACTACTACAGGATTTAAAATATCCACTGATTCCGTCATTGATCTTGCCTTTCTAGAATCCCGCCAATGGAAAACGCATTGATCCATGGCTCCTTCTTGTGCTGCTAATAACTGAGGGGCCTGTGTCACTGTCTGGCGCTTATCTGATGCAGAGCTGTGCAGGGGAGTAATGGGAGTAGCCAGCTTGCGAAACATGTCTTAAACAACCCTCTGTGAACACTATGCCCCCCCCCCCCATTCATCATACCATTGTTGGAAACTAAGTACATTTAAGGATGGAGATGTAAACAAATAACATGTATCAAGATAATGTCTTCCTGTGCCATTTAGACCTGCTGCCACCTATACGTTGTTATACCTTTGAATCCGGGAGCCACCTCTGTGTCTCATTAGTTGTTGCTATACATATAGCAACATCATGTTGTATACATTTTTTTAGTAAGAATTTGAACATTTTCAGAAATCTTAGGTTAGGTTTTAGAAGGCGTTTTTAGAATCGGCCTCAGGTCTAAATGGGTTAACAGCACAATAGCACTTTTGATTTGTAATGCACTTTATATTTGAACCAAATCTCAATGTATTATTAACAGCGAATGCGAAACACTGGAAATTCCATTTTGAATTTCGCAGTCACTGTGTTTTGACTTGAAAGATGAGTTTAAAACCTTTGTTAACCACTTAAACCCTATATACTTCTTTGATGCATCATGAGCTGGTAGAGCTGCTATAGTTTCTGAATGTTCGCCGCAGAATAGGGATGCTAGGGTTGTTAAGTTGTTAAATATATTAGTATTCAGGTTACTTACTTGAGTCAAAGTGTCAGCACTTACAGTAATTTCTTGAAGAATGGGTTGAATCAATACCCTTGTATAAGTTCTCTTCAGACTTGAGTTAGAGAGAGATCAATGGCCTAATTTATGATACTGAAGTCAGTCGAATTAGACACACGCAATGTGTGAATAAGAAAGAGTGAAAAGTTAATAAAGAAGGGAATAGGAGTAAAACTATATTTTCATATCTCATATTGATATTAGTATGTCTAGACGAATGTACACTACACAGTGTTGTGGCCAAATAATTACTGGTGATGGATGGAATACAATGAACTGTATGAAACAGTTGCACACAGGTAGCTTAATTTCTCTTCTAAAACCGAGGCAAAGGTGTGTCAAAATAAGAGACATTTTAAACATTGGTATAAGAAGCGAACCTAGCAATCACTGGATGTCTGGAGCACATTTTAAATGGCGTATTTTGTCAAAGAATTGACTTGATTGACTCTCAGGGGAATATTCACCACTATCGCTGAGGGAGAATCTTTCACTGCAATTTGGCACATTAAAGCTGCACTATGTAACTTTCCTCTTCTACCCCAGATTTCTATCCCGGTTTCCTGCGCAAGTCCTGACATGTTTTACCATTGAGCTAATAGAGCCTGCCTGCTTGTTCAGGGGATAAATTGAATCTTGACCATCAGGTCAAAATTTGTGTCAGAACCTGTGCAGGGAGACAAAATGCAACCACCCCAATTGTATAAGTTATATTGTTAACATACTCTACCATACAGATTGGACAAAAGAAAGTTACATAGTGCCGCTTTAACACCACAGAAATATGACAATTATTTTATAATCCATAATAATGGAGAGATACATTAGTAACATTACATAACTTGGGTAAGTGGCATGTCTAAGTCTTGACAAACAGATGGAGTTGCCCGAAGGCGAGCCAACTTATTTTGCTGTGTTACAGTGTTTTACTTTTCCTGCAAAACTTTGGGGTTAGTTTCCCAAATGTTTCCCCAAGTCGTCAGGGAATCAATTTATCCAGGAGTTCTTCTTTCTTTATTTCGGTTTGATATGTTGTATATATGTTTTTATATTATAATTTTTTTATTAAGCTTTTTTACATCACAAATTCCTTCTCAGAACAGTAGCCTTGCCCTAACTTAGTATGAGAGACAAGTTAAATGTTCATTTGCAATCTGATCTCTGTTGATCATGAGCAGGCAGTGGAGAGTGATTATCATAGTGATTAATTCTGGCACATATGATGAGCATTGCCGTTTTTTTATTGTAGAGAAGAGCTAATTAATGATAATTTAGTCCCCACTCCTTGTGGATATTTTTGTCACGGTACACTTGCATATACGTGAAATTTGTCTTAGGGGTTAAGTGTTTTGCTTAGGGACACTTTGAAACATAGACTGGGCAGACCGGAGGGCGAACCGGGGACTTTCTGATTTCCAGACGGCCTCTTCTACCCCCATTCAGCTATGGCCACCGCTTAAGGAAAAGGTAAAAGCTAATGGAAGTGTGCATGGCACATTTGACAGCTGAACCAAGGGGCAAACGGTCACGGACTAAATGGACTGGATGACTGGAAATCATCTCCATGTGGCTAGCATAACATTGGGGTGAAAATACACAGCAGTAAACAGAGCTTAGTGAATTTATACAGCCAATTAAGTCTAGTTCTTTTGATGCATGCGTGCGTGCGTGCGTGCGTGCGTGCGTGCGTGCGTGCGTGCGTGCGTGCGTGCGTGCGTGCGTGCGTGCGTGCGTGCGTGCGTGTTTGCCCCACCTCCATCATACTCACTCCCACCCCACAGCACCTCTGTAAATATGCTATGCCTGGCCTATTCGCACTGTGCAGGTGGATGATAAGACATTGCCTACTGCTTGCATTACCTCAGGGGGCTCATAACCTCAGGTGGTACTTACCAAATATTTGCAGGTGTGCTGCTATGCCAGTACTGCCAATATTGCATTATTAGTACAGTTGTTCAGTACAATAATTCAGCATTGAAGCATATCCTGTAATCACATAGTGTCTCTCTCTAACATTTTTTCTAAAGCCTGATCTTTGATTCGGTGACGAAGTGCTATGAGATCGTTCAACAAAAAAGGATGTGGCTGAAGCATAAATCAGGCTTAAGGAACGTTCATGTTTCGTCTCTTCAGGGAAGGTTGTCAATCTCACACTCTGTCCTTGACATCCCTTCAATCCAATCCTCAGTATACAGTACTTGCTTTTCCAAGTGGGCTGAGAGTACATTCAATACATCATCTTATTCAAGGTTACTCTTGAGTCAAGATGATCACACCAGTAGGATCTGAATCTGTCATTTGCATACATTATACTACTGTACAAGAGCTCCTGCTTGACACTCAACTTACATAATACCTGCCTCTATAATAGGGCTTTCACCGACTAGTCGACTAATCGACTAGTATAACCACTAGTCAACCTTGTTGGTACTAGTTGAATAGTTTTTTCTTTTCTTATTTTTTTCTCATTGTTTTAGTGCCATAGTAATGGCCCGGCCCATTACTATTATTATTATTATCCTCCTGCCCTTTATTTTTTATCAAAAGGGGGTCAAACGTATGCCCAATAATAGCCTATTATTGGGCAATAACCCCCTTTTGAGGATCATTGGAGACGCTGCTGTGCTGCTGTGCTGCTGTTAGAAGCACTTCCCTTAAAACGTCATGAAAATACAGGCAGGAGGATAATAGTAATAGTAATGGCATTAAAACAATGGCAAGATTTCTTTTTCATTTTTTTTTCTCGACTAGTCGACTACCACTGGGTCAAATTAGTCGACCAGTAAACATCTCTAGTCGTGAAAGCCCTGCTCTATAATACCTAAAAAATAGAATTAGTGGGCTAAAACATTTTTTTAATTGTAAATAGGCATCCTTTTCAACTAATGGATATATTTATTTCTGGCAAATATATTAGTAGAATTACTTGAAATATCTTCTAATATTTATTAACTTTGGAAAAACGTGATAAAAATGATATATCCCGAAAGACAGTATTCATTCTTTAATATTAACTGTCAAATATGCATCATTACTTTAGCATTCAAATATTCTCAGGATATATTTATTTTATTTTATATTTTGATCTTTGAACTTTAAAATGTTTACTTTTTGATAGGCTTTTTAAAGCTGTATCTATCCCAGTTATTGATTATACTTTCTTTCCCACACAGTAAATACTGCCAGTTCTTATACAATGAGCTTTTTATTTTATTTCCCCCCCCTTTTCTGTATTTTGAATAATGGATTTCCAATGCACAAAGAATATGCACCATGCACATTGCACAATCCTCTTTTGGTAGAGTGAATGAATGTCTTCCCTTGACCTTCTGCAAATGTACCACGTCTGAGGTGTAATTCTCTTCTTAGCATTTCTTTCATTAGTGCGGGAGGCATACAATATTATTTGCATAGATGTCATAAGAAAAATGTCTCTCTCTTTCTCACTGACTCAACCCCTCCCTCCCTTCCTCCATGCCTGCCCTCACTTCTTTGCTGTCCTAATTCCTAGGCATGCTCTGCATCATGCTTGTTCAGCTGGCAGCCCATGGCGTATTGTTTGTTACTTCTTTAACAGCTACATAACGTATTTCATTAGAATTAGCTGTCACTCATCGCCCGCTCCACTTCATCCCACTGCGCTTTTTTGTCTTTCCATTGTGCAGAATAAACACTATTCTATATTCCATTGTCATGCTACTTCCTCCGCCTCTTGTCAAAGTCTTTCTTTCCCTCCCTGGAATTCAATTATCCTGACTGTTGTTTTATGATGTTGTCTTGACATCTGATGACGGATTCATTATCTCATCTCTTGGGATGACATGACTGTGGTGTTGTGTCGGAGACCTCGGGGGAGCTTTCCTTTTTCCCTTTTGACTGTCTCGTTCTGTGATGCAGTTTTTTACTGATAGTTTCAGATTTGCACTCTGGTTTCATTTGGTTCAGCTTGTACAATCAACAGTCTTAAGCAAAATGTGTTTAAAAATGTGTGTTTGTGTGTGTATTTGTAGTGATCGTGAAACACAATGAATTAATGTAGGCAGAGAAAAAGATAGTTCTCCTGAACATTCTCTTTTTTGTAATTACTGGTGTCAGGCTTATGAATAGCTGTCTGCGGTTTCTTCCAATTTCCAGCATTGACTTAAATATGCTACTAAAATAACGCCTGGTGAATTAATTTTGCAAAAATGTTTTGAAAACATTTTGACCCTGGGGTTTAATTTGTGCAAAATGTACCCTTGTTTGGCTTTTGTCTAAGTAGCTGTTCTTGAAAGGTCAGATTCCTTGGTGCTATAAAGGGCATATTTGGTGACATGTTGCAGGTGCTTCATACTGTACTGAACTTAATGTATTCATCAGAGAGAGAGAGAGAGAGAGAGAGAGAATTTGAATTTGAAAGGTTTAATAACAGCGTGGCTTCCCTGTGGATCTGCCATCATGTTGATGACATAATTCTTGCCCAAATATGGAGGGATGGTGGGATCAGTAGATGTGAGATTATTTAACAACATAGGACCATGGCCTACTTGGGGCTTTTCATATTGGGAACGATGTAAGTGTCGTTCCATTTATATTGGCTCTATGGCACAAATGTTACAAGAAGTTTGGCCAATCAGTTAAGCTGACGGGTCGGGTTAGCCAATCAGGGATTTATACTGGCTTAGCGGCACAAACGTGACGTGACACTCCGCCAACCCGGGTTGGCAGATATTTGTGGTTTTCGTTGGTCTGTCCGAATTGCCACCTCGGGGTCATTATGAGACAAACACGCACAAGTTTGAGAGCATTCGGTCGGCCGCCTTCCGACTGGACGGTGACACACACAAACTGATTTGGTAAATTATAGTTACATTTTATAGTTTCAAATCTGTTCTCCCCATAACATACGGTCAATTTAAATCCTTGATTGCAGGCCTACCCACAAGGGTCTGCAATTGCTTTTAATTAGCTTTTAAATTTGTGTTGTATCACACGATAGGGAAAGGTTGTTTTATTTGGTTCTGTTTTGTCTTGTTTTTCATATGAATATTGATGTGAAAATGAAAATGAAATTGTACTGTGATGTATCTCGACGACACTGCAAATGAGGGCAACCTCAATGTCTTTCGAGAATAAATAAAGGGATAAAATTAAATGAAATGAAATAGCATAGATGTGAAAAACCTCACACAGAAAAAGAAGAGCCTACTGGCTACTGGCAGCATGCACAATACATTTGGCACTTATCAGTCCAGTGGACAGACACACACACACACACACACACACACACACACACACACACACACACACACACACACACACACACACACACACACACACACACACCCCCAGGCACACAGGCCCTATTCTAGATGACTCGCCTCATAGGAGCCACGCCGTAAAGAAGGTGCAAAATGCACAGCACAGTATGCTATCTTAATTGATAGTGAAGGTGTCCCCATTGTTTCATTATGCACATATTTTAATAGTCTCTCCTACATTGCAGGGAATGAATTTGGCCATCCAGAGTGGTTAGATTTCCCCAGAGAAGGGAACGATCAGAGTTACCACTACGCCCGGCGGCAGTTCAACTTGTTGGAAACGGATCACCTCCGCTACGTTCAGCTCTATTCCTTTGACCGGGACATGAACCGCACCGAGGACAAGTACGGCTGGCTGGCCGCCGCCCCTGTAAGTATGTAGGGTACACACAACATGCTATGCACTCACACACCCACAAGAGGCGTGTGCTGTTACGCCTCCGCGTGCTTGCATGCACTAGGGCTGTTAACATTCCTCAGAAATTAAATTCAAATATTGGTCTTAAAAATGGGCAGATATTTGAATATATTCGAATATTATAATTATTATTCTACTTTTTTCTTTTTTTTTTTTTTTTTTTGACAGGGACAGTACAAAAAACAATGTATCAAGTGCTCGGATCCAATAAAAAAATATATATTTTGTTTGATCCATTGTTTTTTAATTGTCTCTGTCCAAAAAAACATTAAAAACTAGAAAAAGTGCTCCTCGGAGCACAAGTCTCCGCCAGGTCAGGTAGGTTATTATGGCCTCCTGGTGGCGCTATAATAGGCCAATGTGAAATGGGTGCCATTTCTTCTTAGGCCTTTCAAAGCAATCGGACACTGCATTCATGATTTGAGGCATTTTGTTCCAAAAATGTGGTTTGCTAAATTAGACCTGCTGGTGGCGCTATAACAGGCCAATGAGAAAAGGGGGGCATTTCTTCCTCGGCCTAGTGGGAATATGCGTACAAAAGTTCACGGAAATTGCACACTGTGTTCATGATTTGAGGAATTTTGTTCAAAACTGACCTATCCTGCAAACTTTGGAAGCCAATGTTAGGCATGAAATATCGGACACATCCATCTTGATCACATGACTATAGAGATACTGTGTACCGATTTGCGTGTTTTTTGGACAGAATCTGAAGGAGTAAGAGGAAAACATTTGTTTTACAAAAGTCAGCCTCCTGGTGGCGCTCTAAAAATGTGTTCAAATGTGAAAAATGCAGGTCAAAGGTGTTTCCTTGGCCTCTAGGGAGTGTGCGTGCAATGTTTCACGAAGATCGGTGCAGTTATAGGTAATAACGTGAATCGGCCTGTTATAGCGCCACCATGAGGCTGATGTGAAAGTTTTCAAGTGGCTTTTCTTCCTGGGCCAAGTGGGAATCTACGTGGACAATTTCACGGAAATCACATGCTGCGTTCATGATTTGAGTTATTTTGTTCAAAACGAACCAATCCTGCAAACTTTGGAAGCCAATCGGAGCCAATCAGGATGGAATATGGGAAATCGGACAGATCCGTGTTAATCACATGGCTGTGGAGATACTGTGTACCGATTTGTGTGTTGTGTTGAAAAATGTGGGGCAGAGGTTCTGCTGTGGCATCCAAGGAGTGTGTGTGCGCAGTTTCACAGCGACTGGGCCAACGGTGGCGGAGATTAGCTGCTCGCAGACAGAAGGACGGACGGATGGACAGACACACGGACGGACGGACAGGGGGCAAAACATACTCTCTCGCCATGCCTTTCGGCCTGGCGGAGACAAAAATCGAATATGTTTTTTTATATTCTAATATACATTCCCCCCCCCACACGCGCACACACGCACGCACGCACACACACTTATTGTCTAAGGACATGGTTTGTTAAAACAGGGACTTCAAGGATGTTTTTATCACCTACTGTAACATTCTTTCAATTACATCCAGAATAGTTCTGGCCGTAAATGCTTCAGCTTATCGAAGATTGTTTCATGTTCTCTGTAATTCTACTCTCAGGCTAGGTTTGGTATATATACACCTTTAGCATTTATTTTTCTTTCTGTGTCTCTAAATTGAGGAGCAGTTCTCAAAAAAGTGGAGGGTTCACTTTGGAAATGTCTTGTTTCTCTGGCTGCTGTCAAGGTGAACAGTAATGGATTTCAGCTTTTCTATGGCTCTTTGATTGATACATATGTGTTGATGATGTAGCACAGTATTTTTCTCTTGAGGGGGCTGGTGGTAAGGTAGCCTACAGAAATGGGATGATGCAAAAGAAGTGTGTGCCAGGGATTAGAAGTGTTTCTGTGTAATTGATTCAAAAATACCCACAATCCCACCATGATCCAATCCTCAGATTAGAGCTACGCTGTAAAATACAGACTGTTAAAGGTACAGTGACATATTGTTGTTACAATAAGTGTTAAATAGCGCTATATTCCAAATCATTGCTATAGATTGTTTGTTCAGTTTGGTCTCCCTGTCTCTCCAGCTCTTTAGTACATGGAAGGAAAAAAAAATAAGGTCGGGATACAAAGTTGTATCCAATCAGGAGAGAGAACTCAAAATGGAACTGAAACGTTATAAAATGAAGCTGATAAATGATCATTGTGGAGTTCTCTCTCTTGATTGGGTTAAATACTGTTGGTATCCCACCCACGGAAAATGTATTTTCTGTTTACTAAAGAGCTGGAGAGGTGGGAGACTCCTGTCACTGACAGCACTCTATAGCAATGATTACTATTGGAATATAGAGCTTTAAGTTTTTAACAAAAAGCACATTGTTTTAACAAAAATATATCATTTACTCTGAGATTGTACACATAATAACCAAAGGGTTAGAGTTACAAATGGATACTTTAACACTGAGGATTTGTATTGTGCACTTCACCTTTACTGTGTTACTTTTTGACCTATTTCTCCACACCAGCCAGACGGACGCGTCGGAGGGGGAAATGTATCAGAGAACTTAATTAGGCCCATGTCTGGTTCGCAAGGCTCATTTCCGCATATTAGTCTATCAATCAAAAGTTTGCTCTGACTCTCTCTGAACGCGCGGGGGCTCTCACAGCTGGGTGAAGATGAACCTTAGATGTATGAGGAAGGGAGAGTCAGGCAGCCTGGCTAGCTGGTTTCTACTCTCCCTGCGGGAAAAGTCCATCCCCAAGGAGGCTGCTGGCGGGAAATGAGCATACATTTGGCACCATTACTGACCCTGCTACACTTCAGGCGCTCTCCTTCCTGCCTGTTTCCATACTGTTCACCTGAAGCCATGTACGGTGTAGATAGATGCACTGCAACGGGTACTTTATATCATTGTCTGGTCTGTTCTCCCCCAGTGCTGTTGACCTGAATACTGTAAAGTGTGGGATGTTTCTATCATCTTACAGTACTATATATGTCCACATATATTGAAGGTTGTCTTTACAGCCAACATTAAATGTGGAAACTACTCTGACATCTTGTCATTGATACCGCGTGACATATTTTTGGTCAATGCATTTGCACATGTGAAAGTTGTCCTCTGCATTTACCATAACTAACTATTATGAGCAGTGGGCGCTATTGATACAGCGCCCGGGGAGCATAATGTATGTGTCTTGCTCAGGGACACTACGACACATAGACTGGGCGGAACGGAGGGCGAACCTGGGACCTTCTGATTACCAGATGGCCTATCTACCCGTTATAGCCCCTCCTATTACACACAAAACCAACTATTACAGTTTACATTCAAACGACATTCCCTGTTACAGTACTTACTGTCCCTAAAGCTCGAACTGAACCTGTCAAACGGGCCTTCATGTGTGCTGCAGCTACAGTAGGAATCACTTGCAGACTGATCTGAAGCTTAAGGACTTAATCACACTTTGGTCTTTCAGGAGTTTACTGTCCGATCTGATGGCAGACTCCATCAGACAGTGCACCTGCTTCCTTACCTAAGGCCACGTTTAGACGACAACGCTCTCTAGTGAAAACGTTGCGTTCTCACTTTTTATTTTGCCTTTAGACGGTGACGCACCAGTGATAGAAAACGCTGTAGTGTGCGCAGCTGATCTGTGGGTTGCCATTGGGCTTGTTTTTCCTATAAAGTTGCTTGTAAATATTGGTTGTTGCAGGTTTTTGGGCTTGTTTTTAAAGTGTAGTTAATTTTTGATATTTGATTTTATTATTGTTTAAACAGCCCTCAAACATGTGCATCTCAAATGATTGTATTTCTTCGCAGACCCCCATCTCAATTAATAAATATATATGGTGAAAATAGCCGATCTACAAGCTCACAGTGAGCTTGTAGATCTGCTATTTTCAAAAAGATCTTGAAATAATATTTGGAATATATATATATATCAAATATTATTTCACTATTTTAAGTTGTTTGTTTTATGTGATTGTTGTCTCCGCCAGGCCGAAAGGCATGGCGAGAGAGTATGTTTTACCCCTTGTCCGTCCGTGTGTCCGTGTGTGTGTCTGCGTGTCCGTGTGTCCATCTGTCTGTGAACAGCTAATCTCCGGCACCGTTGGCCCGCTCGCTGCGAAACTGTGCACACACACTCCCTGGATGCCAATTCAGAACCTCTGCTATGCATTTTTCACATGGGCCTGTTATAGCGCCACCAGGAGGCCGATTTGATCCAAACTATTTTTTTAATATTACTCCTACAGATTTTATCCAAACATCATGCAAATCGGTACACAGTATCTCTATTGTCATGTGATCAACATAGATCTGTCCGATTTTCCATATTCCATCCTGATTGGCTAAGATTGACTTCCAAAGTTTGCAGGATTGGTTTGTTTTGAACAAAATGCCTCAAATCATCTACGCAGCATGCGATTTCCGTGAAATTGTGCACGCACATTCCCACTAGGCTGAGGAAGAAATGCCACTTGAAAATGTTCAAATCAGCCTCATGGTGGCGCTATAACAGGCCGATTTGAGTTTTTACCTATAACTGCACCGATCTGCGTGAAACTTTGCACGCACTCTCCCTAGAGGCCAAGGAAAAACCTTTGCCATGCATTTTTCACATCTGCCTTTTAGAGCGCCACCAGGAGGCTGACTTTTGTAAAACAAATGTTTTGCTATTACTCCTTCATAATCTGCCCAAAAATCACGCAAATTGGTACACAGTATCTCTATAGTCATGTGATCAAGATGGAAGTGTCCGATATTTCATATTCCATCCTAATTGGCTAACATTGGCTTCCAAAGTTTGCTGGATAGGTCCGTTTGAACAAAATGCCTCAAATCATGAACGCAACGTGCGATTTCTGTGAAACTTTGCACACATATTCCCTCTAGGCCGAGGAAAAAATGCCACCCTTTTCACATTGGCCTGTTATAGCGCCACCAGCAGGTCTAATTTAGCAAAACACATTTTTGGAACAAAATGCCAAATGCCAAACAAAATGTCAAATCATGAATGCAGTGTCCGATTACCGTTAAGAAGAAATGCCGCCCCTTTTCACATTGGCTTATTATAGCGCCACCAGGAGGCCACAATAACCTACCTGACCTGGCGGAGACCTGTGCTCCGAGGAGCACTTTTTCTAGTTTGTTTATGTTTTATGTTGTGTATGTTGCAACTTTGTCCAGCTGCAACCATGAACAGGGCTCCCTCGTAAAAGAGATCCTGTATCTCAATGGGATTTTCTAAATAAAGGTTAAATAAAAAATAAAGAGCTATACAGAACATTAGGAGCACATGAATTAAGTATCAATGATATTGCCAATTGTGCTTTCGTGAGGACAATCTACAGTATACGGTAACTTGATTCTACAGTATATTCAAATAGGTGGCATGGAGGCTCAAAGGTGGTTTGGGGAGGTGAGGTCGAGGTGCTGAGTGAAAATGTTGCTGCTCCAGGAGCAAGTGAATTAACCACTTTCAACCTGGAGTCATGTCTCTGTATTGTCAAATATTTTCAAAAAAAACCCACCTACAACAAAGTATGAAATGGGGCTTAAGTGGTTAAGAAGATGGTGTAACACACGGGACGTCGCATCACTTAAAAGTGCACAATGCACTGTGAAGATGTGCGGCAGTGAAATTCAAAGGGGCAAATGCTGTACATGAACCAAAGCCCCCATTAGTTCAGAGATAACATCACTGGTGGTCCTGCTGTGATGCACTCTAAACAGACCTGTCCTCTCTCTCCGAGCAGTCTCTGGCCTCCTGAAAAGATGTGCAGTAGTGAACTTCAAAGGGGCAAACGCTGTACATGACTGGAAGCCCCCGTTCAGTACCCTGCTGTGATGTACTCTAAACAGAACTGTGCTCTCTCTCTCTCTCTCTGAGCGGTCGCTGGCATCTGGAAGCCTCTCTTTATGCTCATGTTCTATTTATACCACTGGTGCTTCACAGCAGGTGGGTTGTGACTTGACAATTAGTTGTGTGGCCATCATAATAGAACTGTCAACAGCTGACCCGTAATATTGACTTATTTCCATTAGTAGTTGTAACTTTTAGTAGAAGTTGACTTGAACCAACTTGAGATAAATCTCCAAATATTCATGATACTTTCGGAAAACTGAAGTAATTGTATTCTCATCATATATATATATATTTATTTTTTTGTTTAATTTATTTATTAGGTTTGTTTTGCAGCTAGTAACTCCTACAGTTCATATATCACTACAGTAGATGTATTTAAAAAATGGAATGGTTTTATGCTAATGAATAACTTATTGCATACAATCTACATTTAGCTGTATGAATAAAGTATGCATTTGTACATTTTATACAGTTGGAATGCCACCGCTCCATGAGGTTCAATGTCTTTGCAGATGCAAAGCCAGTTATGAAACACACCCGGCCATGCATTGAAAACCCTCTGGGGAAGTAAAGAAGGAACATGTAAAAAGAGTTTGCTGGAAGATTGAAGACTGCCACCTCTTCCTGTAACCTCCATTCTCTGCCAGTGCAATTGTCAAGGGGCTTATCTCCCTATTCAGCCCTGAATATTTTCCACTGAAAATTTACTGGGGGAACAAGGCACTAAAAATAGGGGGTGGTGTGACATTGATAATCTCTACTAATGACACGTTAACAGTGGCTTGCTCCACAGGAGAGTGGTGGCTTCGTCATCTGCAGCTGTCCAAAGCTGACAGCGTGTGCTTCTCGTTGCCCTGAGCACCTGCTCTCTGACGATGATTGTCACCTGAAATTAGATGTATGGACGCTTTTAGCCGGTATATTTGGAAAAAACAATGTGTACTGCAGCCCCTGCAGCCTTCACCTCACTTAACCACTTAAGTCCTATTTTATGCCTTGTCTGCGGAAATAGACACTATTATCTGCAATTTTTTTCCAAATAGTTTCAAAATGTCTGAAAATGTCGGCCTATATTGACATTTCCAAAATAGGGGTGTTTAAGTATATCATAAGAAAGGGGAACATGATCATTATGTCATAAAGCAGTGGTTCTCAAAGAGGGGTCTGGGGACCCCCAGGAGTCCTTGGAGGGTTTCCAGGGGATGCCCAGTGAAATTAGTTAATACTAGTCCATACCCGGGGGACGCATCCGTGGGGGGATATGCGCACATGATCTGGCAACCCGGGAGCCATTCATCCCATAGCTCGCGGGGCCATCCCACAGCCGTAACCATGGCGACATTCTTTTACATAAAAACGTGAATAAACAGCTGACAGTTGGGGAAATCGAAAAATGGGCAGTTCCGTGCACATGGTAATGGATGGTCAATGGCTGCGTGCAATTTCAGATCAATAGCTCCAGCCACTGAGGAGAACCGGGCAGAGCAATGTTGGTCTCACCACCACCCTACCTACCTCACAGAGCTTGGTCAAATTATAGGAGGATAGCATCAAAATCAGTCCCACTTTAACCCTATATACTGTACATCGGCTATTTGAAAATAGCAGATCTACAAGCTCGCAATCTGTCACATTCAAACAATCTTGAAAAAAAGTGAAAAAGTTTGAATATTTTTTTACATTTAACAACACAAATCTTGAATGGGGGTCCCTGGCAAAAAAATATTTTCACATAGAGGTCCGCGGCCAAATATAGATTCATTTGGAGATCCTCGACATGACAAAGTTTGATAACCAGTAACCACTGTCATTAAGTAATAATAACTTGACTTGTTTTGTTCTTTGTCCCATTTAGGCCTTTGTCAGTGCCAAACATGAAGGGGACAAAGTCGTTGTGTTTGAGAGGGCAAATGTACTGTTTATCTTCAACTTCCATCCCACTAAGAGCTACCAGAACTACAGGGTGTCCGTGGAGGCCACTGGAAAGTATCCTTTTGCATCTATACTAATGTGAATGAATGTTTGACGATTTGATGATCTTACCACAAGTTTGCTTTGGATTTACAACCTTGTAGTAAAGATGGTTATTTGAACGTTGGTTAATGAGGTTAATGCATTATCACTGCTAACCCTTAGCAGTTATAAATGGACAATTTGATAAAAGATGTAGGGTATCAATAGGTTACAGTGCTCAATTTTAATGCCACAGCAACATTGACTTAAGAATTTAGATTTTTTACTACCTGAATGTTTCTTTGTACATACATGTACAAAGTAACATTCTGGTAGGGTGTGGAGGGCAGCGATTCAGGAGTCCCGAGTTAGTGTTGGCTAGTCTGCCCTCTTGTATCGCAATGTACGTACATGAGGAATTTGTTTTGTGAGGTTGGTGCATTGTCCTGAAGCAACAGTGTAGGAACGCATTTCTTTACCACTATTTCATCAACATAATAGAATAGAATATAAACATATGCATGTAATGTAAGTCATAAACTTTATGGCCTCTAGTTTGAGGGAGGTAATGTCACTATTGGCAGTTTAAGTGATGGGTCACAAGTTTGACACAGAACAGCCAAGTCAGTGCTACTGGACAGAAAAAGATAGACATAGTAGGAAGGTAAAAAGGGAACCCCACTACAAGAACACTGGCTTTTTCAATGTATTATTATTGGCCCTATCTCAGGGGTGTCGAACTCATTTTGGTGTCCGGGCAAGATTGGTCAAATGGTGACTTGAGGTGGGCAGGAACCAGTTGCGGACGCACATGCGCGCTCACACGCATTCAGTTATACAGCATTGTTTTTCAATCTGTTGTCTTGTCTCAGAAAACAAACAATGCAATTTGTAACAATAATAATAATAATAATAATAATAATAATAATAATTATTATTATTATTATTATTATTACATTTATTATTATAAACCATTTTAAGTAGAATAATTTGAAGTTAAACAATACCTGGTAATGTGTGTGGGTGGTTAAATAATTACATTTATAGAACAGTGGTGTAAAGTAACTAATTACATTTACTCAAGTACTGTACCTAGATGTAGATTTGACGTAGTTTTACTTTACTAGAGTATTTCCAATTTCCAGAACTTTCTACTCCACTACATCTCAGTCACTGCTATAACTACAGTATATCACTTTAAAAAATGTTTTATGAAGATTAGCTACTTTAATTATTTACATTTACAAAAATAGCAGATCTACAAGCTCATAGTGTGGCACTCAGTGCCGCACTATGAGCTTGTATATCTGCTATTTTTGAATAGCCAAATAAATCTTAAAATGACACAGATGCTTTCCCAGATTGAATGTTAAATACACTCTGAGTTCAATTAATACTGAGGATTTCACTGGGCAAGCTCCTGAGAAATAAAAGAAGCAGCTTTGATACATTTATACGTTTTTAACACATATATGATTAATGCTTCTAACTACCTATTACCATTAATATATTTTCAAAAATGGCAAATTTACATGGTGTAGCCAGCATGAAATTTCATCTAAATCACTTACTGCTCCCAGACACCTGACATCGTAATTCTGTCACTAAAGAAACGGCTGACCTGGGATTCATGAAAGGCTGTCTGGGTAGACTCACATCCTTGATTTGTTCAGATCACAGGCCTATCAAACGATGCATTTCCACCTGTTCATAAATCAAATGCACGTTCATTCACCTATCAACGAGTAAATCACCGTAGGAATAACAACGCTAAATCAGACACTCCCTCTATCAAATTCTCACTATTTAACTCTGAGAGTTTACAATTCCATTTGGTTACTTGCTATGTATCCCATGTCTATATATCCCACTGTTTCTCAACCAATGGTCCACGAGACTACTAGTGGTCCATGGTATAATTAGACCTGCAGGTGGTCCATGGGCAACACATTATATCAAGCCACTGCATTATTTAACTGAAATATGCAAGTGGGTCCAGAGCTCAAAAAGAGGTTGAGAACCACTGATCTATTCCCATCCCACGGTTACCCTGATTCTGTTCTCTTACTTTATCCATCCTTCCATTAACCCATTAAGACCTGTGTAAGATCTGTGTGTAACCACTTTAACCATTATTCTATGCTTTGGCTATTCAAAAATAGCAGATATACAATCTCATAGCGCGGCACACTATGAGCTTGTAGATCTGCTATTTTTTTTGTTTTTGTGAAAATGTGTGCAAATCTTTGAATATATATATATTTTTAAAGCAACATATTTTTTACTAAGATCTTTGCTTCTGGGGGGTCCCTGGAATAAAATATTTTGAGATGGGGGTCCGCGGCCAAATACATATCATTTTGGGGGTCCTTGACATGAAAAGGTTGGAGCACCACTGACATAGCAACATGTCAAAAAAATAAATAGCAGATCTACAAGCTCATAAAACATGGGACAACAATACTGGCTCCTGGCTTTAGCTTAAGTGAGCCTTGAGTTCAGAGCGCAAACACAAAACACCTTTGTTAGATTATTATAATTAACACCATAGAGAAATATTAATACTTTGTTACTGTCATTATGGGACACGGGACACTTTGAAAACAGAGATGTCAGAGTGTGTGTGTGTGTGTGTGTGTGTGTGTGTGTGTGTGTGTGTGTGTGTGTGTGTGTGTGTGTGTGTGTGTGTGTGTGTGTGTGTGTGTGTGTGTGTGTGTGTGTGTGTGTGTGTGTGTGTGTGTGTGTGTGTGTGTGTGTGTGTGTCTCTGACAGACAGACAGTCAGTCAGTCAGTCAGTCAGTGTCCGTGCTGACTCCTGTGTGACGATCAAAGAGTATAGACTGTTAACGAGCCAATCAGCCAGAACATTCCGCAGCTGGTTAGACAATGCCTGGGCGATCAGAGGTACTCAGTCAAGTAGCAGCGAGTGGGGGAGGGGCGAGCTGCTTGGCAGCACAGCAATGCAAACTGCGACTCTATGTCTGTTAGATGTAGTGTCAATTTACTATTTTTCAAAGTATTTCGCGGGCCGCTATGGACCTTTCCGCGGGCCGCGAGTTTGACAGGCCTGCCCTATCTAGTGCCCTATCTAGTGGACGTGGTTCTCGAAATAAATAAATATTTGTTTGTCAGTTATATGGCTGGTGTGGGGGCATCCAGGTGGCGCCCACCATCACAGAGGCCCGGGTTTCATTCCAACTCCAACATGTTGGCAAGTGGGGAGCCAGCAGGGAATTGTGTCGCTGCACTAGCGACTCCTACTGGTTGATCGGGGTACCTGTTGAGCGCAGGAGGAGAACCGGGGAAGGTAGCATGAACTTCCACACACGTTTATGCTTCTGCTGAACCTTCTCGCTGTCAGCTAAAAAGCAGCAGCTGGTGACTCCATGTGTGTCAGAGGAGGCATGTGGTTCCCTCCCCAGACCAACAGTGTGGCAACAACGGTGTACATGGGGGAATTGATGATGACAGAAAATAACTGAAAGAAATCACAACACTGCAGTATGGCTGTCGTTTATCAGACTTGCACACTGTGAGCAGAATATTGCTGACACACCCACATCAGGACCTATACTACTGTACTTCTATTTTTCTCTTCATTTCCAAGTGAACTGAATGTTTATGTTACTATTTTCCTTTCTATAGCTTGCTGTAAAGTTGCCAAATTCTGATGGAAGTTTCAGAGAAATTAACTATTTGAAGAGAAAATACATTGAACTAGACTTTCAGTCCGCTACACAGCCTTCAAATCTAGTCCTATATTGCGCTGATCAAAGCAATGGTCACAGAGTTATGGCCAATATGAAGTGTTAACCACTGCTGTAACACTGCTGTAGGACTCATATGTGTACAATTTAGGTTTTTAGGTGTGACTATTCATGGTAGACCCTGAACCATTTTTCCGCCAAGTTTGGGGCGGATTGGAGCAATGGTGCGCCTCGACAAATTGTGGCCCTGGGAGCCCCTGTACAGCTTGGCCCCTTGTGTGACTGTTCTCATGACTCCTGAACAGTGTTTGTGTCAAGTGTTTGTGCACAGATAGGAGCAACAGTGCGCTTTGCCAGTCCTGACGTTACGTTTGTGACGTCCACCGTCAACCCACCCACTAGGGAATTTTAATGTAGGATAATTAGGGGACTTTTAGTGGTACTTTTAGTGGTAATTTGTCCCCGTATTAGAAGTATTGGAAAATGATTACATTCATACATTTTTAATTTATGTGTTAATTAATTAATTTATATTTACTGTATCCCCATGTGTATCATATCAGTTGAGAAGTCTTGCTGTTCTTTACTAATAACTGTTCTTAGTAAAATGATAGCAATATTATTTCTATGAATAATAGATATATACAAATAGGATTGTGAGCAAAATAAACTAGAAAGAAACGTATGAAAGCATTTTTAGTGGCCTTCTAGAAACAATAAATCATCTTCTGAGAATATTTATGCATTTGGGGATGGATGATGAAAAGATTGTGGCAGGCATTTTATTTAGATTGAAAGTAAATGACTTGCATTGACCCCCCGATTTTAATAGGGTGTTTTCTCAGAGGATTATCCTTTTGTGATACAATTTTAGCAGTCAACAGAGATATGAGTCAGTTGTTTATAGTGGCATGATGTTATTAGAGAGAAATAATAGCAGAAGGCAGTGATTCAGAAAGCACTCTCTTTAGCAGCCAGGCTGTCTGTCTTCCCAAAGAGCAGCGCAGAGGAATTTAATGAGTCCCACAGTTGTGATTACAGCAGGCTTAATGATTAGGGATGTGAATGGGGACAGAAAGGCGACAGATTTGGATTTATTATAAAGCACATTAGTCTCAGCTGGGCCTCACAATATATCATGTCAATACATTGTGTTCTGGATGGATAGGAAATTGCAGTGCTTTTTTCAGCCATGGCTCAGGTAATTTGATGGCATGGCAAAACTTTATTAGTTTGCGCTTGATGCCTTTTTCAAATCAGCCCACAAGGATAACAATTAAAATGGTAAAAATGATGTGCATTTAATTGGATGAAAATAAGGCACTTTAGCATTTACTTGAGTTGCATTTAGGTGGTCCAGTCGACCAGTCATTAAAACAATATGCAACGATGCTATACCATGATGGTACAATACACACTCGGAATAACATACTGGATGTGATTCCCGATGATTTCTAATCTAATCTAATACAATTCCTAAACCATCGGGCAGTTGGAATTGCACTAATTGTAGGTTCTCGCTACTTGTGTTGGTGTGAGAACTTGGGCACACTGCTAATGGCCTTGCTGCACAGTGTCTCCTCCACCGTGTTTGAGAATATATTCTCATTTAGATGGTTTCGCTTCTTTTTCCTTCCCACTGCATTCTTTTGATATTTAAGGAGAGGCCTCAGACTGCGTGTGTGTGTGTGTGTGTGTGTGTGTGTGTGTGTGTGTGTGTGTGTGTGTGTGTGTGTGTGTGTGTGTGTGTGTGTGTGTGTGTGTGTGTGTGTGTGTGTGTGCGCGCGCGCGTGCGTGTGCATTGGGGTGGTGAGAGGAAAGGAAATGCTAATAAATGTGAGGGCAAAGCTCTGGCTGTCATTATACAGAGAAGCAGAAAACACACGGGCAAATGTGCAGTGTGTGTGAGGAAGGTAAATGTGGTATGTGTGTGCGAGGAGATGCAGATCCTCCGATGGGAATGTGTGCAGAGGATCCAATTAGGGGGAAGAAGACAGATGAAAGTGCCACTCAGAGGCAGGGGAGGTAAACAAGACAAGCTCAAAGAATCCAAAAGCGCCTTTTTCATTAAACTCGGCCGTCACATCCTTAAACTTTCTCATACCTGTGCGAGGGTCAGGCGTGTCACTGGGAAAACTCCTCATCACCATTGCCTCTGAAAAAGATAACTGGGGCGCGACTGAGCATGTTGTGAGCCGTTGGAAAATCGATTCAGCGTGTCTGGCTGTCCTCATTTGGAGCCTTGGAGGCTCAGCGAGTGCATTATTTTATGGTTTGTCATATGCATATAATTTGGTTGGACGAACATAACATTTTCACCGTCTCTTCCCCCAATTTCCATAATTTATACCAATAGGCTGCCAGGTTGAGGTGCCTTTTTTCACATTCATGTATTGGATCTCAGAAATACGTTTTTCTTTTTGCCTGTTCTCTCAAATCTTTCTCTAAAATGCCTATATTTTAAAACCGAACAGAACCATCTTTTATCAAATAAAATGCATTTGTATTTATTCAAAAATTTTAGTATTCACCCACCACCGTTGTGGTCTTCAACGAACACGTTTGTGAGTTGGAAGTCCGCAGGGGATTATGTTCTTTGTCGCAGCACTAGCGCCTCCTACAGGTTGGTCTGGTTGCCTGTTCAGGGAGGGATAGCATGTTCTTCCGCATGTATTACGTATTCTGTGAAACTTCTGTCTGCTCCAAAGAAACGGCTGACGACTCCGTGTGCCTCCTCCGATACACATGGTTGTCTACACCCTCCCCAGGACCACTGAGGGGGTAAGCAGTGACAGGGACCACGTATTTCATTGTTCAAGCGGGAATTGTCATAACGACTAAATTGGGGAGAAAATAAAACTAAAAAACTAAAAAAGATGCCAGAGATAGAAAACAACTGTGAAACAGCACAACAGCTCTTTCCGCCTCTTTTTTTTTGTGCATTTTGTTTTCAGGTGGAATTCTCTTGTACACTCTCTCAGCCTCCTTATGTATTGTCATCATGGTCCTTGCTAGAGGACTGCCCTTAGCTAGAAGCATGCTTAGTATACTATATACATTTTTTTCCTTTGTATGAGCTTACTGTGTTCTCTTTTCCCTATTGAGAACATTGTTGTTTTTGTTTGTTTCGTTTTTCAAGCGGGAAAGCAAAGAGAGCTGACCTCACCAAAAATGTCGGCCATTAAAATTCAGTCGACATCAGCTCTTGGACGGGCACTCAAACCATCGGTATGTTGTCTATTCTATTCTCTCTCAATGGACACATTTCTCAGGCAGTGAGCTTTATCTGGCGGGTTAGAGTATTTGAAAGCCCAGTTGGATCCTGTCTTGAAGACTTGAAGTCTGGGTAGATGGGTCTTTGATGTGCACTGTGCGATTAGGCAGCTGCAGGTTTATCAGGTAACGATTCTCCACACAACAGTACTTCTATAGCCATTTGTAATGTTGCATATTATACATGAAGTCTAATTAAACAGAATTACAGCAAAAGTCACACTTTTTATGTAACTTTAAAGCCATTTACAGTATACAGTGAATATGGAGTTGAAAACTATGTTTCTAAATATGCTCATTATGTCTGTCAGGCCCAAGACCAGGAGCGGAGATTATGCTTTTGCTTCTGTCCGTGTGTGTGTCCGGCTGTCTGTGTGTCTGAGGGTGCTTGGCATCTCAGAAACCACTGGACAGATCAGCGCCAAACTTTTCATGCACACAACCAGTAGGCCAAGGAAGTAACCCCAGCCATAAGTTTCAAATCAGCCTCATGTTGGTGCTATACCAGCCCGCTTTACATTTTGGCCTATAACTTTTGAACATACATTTATTTTTGATCATGATACAACTCCCCATATAGGCCACGCAGATTTTTGCCTATAAATCTTCCTGACATTTAGCATTTTCTACCGAGTTCACTGCTACACATTATCTCTGGAGTCATACATGAACATGGATCATACCGTTTTGATGGTTTGGTTTTGATAACATGTTCATGAGTTGAAAACAAAAAATAATCAAAGAAATTCCCTAAATTAGAAAACGAGAAGTCGTTTGAAAAGTAGTGAAAATCTCACAACGCGGCACAAAGCGACGCTTTGTGAGCTTGTAGATTTGCTATTTTCACTAGTTTGGGTCCCGGGCAAACTTTCTTTTGGGTCTTGAGCTAAAAGGTTTGGGAATCACTGCTCTAAACAATGCAGACCCAAAAGCAATTTCACTTAGACTCATAGGGGACAAATGTCACTGTTGTAGAAACTTTTTTTTTTAATGGCGTCTTTTTTAGTTTTTTTGTTTTATTTTCTCCCCAATTTAGTCGTTATGACAATTCCCGCTTAGCACACATTTGAAATTCATCTAAAAGGTGATAGGCTAATGCGCCTTGATACTGCATCGTGGGATTTTGTAACTGCTGCCCAAATTGCAAAGCGATATATTATTTAGGTTTAATTTGACTTTAGCTATAGCTGAGCAACGATCACAGAAAAAGAGACTTTGAATAATACAGATAGATGTTTAGAATTCCAAGAGCCACAGAACATAACATTTCAGATGTGCACACTCACATCTCGCAAAATGTATGTAATAATTACTGTTATTACATACATAAAGTGAGGGGAGAAAAAACTAGAAAACAGCCTGATGGAGAAACTAAGTGGTGGCTTGGTCTGCAATCACGATCATGGCCCGATTGTTTTCAGGTCATCAATGGCTCCAATCTCCATGCTCTGGACTGCCTCCCATGCCTTCAGCTCATTGGACAATTGACTGTTCTTAAATTATCCCCCTTATTCACAAAGGCCGTATTGATTACAATACTGCAAGCTGGTTGTACCGGCCATCTGTACACTACCAAAGATGCAATCGCCAAAAGCCGCCAACTACCAATTTGTGCTGGAGCTCACTTCCATACCACAGTGTAGTTTGCCAGGGAACATTGAATAACTGCAGACATTCTCCAATTAAATTCTAGTCCACAGACACATGTACAGGTATGAACATAGTAAATGTTTTTTTTGGGCTTTCCTTGCTTTATCAAATTAGTACACAGTTTTCTACTAAGTCCATGTTGGGATCTCAACTCTTTTGTTTTCTTTGAAATAGAACAGATTCCAAATTCCGTATATGCACCCCTGAGAGATTATTTCTTATTTCCTCTTTGATAGTTATTCTAACAAAATGAGTTTGCTCTGTCAATGAGTGGAGGCAGAAAAGAGACGAGGGAGCAGGTCTTCTTCCCTGGCAGACACAATGCACAGAGCAGCACTTCTTTTTAATCATCACTATCAAAGCAGACAAGCAGGCAAGCAAACGCAGACTTTTCCTCGGGCAGAATGAGGCAATGTTGGAAGATCTCACTCAGACCTCGGAGCATAGCCGATGGGGAGATGAGGTGATTATTCACCCATCCAATTAGGGGTCTGTTTGCATGTCTGATTTCTCTCTCTTATGGTTTTTGTCACTCCTCACTGCACCAGCCAAACGCAAATAATGCACTACACAGATGTTATGGGGGGTACTTAACCCATTAAGACCTGGAACTGTGTCATTTTTAGATTTGAGCTAAAAAGCATTATTTTACACTTTGGGCTATTAAAAAATAGCAGATATCGCTACGAGCTTGTAGATCTGCTATTTTTGAAAAATCTTGAAAATGTGTGCAAATCTTCTGAATATATATATCTTTAAAGCGAAAATTTTTAACTCAAATCTTTGCTTCTGGGGGGTCCCTGGAACAAAATATTTTGATGGGGGTTGGCGGCCAAAAACATATAATTTTGGGGGTTCTTGACATGAAAAAGATTGAGCACCACTGAAATAGAAACATACGTTTTTCAGAAAACTGTTGAGATTTAGGAGACATGTAGAATCGGCTTCAGGTCTTAATGGGTTAAAAATCAAGGTATATCAAGCTACTCATGTAAGGCACAGCACATTATTGACTGTCGAATAAGGAGGGAATGAGTTCTTCACCTCTGGCAAGCGTGTGTGCAAACATTTGTTCTTCGTTCATTTGTTAAATTTCATTCGTTTTGTTTTACTTTTCTTTTTTTCCCCTAAAATTTAGAGTAGCCAATTATTTTGGATCCCCTTTTTTCTCCCCAATTTAGTCGTTATGACAAGTGATTCCTCCCCACACACACATTTCTGTGCCGTCACTGCTGCTGTATCCTACTGACTCACCTGCCAGTGAGGAGCCCCCACCGGGAGGACGTAGAGCCTTAAGGCCTTTGCAGACAGGGTGCGATTTTTCCGCACTGAAAAAAGGGACAATATCATTGGTTCTCAATGACCTGCATGCACACCGGCTCCAAATTTACCGTGCGGCGATGCGATTTTTTTCCCAATCGAACCCAGTTCGATTCGTGCGTCTTTTCGCATGCGGTAAAAAATGATTGACTAATCGCACCCTGTCTGCAAAGGCCTTTAGTCCTACTCCTCCCGCCCAACACTCCCTGCTGACGGGTGCCTCCTCCCCCCAGCCCGTAGGAGTACATACAATGGCCAATATCTCCCTCCCTGCCCGGCTTCCCTCCCCCCGAACACGGGCCAATTGTGTTCGCATAGACGCCCGACAAAGCCGGCTGCACCACGGTGGAGACTTTCGTTCACCTTTTGTGGCAAAAAAAGGGTATTTTGTTTTGAAGGTGCTGAACAGAATGTTGGAGAATCCAAGAGAAGAGAGTCAAATGTTCGTACACTGCAGGGCTTTGCGTGCACCATAGAAAGAGTTGAGTGATGTTTCATGCACACAGGCCCTTCTTCTGACTCTGACATTATATGACGTGTTGAAATCGTGCTACGGGAGCCCCGTGTGAATTTGATTTCTCTTAGATTTTCTCTTCGATTTTTGATCTCAAACCATGAAAATAATGTTGGCAGTACGTGTTGCATGATTACTGTAGATAGATGCAAGTTACTGTATGCCATCCGGATGTACAGTGGGGCTTGAAAGAAACTTTTATGTGTAAAAGGACAGCAGACAATATCAAAATCAACCAATATCACACAGCAATGAAACGGGTGAAATACACGATTAAAAGCAATAACATTTTATTAGGATGGTTAATGTAAAGTATGGTAAAACAATGTTTTTGTTTTAAATGATGTGTTTCTTTTTTTTTTTTTATGTCTGCAGTCTCTGCAGTTAGTTAGTACTTATAAGAAGAGATCCCATGGTACATGCCATCGGTCAGCATGGCCTTTCCAAACTCACTGGGACAATACAAGCATTGTGCCGATAGAATGAAGAAAAAGCCACTCGCGAATGCCTCTGTTTTTCTTTTCATGCATGATTGGAGGCAATTTCTACAGTATATGTCATGTCGTCTCTGTCGGGTGGAATCCTCATATGTCCAAAACTGTTTAAGGATTCAAATTCAAAAGCATCAAAAGTAGCAGATCGACAAGCTCACAACGCGACGCGTTGCATCGCATTGTGAGCTTGTCGATCTGCTATTTTCAGCGAAGGCTTTCCCCACAATACAGATGCTGGGGTTTAAGTGGTTAAAAGGCCTGTATTCAAAATCTTACTTGAGTAAAAGTACAAAAGTCTTGGCATAAAAGCATGCAGTACCAAAGTAAACGTAATCAAATTTTTCAGAATTTGTCAGTTTAAAAAATTTATAAAGCAGATCTACAAGCTCATCACACGTTGTGAGCTTGTAGATCTGCTATTTTCAAATAGGCAAATTATAAAATAGGACTTAATTGGCTAATGCAGGTTTTATGTTAATAATCTAAATCTACAAAGTAACTAGTAACTAAAGCTGTCAAATGATTGTAGTGGAGTAAAAAAGTGCACTATTTGCCTGAGAGATGTAGTGGATTAGAAGTGTAAAGTATCAGAAAATGGAAATACTCACATAAGGTAAATTTTCGCACTATAAGCCACACCTGAATATAAGCCGCAGCAGCTAAATTGAATGATTTGTACATATATAAGCCGCACTGGACTATAAGCCGCGGGTGTTTTAATGAACTGCATTCTAGTGGCCCCTAGTGGCCGTTAGCTGTAAAAATCCATAGATAAGCCGCACCGTTATATAAGCCGCAGGGTCGAAAAATTGGAAAAAAGTTGCGGCTTATAGTCCGAAATTTACGGTACCTTGAAATTTGTACTTAAGTACAGAACTTGAGTAAATGTGCTTATAGTGACTTAGTGACCATTGCTGGGCAGTGCCTCTTAGTATATCTTTCATCACAGGTCTTCTTGTGCACCAGGGGTTGATTTTGACAGCAAATTATAATTTAGTTTTAGTCATAGTCTTTTGAATATTATTGAATATAATTTCGTTTTAGTCATATTTTAGTCATCTGAAATGTTATAGTCTCGATTTTTGTCAACTAAATCTACAGTTGATTTAGACTAAGATGTATTTTGGCGGTCCATGACGTCGTAATGGCTGATTTACACTTGGCTTCATGTCGAAAATAGCCGATCTACAAGCTCTCAACGCGTCACACTGAGCTTGTAGATTGCCTATTTTCGGGCTGCGACACACCTGCGTGCAACCACGTCAATGACTTGTCTTAGTTCTACTGGATCTCTTCTCCACTAGTCCCTCCTTAACATTTTTGTCTAGTTTTGTTTTGTTGACAAAATCAATACATTTAGTCACAGTATTAGTCATCATAGCTTTTATTTGAGTTTTTATTGAGTTTTCGTCAGTGAAAAAAAGATAGTCGACGAACTTCGTTTGCCATAGTTTTAGTCGACGAAATGTACACTGTTTTGTGTCCCTATACACTGTAACATCCTGGCTGTTTTGCCTTGTACACCGTCCAGTGCTCCTTAACTCCAGCCCTTCAGATACCGAATCAAGCTGGACACTGATGAGAGTGTCTACGGCGGTCACGGACGACTGGACCACAACACAGAGTTCTTCACAGAGGCTGAGCCCTTCAACGGCCAGTCCAACTCTATGCTGGTAAATGTTTTCATTCATAGGCCAACTGAAACAGTTTCCCAGTGACTGAGACATATCTCATGAAATGTCTGTGATTTTGGTCCTCATCGTTGAAACCTTGTATCTCCATATTTCACTGATGTATGTATGTATATTTTGTAAATCGATGCCCTACTGTACTTCAACGTACAAGACAAAAGTAGCGGCGTGTTATGAGCTTGTAGATCAGCTATTTTCGCTATCTTTAAAACATTTAGAAAGTGTAAGGGTAAGTGTGTCTTTGGGTTGTATAAATGTTGAACCAATGAAAAGTATTAACAAGAGGTGGGGTTGGCGAAAGGGCCTTTCTGTGTGGAGTTTGCATGTTCTCCCCGTGTCTCCTAGGGTAGGTACCCTCACAAAAAACATGCAGTAATCCTGGTCACTATACTGCCTCCCCCTGGCCAGCCGGGGCGCCTGATGGAGGGGAAGGGAACTGGTTGGAATAACGTGTTCCTTCCACGCGCTACGTCCATCCAGGGAAACTCTCCCCTGTCAGGTGATAAGAAGGTCAGACGGCTCTCATGCATTGAAGGAGGCATGAGCTCGGCCCTGGCCTCCCTAGGTTGGCAGAGGGAAGGTAGTGCCCAGGATTACACGCTTAGGCATTGGCACTATAGGTGAAAAAATACGGGTTACAAAATTGTGGGATAAAAATTTAAGTAAAAAAAAAACAAGAGGTGGTGACTAAATAAGAACAATATTGGATCGATTAGAACACTGGTTCTATTTTTTTTCCCCATTTCCTGAAAAGTAACAGTGTAGGTTACATACAAGGTTTCCACCCAACAGCGACGATATTATGTTTCAAGTGTGAATAGTGCTTTCGATATTATTTCCGGTTAATTGCCCAGCCCTAATGAACACAAATGTCAGTGTTTGAGGGTGGGAAGCTGGGCGGGGAGGGTGATCTCTGTTGCTGCGTTAGTGTCTCTTACAGGTACTGGCCTCACCGAGTAGAACTAGGTTGGATGGCACAGAGATTCCCAAACAATTTCCGCTTGAGACCCAAAAGATACATTTGGTGTCTTCCAAATTTAGAAAAATACATTATTAGTGAACCATTAGCCCTGTTTCTGAAATAGTGAAAGTAGCCGATCTGCAAGCTCACAACACGTTGCGTCTGCTAAATTTATTTATTTAAATTTGTGATATTCGTTTAGTTTTTTCTGAAATTCTTTTGAAATAGGTGTGACTTTTTTTTGTAGGAAACAAAAGAGATATTTACTCACGACCGATACAAATGGCCCTGCGACCCAAAAATGGGTCCCAAAACCATCGTTTGGGAACCAACTGGGACAGCGTGTTCCTTTGTATGCGTTACGCCCTCCCGGTGAAACTCCTGACTGTCAGCAGAAAATTAATCGGCTGGCAACTTCATGTGTATCAGAGGAGACACGTGCTTGTCTTCCCCCTCCCACACCACCAAATGTAGGTGTTGCAGTGACAGGGGACTACAAGTGGTGCTAATTGGTGAATTGTCGTAGCAACTAAATTGGGAGAAAAGGCGAAAAAGGAAAAAAAGATTGGGGTTGGTGGCTGCCAGCACTGGCTTTATGCCACTGAGACTCTCAGCTTAACCATTGTTTTATAATTTATTGACTTCCTCATTAATATGATTAGCTTTTAATGTAGCCTCAAGAAAATGATCCAGTATGGGTACAGTATATTTAAAAAAAGGCAGCTTGCTCTGTGTAACTAGGGATGGAACCCATTGTTTGTGGTTTCTCCACTGGCTGTGAGGCTGTGTTTGTGAATATAACATTTGGCATGCATGTTTTGTGCTACTCCAGTTGGCCGTTGTCCCGGAGTCATGAGACTGAGGTGCATCTGATATATATATACTGCACTTTCAGATTTCTCCAGCAAACAATGTGCATTATTCATAGTGTTAGAACTTACCTTTTCATCTGTATGACTCTTGAAACTTGCACAGCTTCACTGCGGGGAGAAAATATCAGGGCAAGTGAAACCACTGGGCTTCCATCATAGACTGCTGAAGGCTAATGGCATGAAATAGGTTGGTCCTTGAAATATAGAAAGAAACACTGATATGCATTTTAAGCACAGCGCTCCAGGACTTTATTCATGTTTGCAACCCTATTTTCCCTGACGTAGTGTTTTCCCCTTCATGCCGGAAGACCCAAAGGCAGTAAGATGTTTATGAATAAGGTAAAACATTATTTGATGATGATTTTATTTGAATGAATCCAATTAATTTAAGGATATTGATATCTATATAAACTGGTCTATGAATTATTGGCTGTCTACGATGTATGGTTTAGTACCAGAATTGCTAAAGCGCAAGTCGATGTGTTTATCTGAACCTAAGCTGAACTTCACCAAGGGATCTTGAAGGGATCTGATTCTGCGCAAAAAGTGCTGGCTGCAGTGGTGAGAGAGAATATCTCTCTGTATTTAGAGTTGGAATCAATACAGTATGGATCAGAAACATACTTGGCAATGTTCTCCCACTTCCATTAAAAGCATTATTTTCAGCATTATTTAAGATGCAGTTTGCCGTGGTTAAAAGCCTCTTCCCCCTCGATGGTATTAGCTCAGCTTTCGTCAGTGAAGGAGTGAAATTACACATTCTCTTACATCTTTTCTCACTCTCTTATTAATTCAAGCGCCAACGCTTTGCCCCTCCTCCCCCGTCATCTCTCCCGGCCAAAATGTGAAGTTTAGTTAACAAGTCATCTGCTAATGTTGGCACTGTCGGGGATGCATGGGGAATGAACAGTGGTGGAATGGAACTAAGTACATTTACTGTGCTTCAGTACAATTTTGAGGTACATTTACTATTTACATTTTTTTATACTTTAAACTCCACTACGTCTCAGAGCTAAATATTGCACTTTTTACTCCATTACAATTATGAGACAGCTTTAGTTACTACTGTAGTTAGTTAAAAATAGGTGATCCACGAGCTCACACCGCATTGTGATTCGTTGTGAGCTTGTAGATCTGCTACAGTATTTGAGCTACTTTATTTTGTAGATCTGCTATTTGCTAAATTTTGAAGATTCTCGCTTGTAGTGACATTGCCCAAATAGGTACGCCATGTTGAAAGTGGTACGGAGGCCCATGGTTAGGTCTGTCTGTGAGTGTTATATGTTATCAATGAAAAATATAAGAGATTGTGACTAAACTACACTGGATCCACCTGAACCCAGATTCTTATTTATTTTTTCCTGAAAAGTAATGGTTTTGGACATTTGTTTTTGGACAAAAAGGTGGCCATTCAAGCCTTGTTTTATTTTCAACTTTCGAAGTTGGCGCAAACTTCTTCCCATAAGTATTTTTAAGCGTCTGCCAATGGCCTCCGCTCCCTCGGTATTGAATATAATAATATTGGATAATAAGTTCTCATATTCTCAAAGAAAGCATCTCTGGCCAGGCTTCGAATGCATTTAATAGGATGATCCTGGTAGAACAATGTACTGTACAACTGCCAGCGATGGCAAGGAAAAGTTCTCCAGAGAACTGTTACTCAACTCTTTAACATCTGATCAATTCCTGAGTTCCAGTGTCTCCGAATATGGAAGGTAAGATCAGCAATAACGATTTAAGAGTTACAGTATTTGAAAATGAGACCTGAAAGCTGACATGTAGTGTAGCAATATTGTTAAACGTGAACTTCTTAATTGGCCGTTATACTGGAATACGATAACTATTTAAAAAATATTCTTCACGATAACTATTCAAAAAATATTCTTCACATCTCTGGTGGGGACAGTTTTTATGATGTTGGAGGCTGGAGACAGACACAGTAATGGATTCTACATTTACTCATACAGTTGCTCTCTTTATCCTCTGCCAGCACTGTCGGGTTCAAATAAGTTAGCAAAACTAGTGCTTTGATCCGTCCCATTTTCATCCGAGGAGTGATATGTCTACTGGCTTTTATTTTTAATAGGCAAGAACTTTGCCGTTTACATTTGACTAATGAGCTATGGTAGATTTCCCTATTCTCTTTATCATGATATACAACACAAAATGGAACTTTATGGGTCCATTTGGTTCCATTTGTACATTCTCTAGTTAAATTAACCCTCAGGATTTTACAGAGTGCAAAAGGAACAAAATAAGGGAAGGGGAGGGGGAGGGTACGGGAGCAACAGTGCAATATACGTTGAAATTACGTCTGTTTGAAATTACGCCAGCTAACTCCACCGGAGTTAGCTGGCGAACACCTTTTGAAACACCTTTTGAAACGCGAACACCTTTTGAAACGCTTCCGGTGAAAACAATAGAATTCTGGGTAATGCAGGAATCCGCTAAAGACCTGCAATGACAGTAGTGACCAGCAGAGGTTGCTAAAAATTGTTATTTTGGGACTTGCACAGTACCCCTTTATCATGGGGTCCATGATATAACATTACCCTGGAGATTTTGAGAATATTGGTGTAGTCTGAGGGAAATTTGTGTCACATGTGCGTGCGTGCTTGTGCCATTTTGTGTGTGTGTGTGTGTGTGTGTGTGGGGGGTTCGGTGTCACAAATCTCCTTGGCATACTGTTTGTTGAGATCTCTCAACTTTTGATACTTTTTTTTTTTAACTTTCTTTACTGCAAGCTACAGTACATTGTGATTAATATACAAACAAATATACAAATCCACTGAGGGTGAGATCTGCAACTTATTTCTACTTGATGAATTACAAAACAGCTAATTGCTGTTTGTTTTTCATTGCTTGGAGGCTTCATCTTTTGTATTTGCTATACTCCACTATAATTTTGGAGTCTATGCACTGAATTAATAAACCCAAATATTTTGGTTAATAGATACTGTAGAAGGGTATCATAGTCGTTTAGCCTACTAGCTCACTGTTTAACAATTACTTAAAGGACCACTTCACCCATTTTCAACCCATCTTCATATAATTGGTCGTCACTAATGTTCATTATAAGATGGTACCATTTCTGTCTACTCTCTCTGTGTCTCAGAAGAGGGCTGTGGATAGTTCAGAAACCTGCCTACCAGTGACACATCAGTGGTATGGTCATTTCCAATCTGGGAACCCATTCGGTAAAAAGGGGGGGGGGATGTTTAAGTTTTTCTCCCTGTGTTGTTGCCTTTGGGGGCACCACCTCTTATTGTGTGCAGAAACAGGAACTCGGTTTGGCTCCTCCCCTTTCTTAGTCCACTTCCTGCCGGGTGCTTCTCTGTTTATTCCTACTAACAATAACTCCACATGTTTAGGGCAGTGGTGCTGAGAGATTAGGACATTTCAAACAAGATGTCAACCTAGGCCTATATATCTAGTCTGAAAAGTCTGAAAAAGCACAGATAGGAAGCCAGTGTTTTCACCAACAGTCGGGTCAGGAAACACGAACACAGTAGAGTGAATTTTCTTCATGATATATTCTTGCGAAGCACCTCATGAAACCTTTAGTAGCATATCTGAACATTGATGGGATTCAGTAATAGCCTCTCCTCTTGACTAGAACAGTGGTTGTCAAACATTTTCATGTCATAGACCCCCAAATGTATTATTTTGGCCACGGACCACCATCTGAAAATATTTTGTACCAGGGACCCCCATACAAGATTTGTGTTGTAAAAGTTGGTTGGTCCCATATGCAGTATGCACATGACCATATATATGGGCATAGCGGTCAGATCTGTGGCTCTGGACAACCGGGTCTCCATATATGCCTATATAGACCCATGGGTATCGGGTTTGTTTATGGTTATATCTGAGTCATAGTGATATGCGTATATATGTGCGTATAGGTTTTGTTTTTTGGTTTTGTCTGAGTCATAGTAACGTGGCTGTGCTATCAAATTGTCACAATAATAATACTAGAGGACTCTGTTATGTCCAGTTCAAAGGATATACATTACTATATAACCTACTCCAATGTATTGCAAATGCCTTTCAAATGTTGCCTAGTCTGAACAGGTTGCATGCGGTAAGGTTGTGTTCAAGGTTGTAGGTGTGCATGTTGCCCTGAAATGCCCTAGATCGTTTGTGACTCCATTTTCATGATCGCGACTACTAAAATGTTAATTATAATGTATGTGATGCGATTGCACTGCTAACAGTTGGGACTCTGCGCTACCCTATATTCGCAGATTGATTTAGAATTTGTCACTATTGTCCATCCATTTGGTGTAAATAAAAGCTGTTGACATATTCCAGGTTAGACACAGTGGTAGCTTTTGTCTAAACAGGTGCAATGATTCATTGCGGCCCTCGGTCTCTCCGTGGTGGTGCTGCTGCGTGGAGACTCTCCCACTGTGACTATTTAATTAGTCACCAATGTCTGTGTCAGTGTTTGAGCGGCGAGCTGCTCCCCTCCCTCGGTGCCAAACAGTTGCCAGAGAAACACATCCACGCTCCACACGTAACAACCGATGCAGAGGGTTGGCTTGAGGAGTTCAGGGGGTGATTGAATTGTTTACAGCCGTGCTCTCTTTTCAGTCTTGTGTTTTCTATGGGGAAATACAGTAACATTTGTGTCTGGTTGGCATGAATTTTAAAGCGATGTGTACGGTATACACAGTGGATCCCCTGCCTCTGAACTACACTCTGGACTGTGAATAAAAATAGGATTGATCAAAGGCATGATTAGATGCACTACTCTGAACTACTTTCCTCCCGAGGAATGATTTGTACTGTGTGTTTTGACGTCTGCAGAGAAATTTTCCTTCAATATGTTGAATCATTTTTTTTCTTTCTTGACGTTGCCACCATGTTTTTCTCCTTTCAGCGGAACTTCTGAAGTTATCAGTAGGCAGAGCAGTGAGCGTTATCTTCTCCGAATTCCTTACATTTACAACATAACCAGGATGTGAAAGGAAGTGCCAAAGTATGTGTGACTCATTCATTGATCAGTACCGACTTCACTACACCATTATTTACTCCTTGAGGAAAGTAGAGTTGCTGAAGCCTACAGGGGATGATTCACACAATTTTTTATATTGATCGTGAATAATCCAATATATATATAAATATATAAATAAATAGATATAGATATAGGGTGTGTGTGTGTGTGTGTGTGTGTGTGTGTGTGTGTGTGTGTGTGTGTGTGTGTGTGTGTGTGTGTGTGTGTGTGTGTGTGTGTGTGTGTGTGTGTGTGTGTGTGTGTGTGTGTGTGTACTCCATTTCATTGTCATAATCTAGGGCTGTAGCAGTAGATTGTTGTTGTTTTTTCTACACATTGGTTTGGTTGTTTAACTCCAGTGCCACCCAGAGGTCTTAATGTAACCGAAAAGTTTGGGACTTTGGGGATTGTACCATTCCTACTATATATTAAGAGTCTTCTTCCTGAATACCTATAGTGCACTTACTCCTCTAAAGAGCTGGTTTCCCTGTTGCAGTCTAATTACCTCATATCTGTATTATGATAGATATCCGATACTTGTCCCTCTCACTTCTCTACATCCTGCTCTTTGTTCACCTGTGAAACCTTGATTGTGAGAAATGAACATCCCACATCATCAAGGGACCAACGGTACACCCGCATCCTACATTTTAACGCTTTCAACCTGCCATCCCCATTTAGGGTCAAAACTATCGGTAATGGCCGATCTACAAGCTCACAACCTGTCGCATCGTGACATTCAAAGTATAAAATACAGTAGGGCTTAAATGTTTTTAAAAAAATAAACGAGAAGATTCAATACACTTGGAAATGCTGAGAAAGCCTGTCTTTAACACAATTTACCACTTGAACCCCAGCGTCCATATTCTGGGGGGAATATCTAGCAGATCTACAAGCTCACAATGCGTCGCAACACGACGCAAAGTTTCTCAAAGTTTCTCAAAGTTTCTCAAAGTTTCTCAAAGTTTCTCAAAGTTTCTCAAAGAACTTGTCGTCTCACTCTGCTGCTTTCTTCCCTGTCTTTCTCCCAGGTCTACCTCCCCTGCAGAACAGCTATTGTCCTGGCCAACGAGGAGATAGATTACTGTTATTAGTGATCGTCTCCGCAGAGACTGGGATCAGGAATGGATTACAGCCTCAAACCGAGTGTTAAAAAAAAATTGCCGCCTTATGCATGTCAACCACGTACACACACTGCACAAAAGCACTTATTCTGATTTATTTGATTTATTTTAGTTTTTAGAATTAATTAGTTTCCCCCCATGTGTTACAAAAACACCATAGGCAACCTTACAGTAAATGCTGTATCAGCTCTAGTGGTCAAAATTCAGCCTGGTTCTAATAACAGATCCAGGTCATTTTTGTACGTCCATTTGGGAAGAGTCCAACCTACCCAGTGGCTAGATGCTATTACTGTACTCCAAATCCTGCTGAGTCCATCCACCGCTAACCAGAGTCCTTTTACAGGCTCTGTTGAATTGGCATATAACCTGAAGCACTTGACCAGTAACTGTGTCACGGTTAACATATAAAACATTGCACTTCCTGCCACTGATTCCTGCATGATGAAACTTTATTTTGATTTGGTTGTGTTTGTATTTAAATGCTAACGTCATGGCACTTAAAACGTGTTTGTTTTTTTGTTTTTGATGGGAAAAGATGTGTATGTATTGAATGCACTGCACTGGAAAAAAAAGAAAACATTTCTGGGTATTTAAACACTTGTGCTCTATTAGTGTTAATGCAAACTGTGGGGTATTGTAAGAATAAGGATATTGTAATTTGCACAAAGTAATGAGCTGCTTTGAATTATATTCCACCGTGGGTAGCTACATTAAAACAGTTGTAATGTTTAGATTTATGCAGCTACAGGGAACATTTAAGTAGTCATTTAAAGCCTACTTATTAAGCCAGCAATTTGCTGCTGAAGCAATTTGATCAAATCACCTGATTTACATAGGTGATGGTGTGCTTCACCGGTTGTGATTTGATCTCTTTTTTTTTGTCTTTGTTCCCCTTTGCAAAAATGTAATGTAGTGTTCGTGTGTCACTAGCTTTCACGGATGAAATAATTTTGACAGTTCAAGTTCAGTGTAATCCTATTCACAGAGAATGATGCTTAGAGGTGCCATTCTATCTGGAAGAAGATTTCTTTGTGTGTAATAAGGCCGTGGAGGATTTAAAATAGAATACTATCTAAGAATGTCTGCTGTGATAGGTCACTTTGTATCCTGTCTTACAACTGCTTTGTCCCCCCCCCCTCTCACACACACACACATAGAAGTGTCATTATGTGATCTTTCATATGGGCTTTGTGCTTTCATCCTTTTCAGTTTATTGCAAATGGCATTAATGTTGGAGAAAAATAAATCTGTTCTAATGTTTCCTTCTGAAAGTCAGTCCTCCAGATACGATGCACGGCTGTGCATTGAACTTGCGACTTGTTACTGGACAAATTTAAGTATTTGGTGCTCATCTTTATCAGAGCAATATTACACTGTGTGAGAGAGACGAGCTCTTTTTTTGTCTGTCCCATATAAAATCTAATGTCTTGATTTACTGCCATGGATGCTGTAATACTGTGACTTAAACCCGCTGCATTGCTGCAAGTTCTGAGCAATTTACACCAGTGTAATGTAGCATATGGCAGGATTTGATCTGCCATCCCTGCTGCTAAAGAAAAGGCATTTATATTCAGGACCATTCTCCGGTGTTTAAACAAAGGTATCTTGGAGCACATCACTTCTTTTTGTATAACACCAAACATTCAAAATATGCCTTTTGCCACCTCTTGAAAAGCATAGAGAGGGACACTTTGCATAAATTTCAAGTGAGTGAAAGAGCCCAGTTGTGAGCCTGAAGTGGAGTGTTTAATCAGCTCTCTTGTCTGACCCAGTGTCACCGTCATTTTGCTTCTGCCAAAAGGAATTGTCTGTATTTATTCTTAAAAGTAAAATTGATGTCTGACTCTGATACACAGTAACTGCTATGTGATGTCATTTTTATTGTGACTGATCGTATTAAAATAGTGTCTATGTCTGCACACGTGCATTGTGTGGATGAACTGGACCTAGTGTCACCAGCGGTGCTGCTCCAGCCCACTCTTATGGAAATGTGAGGGTTTGAGTGTCCTTGAAAACAGGTGTGCGTGTTTTTTTTCCTCTATTTTCCTGCCAACGAGTACCTGTTACAAAAACTGTTATGTTGATGCGAGTTCCTACTCATTTAGAAATGCCACTAAATCGGCGTAGTCATTTCAGTCTTCAGATGTTGTGGCATTCAAGATCTGAAGTGCCACTTGCAACCAACAAGAATAGGTTTTAGAACCCCCACTTAAGAGGCCTCAATTGTATTCTATACACATACATTGTTAGTTAGTATTAGATGGATTTTGACTGTACCACCATGGACCCTGTGGATCTGCACTGTAAAATCCTAATTTAACTCTTGAGAGTGAACAAATGGAATTACAAATGGATTAACCACTTAAACCCTATATTAGTTGACCGGATACCCAAAGACTCTATACTAGGCCCCCTCCTGTTTTCAATCCACACTAAATATCTTTGCCGAAAATAGCCAATCTACAATCTCATAACACGTCGCAGTGCGACACGTGAGCTCGAAGACCTGCTATTTTTGCTAAATGTTAGAATAGGGATGCTAGTGTTGTACTGTGCGTAGCATATTTATTCATTTATGAATACAGTACCCCTGTTTGTTACAAGATAACATTATGCATACAAATTTATGGATGGCTGACAGAGCAGTGGTACAGGTATGGTGCTCAACAGATTGTTTTCCTTTCTCCCCACACTGAGTAATGTCATTTGGCTGTGCACTGGGAATGAAGAGCAGTTGACAGTGAAATAGAGGTATGTGATAATATGTACGGCATGTCATTAACCATAGGAACTCTTGCATCCCTACCCTGGGCATGTCCTAATAGGTGAACATTTGGCGAAAAGTTGTGAGCTTTTAAATGTTCTGCTAGATTTGGTATAGGGGGTGAATGTGCTGTCTTAGTACAGACTACAGACCCCTGGGGGACTCCAGTCAATAAAGTATATAAGGTTGTCTAATACAACATTATACACTATATAATTTTGTAGGCCCTGTATTGTATTGTCTTGTATTTCAGTATCCCTATAGAATAGTTATGACTCACCGTATAGTCTGCTGCTTGGAAACATGGACACCTTCAGCAATTTTGCAGTACAATTCAGTTCTACCCTGCGTGTGATCTTTGTGCCAATTCTTTGTTTGAGTCAGAATTTGGGTATGACATGCGCGAAGTGGTGCTGTTCCAACCCACTGTCATTGGTGACCCTTGAGAGGCTGTACATGGAGCCATCTCAGCATTCGTACCCCAGAATTCCATCTGGCTGTGATGACATTGCCTCATGTTGCTGCTCCTTTTTCAATAAACCCAAGGACCCGGACTGACCCATGTGTACTGTACATGTCCAGATGGGCAGCATATCCTCTACGTATCTTGAAATAACACATTTAGTGTTTAGGATTCACACCTCGGACAGGAGGGCCTCGTGGCTCAGACAGTTACTCTAAAGACCATGTGCTCCTTGTGAGCTGCGAGGACCTGAATTGGAGTCTGTCTCCCAGTCCCATTTGCATCTCTTCTCTCTCTGCCCTTGGATTCCTGTCTCTCTCCACACACCTAGAAATAAAGTTTAACAATGGTGGAAAAAATTAAAACTTACATAAAAATACACTCTGTGGACAGCATTTTTATAATTTAACAGCACTGAAACACCTGGCACAAATAAGAATTTAACAAGACTATTTAAGTTTAAAAGCGCCATTAGTGGTCCCTACAGGCAATGCTGCTCCCTACACTCTACCAGACTAAAGGGATTTGAACTGATCTCATTTGTCAGCATTGAAACAGGGAAAAAAATTGTTTAGGTAAAAGTATTGTGTGGTGGGTGGGGGGGGGGGGGGGGGGGGCGGCATCTGGCAATTAAATTATGAGCGTGATTAAATCTTGTGAGCAAAGTTTGACATTTTGTCAAGAGTGGCACTAGAGGAAGGGCAATGGGGCCACCAAAAATCATTACAGTTCATACTCCAAGAAGTATGAAATGGCACAAAGAATTCCATGCCAATCCAGCCTGCTATTTTCGAGATAAGTTGTCGGGACCAAAGTGGTGGACAGACTGACCCACTGATCGACTCACAGATCAACATTGCCATCCTTAGAAATGAAAAAAAAACATCCAGTTTCCACAAGATCACAACCTTTCCCTGCTGGTACTTGCATGGGTTCTTCTGGTAGATATTAAGGCGATGAGACAAGTGAAACGACTCGGGGCAAATGGATTGAACAAAAGCAGATAAGTAAGGCTACACTACAAGGGCTTGTAAGTGTCATTATGAAGACAATGACACTTGAATGATAGATGACAGGATGCTCTATATGTGTAGTCCTGGGATTTTCCCTTTCACACTGAGAGTCTCAGTACAGACATTTCTGGGCCTGGGAAAATCTAGATGTGCAAAATTGGGTTAAATCAAATTTCTCACAATGTATGTATGTATGTACAGTATGTATTAATATGGATGAATACTGAAATCTCTTTAATGATCCAATCTTCTCATATGTGGAATAATATGGATTTTGACTGTGCTATGCTGGGTGCATGTTAAACAATCGCAACTCAATTCCTACAGTCCGATTTGCCAGCAAGAGTTAAAGTTTTGTCAGGAGCCTTTTTTCAATCCCCTATAACCATGACTGGTTTCAACATGGTGCCATAGGCATCAGTTTATGGGTCACAAAGTAAAAGATGGGGGGAAAAAACTGGATTTCCAGAGCTTTGTGACAAGCACCTTCTATTTTTTGCTTCCCTCTCCCCTTCCGTCTCCAAGTTACGTGTTACTTACTCCAGATGAAGCTTCCTATGCATTTGTGATAGATTTTTCCTCTCTGCCCCGCTGTGTGGTACAGTAATGTTTTCTGTCAATATAAACATGGAAGTGATAATTTCCCAGTATAGTGTAAGTATTATTTTTACTGTTACTATTAATGTTGGTACGTAGGCTATGTCTTAATGTTGGTTCATGTTAGTATTACTGTATATTACAGTATACATTTGATGATCGGGTGGGTGTATATCCGGTCGGAGACTCAAAGAGACACCTTTGAGTCTCCTATCGGATGCATTAGCATCATTCCGCCGATAATCAAATTATTGGCTTAGGAATGCGACAAAAACTAAAAAATCTCCATGAATTCAATGTGTGTAATTGGTAGAAAATGAGTCATCTTTTGGGTGATCTACTCCTTTAAATGTGTAGGCTACAATACAGTTTATGTGTTATGAACTGGTTCTAAATGTACTATTTGTTTAGGGAAATATGAAGAGCTACGGGCAGCCTACATTGTCATGATAAGCTTTTTTTTATTTGAACGTGCAGATGAAGGAAGAGAATCTGTTCATAATGCTGTGAGAAATTGCCTTAGGCTCTGGAACGATCAGGTCATGCAGATTTAACTCTCTTGATGAAGCTGGATGAAGTATTAACCTACACAGTAAAGTCCTCGGAGAGTGTACAAATGGACCCTTACAGGTCAATTTGGTTATATTTTTACGCTCACAGTTAATTAACACTGGAGGGTTCACTGTGTATGCGGACAGTTGAGTTATTGAGGCTGATCCCCTTCATGCAGGCTGAGTGCATCATTAATTAATCTCTAGCAGTGCAGTGTTTGGTGCCTTGGTCCTCTGTTCTAGTGAAGATAACACTTTACTCTCCACTCTCTGACCTTCTGATTTGCTGAGATTTACCTCCTGGATTAGATATCGGAGAAAAATCCTGAGTGGTTAATGTAACTCTTGAGTGTGTCAAAATGTAAACGCCCAGGTTCGGTTCATGTACGTGCACTCGTGCAGTGGAGTAAAGTAACTAAGTACATTTACTCAAGTACTGTACTACTAGGGGGCACGGTGGCGCAGTCGGTAGCGCTGTCGCCTCACAGCTAGAAGGTCCTGGGTTTGATTCCCGCAGGGGATGCTGTGGGCGCTGGGGGCGTGTTCTCTCCTCCGTGTTATCAGTGCCCATACCCTAGGTGGGGTTGGCGAAAGGGCCCTCTCTGTGTGGAGTTTGCATGTTCTCCCCGTGTTAGGTACCCTCACAAAAACATGCAGTAATCCTGGTCACTATACTGCCTCCCCCTGGCCAGCCGGGGCGCCTGATGGAGGGGAAAGGAACTGGTTGGAATAACGTGTTCCTTCCACGCGCTACGTCCAACCAGGGAAGCTCTCCCCTGTCAGGTGACAAGAAGGTCAGTTGGCTCTCATGCATTGAAGGAGGCATGAGCTCGGCCCTGGCCTCCCTAGGTTGGCAGAGGGAAGGTAGTGCCCAGGATTACATAGACAATTGGCACTCGGTGTAAAAAATTGGGGTTACAAAATCGTGGGATAAAAAAAAAAAATACTGTTCTACAGCTCAGAGGCAAATATTGTACTTTTTACATCACTAGAATTATTTGAAAACTTTAGTTACTAGTCAATTTGTAGATTTGGATTATTATTACAAAAATACATTTCGGCCATTTGAAAATAGCCGATCTACAAGCTCACAATGCGCCGAAATGCGACACATTGTGAGCTTGTAGATCTGCTATTTCTAGTATTTCTACAATGCAGTATTGATACTTTTACTTAAGTAAGAAATGTGAGTACTTTTCCCACCACTGTTGCTTTTTTTTTTAGGATTCCTGATTCCTGGTCTTTTATCTTCCTCTTTCTTCAAGTCTAACGTCTTAAACTTTGAATCATCTCAATCATCTCCCATGCAGCTCACCAATGTTGTCCAGAGAAGGCCCACAGCTTGAGTAGCAGTCACAAATTCAATAATGAATGCAGTTACTGTTTGATAAATAAGGGGACAGAGCACTTTGCAATGGACCTACTGGACCTCTTCACTGCCATGATGGATGTAGGATTCATATTATATTCAAAGCTAAAGAGGACATGATGAGATGGAGTGATTATCCAGCTAATACAAGCTCTTTAGATAAGCGTCTCTCAATCTAAATATTTGTAGTTAAATGTATTGAGCCCTTTTTGTTGGTCTGATGTAGACTCAGCAGAATTTCTGAATATGTGCATATTTAACTGAAGGCCATTTGTGTTAATTTATGTCATAGGCTATATGGTTGTCTAGGGGTATTGAGGGTGATGAATTCAAATCTGCTGTATGCCCTGCAGGTTGATCCTAGGTGTATAATTTCCTTACTTTGTTTTTCAAATATGTATTTCCATAAAGATGAGTTGAGCTCAGTGGCCTACACCTACAAACCTTGTATGCCATCATTTAACACAATTTGCCTTCAGGTTAACCGTTTTGTAGGTATTCATATAGGAAGGATCTTATTTAGTTGACAAATCATTTTCACAATATAGCCTATGAGTTTCAAGTACTTTCTTCACACTGTATCAGAATATGGGATAGAATTCTCCATTTACGTATGAAAACCTACAAAATATCATGACATTGTCAAAAATATATGTTTAAAATAAATGTCAACCCAGTGGTAGTGGCCATCTTGCATTTTTCACTTTTGAGGCACTGAGCATACAGCAGATTTCAATTTAATCAAAACTCAGTACCCCTAAAAAACACTATTTGCCTTCAGGGTCAAGCTTTCTGGAAAACTGACCCAGTCTACAGAGCATGGCTGAGTGCAGATATGAGAACTCAATTAATATTTATGATTTTACCCAGGCAAATACTGTTTAAGAAAGAAAAAATGGGAAATGGGACTCTGCATATCTAGTACTTTCTACTTTCTGGTAGCCTACTTTATATTTAAGTACATTTTGATACCAATACTTTTGTACTTTTACTCAAGTACATTTTGAATTCCGGACTTTTACTCGTAACAGAGTATTTCTATATTGCAGTTTTGATACTTTTACTTAAGTAAAACATGTGAGTACCTTTTCCATCACTGTGTGTGTGTGTGTGTGTGTGTGTGTGTGTGTGTGTGTGTGTGTGTGTGTGTGTGTGTGTGTGTGTGTGTGTGTGTGTGTGTGTGTGTGTGTGTGTGTGCTGTGCAGGCACGTGCATGCGTGCGTGCGTGCGTGCGTGCATGCATAGATTAGAGTTAAAAAATAAGGGTGCTATGTGGTGACTGCAGGAATCCTTTGTAAACACTGTCATCTTGTGGTGGATGTAGGTTACTTCCAGTGGATGGAAGGAGGGTCATTCCCTATGCTCAGTGGTGGAGAAAGTACTCACATTTTGTACTTGTCTTAAGTAGAATGTAGAATGTAGAAATACTCTTTTACAAGTAAAAGTCCGGAATCCGAAAATGTACTCGAGCAAATTTAAAGTACAAAAGTATTGGCATCAAAATGAACTTTAAGGGCGCGCTCCCACCAAGAGTTGGCTGGCCGCTGTTTGCAGAATCTGCCAATGCATTGTCAATGCAAATGCGTTGATTCACGCAAGAGCAGATTTTTCCGCTAGTCACGCAGACCTTGCGTTTATCTGCTCTCCGCGACTAAGCATAAAACTGCTGGAGGCAGGCGCTGATTTTCTCCCTCTGTCCAATCGGGTGAGTCGAAGGCGGACTGTCTCAAGACTCAGGAAGCAACATGGTGCTCAAGGCAGCAGGCGGTGTGCCCCAACTGCCACTCAAAGTGACTACTGGCCAATCACAGTGCGTCTTTCCCGGGACTTAACCAGCCCTACACAAACGCAGCACATTCCCAAAGCTGGCGCAGGCGGTGGGTGCTACGGGGAGGCTCCTGAAAGTGAGTGACAGGCGCGACACTCCCGTTTTTTAGAATCCGCTGGCTGCAAAAAACTGTGGCCGCGCACAACCTGCGTTTAACAGCGGCCAGCCAACTCTTGGTGGGAGCGCGCCCTTAGTACCAAAAGTAGAAAGTAGGCCTACTCATTATGCAGAATTTCTGCATATTGTACATTTCTGCAGCAGAAAATGTACAACATTTGACTCTGAGATGCAGTGGAGTAAATGTAAAAGTATTAAAAAAATTGGAAATACTCCAGTAGAGTAAAAATACCTCAAAAGTGTACTTAAGTACAATACTTGAGTAAATGTATTGAGTTACTTTTTTTCCACCACTGCTCATTCATCCGGGCGGAGCCAACAACGACTCTGCAGGTTGACTTCCATCTGTCTAACGTCGGCTCAACTGTCAAAATTCATTTAGATTTTAAAAGTATTATATAGCCCGCCCTACGTGGCATATTGGAACACAGCCGCAACATTTCACAGCGGGGTTTTTTTAAGAGGTAAGTCGCTTAAAGTTTACTGAACGTGTTTCTCACGTTTTTCAGTTCTTTAGCACATGTTTAAGGGACTGTAAGTTACAGACCCTTCCAACAGCAGTCTGTTACAGTCTATATCTCAATGATAGACATCATTAACATGTAACCCGAAACAGTAAAGCATAATGTATGCACTCCTAAGCGCGAAGTTGTCGCGCGGCTAAAAAAAGAACTGATCTACAAGGTACCAACGCCTCGCACCGCCACGCGCTCTTAGCTTGTAGATCAGTTCTTTTTTCTGGCACGCGACGCGACACCGTCGTACGGATTACAAACTACAAAGCAGACTTCACACGTATGACTACGGCGCTGCCGGCGGGGAACCAAAGACTCGCCCCAAGACACGCTCGCCCCCATTTTTATTGTGGTTGTAATCTTGTATTTGTTTTACTGAGGATACGTTTAAGGTTAGGCATAGTTTTACTGAGGATAAGTGTAGGAATAAGGTTAGGTTTAGGCATAGTTTGACTGAGGTTACGTTTAGGAATAACGTTAGTTTTAGGGCATAGCTTTAGTGAACTTACGTTTAGGACTACCAGGTGGCGACCGTTCCGAGGTCGCCAGACTTGCCCCGGGGGGCGACTGTGTTTTGGGCCGCGCGTTGTGGGGTATTCGGCACGGCAGAATGCCACACATGGTCTCTCGTTCTGGAGGAAGGAACCATCTTCCTGCTGATGCAATAATAACGTGGTGCCTTGCCCTATCGTATAAATACATTGTATTTGTATACATTAAACTGTTGGATTAGTGTGGCCCCCACAGTTCTGTTGGCGGCTCTGAGGAGTGTTTTGTGCTCTTTTAGGGGACTTCCAGTCAGAGATACTGAAGTACTGTGTATACAATACTAACAGAGCAGCAGTGAGAGGCACCAAACATAGCCTTTTATAGCGACACACTTCCTAGTTCCTACCGCTCATGATGCCATCATGGTCTAAAAACAGTGGTTCTGCTATTTTATGTGAAGGACCCCCAAATTGTAATAATAAATAAATGTATTTGGCCGCGGACCCCCATCTGAAAATGTTTCGTTCCAGGGACCCCCAGAAGAGAAGTTTTGAATTAAGAATGTTAGCTTAAAAAATATATAAATGTGTGTGTGTGTGTGTGTGTGTGTGTGTGTGTGTGTGTGTGTGTGTGTGTGTATATATATATATATATATATATTCAAAGATTTGCACAAATGTTTTCATGATTTTTCAAAAATAGCAGATCTACAAGCTCATAGGCAGTCACGAAATGAGCTTGTATATCTGCTATTTTTGATTAGCCAAAGTATAAAATAATGGTTAAAATTATTGTGATGCATACTTTGATATGGACCCCCTGGTAACCCCAGGTAAACAATATCAGCAAACTCTATGTAAGCTAATAACTAAATGTTTTATTCCCCATCAATGCGATAAAAGACCAGCAAGTATGAACTGCAGTGTTCTGTTGACATCTTTATTTAGGCATCTCAGTTCCCTCATTCAGATGTATTTAGGAAGGGAAATGATTTCTACACATCTAGGCTTCCCTCACATCAGTTAAAAAAAAAAAATACTACACTACATTTTATTCTAGTTTAATTTTGTATGCAGTATTTATTCTCGCATAGAAAATACAGTAGGCCTAATTGTGTGTTATGTAGCATTTGATTATATAATATAGACATGAGACAGTCATTCCATGTTCATGCACAAAGAAAAAAGGCTCTGCACACTTAGATCCATGGAGTTATCTGTGTTAAAAAGGCTAAGTTTTCAGTCTGCATACTGTACCTTCATCAAGGTAAAAGGTCCTCACTTATGTGGACCTGAATTTATTATTTTCTTTTTTATATATTGTCTGGTCCTCTGGCATCCTTGCATGTCCAGCAGTCATGGTTGTAATCTTCTCACATAATAGGCCACCATGTCCAAGATATTTCTGGGAAAGGCATAGTTTGTGTTCCAGCTGGACCAGCAGGTTAGTGTTTTACTACATAGTAAGTAGAGGGATTCTGGCTGCTCCGTGCGTCCAATATGAAACATTGTTGAAACAATGGTACGCTAGTGACTAGTACAGTCTGTCTATGTGAAGCTGCATGGACCACTGTGCCATTGGCCATGAACTGTGGCTCAATCTAAAGTCACTGACCACAGCATATTTAACAGGCGTGAAAATAATCGATCCATGAGAAGCATACAGTACAAGTTGTGTTCAGTGTTCATCTCGTTGATTCTCCACACTCAGGAATGTTAGCAGATGTTTGTTTTTATTTCCTAATTTTTTGTTATATTTCCTCATACTATAATACTGTTTTGAAAAGGTTTAGCTCCTAGTGGTCATTTATAGGTCTGCCAGCTTCAATTTGTTAGATTTCTATTCATATACAGTACTGTACTACTATCATTTACGTATAAAATGCCTACTGGCTTTTTTCCTCCTCTTTTGCCTATCTGCCTTTTACTGTCTATCCCAGGGGTGCCAATAATAATTGGCAGATGTTTTAACTGTTGAAATAGCTGACGGTGTGCTTTGAGCATTCCCTCTAAGATGTTTTATCTCAGGGCAATAATGTATATGGAAATCCTATTCCAGTCTTGTATCTTTTTTTTTTGGTTTCGGTCTTTTTTGTATTAAGCTTTGCTTTAAGGCTATGCAGAACCCTGTTTTATGCTGTGAATGTCATAAAGCACAGCATATAATCCAATATTTCCTATTAGTTTTATTTCACTTCATTGTTGCTTGTGCTGTTGTGTATGTAGAACATACATTGAAAACAACTTTGGTTGTTGTGTGTTGTACTGTAGCTTTTGTGTCTCAAGGTCGGTGCAGACTCCACAGGTGTTCATTATGACCAGAATCCCAGAAAAGGAAAGGTCTCATTGCACATGAAGGCTGTCTTTTTATGATCACTCTCACATGGCACTTAGTTTTAAACTTGCCCAGTCACATGGACAGAGGGAGAGGGGACTATTTGTTATGATGTTGGATAAAACTTAACAGTTGGGAGCTCACTTGATCTCTGACTTGGATTATAACATACTGTACAATTTATTTTAAAATCAGATTTTCCATAAGGCATTTAAACATTTGCTTCAATGAATGTTCATCAAATTTAATGTGGCCTCTTCACGTCCTCAAATCCAGATATTGTCATTTTGTTGTAACTGTGCATTTGCACTACCAATTGTTTATACTTTATCTGTTTGACTCGTGTAGGTTACATTACAGTTGTAATGTCATCTGGAAGAATTTGAATTAAACAAATTCAGTTCCAGATTATTGTATATAATCAGATAATAATATTTAAGTGAGCATGGAAATGACAAGGAAATGGCCAAACAACACATATTCTGGAAGGAATACATTACATATCCATTATAGATATACATTAAATGTAGACCATTATCTAAATAGATATGTAAGTTAAAATTTGGTTTCAGGCATTGCCGTGCCTGTTTGGGAAACCATTCAGGGTGTTTTTTGGAAGGCTCGGTTTGTATGTATTTCTGCTGTACTGTACAGTATCTCATATCTAGTTGTGTACTGCTATGGCTTCTAAACATTTGGAGAAGTGACAGTATTTTGTCTATGATCAAATGGTTAAGTACTGTACATGTGACTTGACTGCCATGCCGAATTTACCCACGTCGCCCCTCTGTGTCACAGGTGTTCGGCCAAGCTGATTGGAGGAGAAGAGGGCAGGGCCTCTCTCTGCCCACCTGCCTATTTTAGACTGAGCAGCACGTCCCATCATGAATGAATGCATGTGCAATGCCATGCCTTTGTGCTTAGTGCCGAACCTCTGGCAGGTCTTCCTTTAGAGCTACAAATCTCCCTTGCACAACATCTAAGGACATGTGTTTCCACACTTCTAAATTTTGTTCTCTTTTTGATTGTTCAGTAGGAGCACACATTAGCCTATGCAACTCTTAGACTCGGTTTGCTGTACAGTACAGTCTAGTCTAGTCAATGGAGTTTGACATTATGTTTAGAAGTCAGTGGAGAAAATTATGTATGAGGTATTTATAGAGGTATTATGTGTTACAGAGGTGTCAAACAAATGTTTCCATTTGACGTACTGTACCAGAGTTACCTTATAGCTACTTGAAGATGGCATCCGCTGAGGTTTAATTCTCCTATCTTGTCATAACCTAGTTAGATGATGTGTGACACTCAAACTTTGAGTATGAATTTTGGATTTGATTTTGACAGTTGAATTCGGAGTATTCCTGACATTTTGTTGTGACTTTCCATATGTTCAATCTGCATCTAGATGAAACTTATTTGATTCGATCATCATTACAAGACTGATCTTAGATCATCACACCAGACTTTGTTTCAGATTTATTATTTCTATTCATTTTAATGGTCATTAAATCATAGAAAATCCTTTTGTTCCTATTGTGACAAGAACAAACTGTTAAAATGAGCTAGTCTAATACTTTTGACAGCCGTCGTGTTACTGTTTTCATAGCTGATCAACAGTTCTTTGCAGTATTATTGTAAAGTCAGCTGGAGAGGTCAAGAGTTGGTCTGGCGGATGGTGTGGTGGGGGTTGGGTAGCTGTCGTCACAGCTGTTCTGAGTCCCTGGCCATGTGATGTGTCACCATTCTATTTGTGAGGCTGGCACCTGAAGGGTCTGTAGTGCCACAGACAGTCTGTTTTGTCGTGTGTGTTTGTCAACCTAGTGCACGCTATTGTGACTGCTCTCTCAGCTACAGTATACTGGGTTCATCCTTGTGTGATTGTAAACTGCCCTTTGATGAACACATAATTCGGAAGGGGAGAAATTGTTCACATCAAGGGAGAAAGAGGACTTTTGTTTTTTGCTTTCGAATATTATCAGGAGGCTACAATCTTGTGAGTAGCACCCAAGCGCTTTGTCTTTTCCACTGAATGAGTCACATTAACTTGCATGAATGCTGTACCTCGCTTGGATATCTCTGTTTTCAGTAGTACACGATATGATAAGACTTCATCACTCCATCAATGTTTTTAAATGTATGTAGTGATATGGGTTTAAATGATCTATTAACTTTTGGTTGTGGCAGTGGCACTGATGACCAATCTCCTAATATTTAGGTTTAGGGATGCGACAGTATTTGTGACTGTTTCTGGCCGATAAATGCAGGAAAATTAAGTCTTTGGCAAGTAAATTATAGAGACCACCCACCAATTTGGCCAGTAGGAAAGACATTATTTCCTACACATACTGGAGAATGTTGCTGGTTTGCTATCTGCTAAATCTACCATGATGTGTGTGTTCTTTGTAGTACGCAATTGCCTCAGTCATGATCGATGCAAAGCTAACATATCAATTGAGTATTTCCACAGGCATGTGTGGTTGCACGTGTCAACTCCCCCATGAGTTATATTTAAGAAATAGATTGTAGCCTCTTTGTTATCTTTAACCATGGAACAAACTTTTTTGTATTACTTACTTTAATTCATTGATAGTATTACCTTGACTTTTATTAATCGGTAAAGATTCTTAGTGTAGTTTAACAGTAAAGGGTTAATGATTAACATCCGTATTTCACCTGTTTCCTGTTTTTCAGTCGCATTCTCACTTGTACTCACATTTGTGCTTTTTTAAGGAAAGGGAAAGATTATTCATTAAAACGTATAGGTGTGCATGTCTTGTGTCCTACAGTATCTGTACCATACAGATACCGTACGGTACCCAAATTGTTGTAAGAATGAGATCATTCAACTGAGGATGACTTTGCTTTGTTCTTATTTTGTTGACCTTTGCTTTGCCAGTCTTCTGACAATCAAGGTGGATTTCTACATACTGTAATGTAGCAGGAGTTTTCCACATGGAAAGTAATGTCACAGTCCTAACATCTTTGGTGTTGTTTCGACGTCAGGTTCACCAGCGAGTGCCAGGATGATTCTGGCGACATTAAAAGACATCGGGAAGCAGCTTCTCAGGGTGAAGGTGGTGGACTGTAACACAGAGGACTCCCGTCTGTCCCGATGCCTCAACACCTTTGACCTCGTAGCCCTGGGCGTCGGCAGCACGTTGGGTGCTGGCGTCTACGTGCTTGCCGGCGCGGTGGCTCGGGACAACTCCGGACCCGCCATCGTCGTCTCCTTCTTAATCGCAGCCCTGGCCTCTGTCCTGGCTGGTCTGTGCTACGCCGAGTTTGGTGCTCGTGTCCCCAAGACGGGATCAGCCTACCTCTACAGCTATGTGACTGTTGGAGAGCTCTGGGCCTTCATCACAGGCTGGAACCTCATCCTCGCCTATATCATCGGTAAGATTCTTCATCCTAGGGAAGGGAAGGAGCCCTGCATTGATACTATACCACATAATACAGTATGTGGTGTTGGAGACAAAAACGCTGTAAAGTGTGAACAGTAAACCACCTAGTTTTATTAGTTGGTTTACTTTTCAGTATTTTGTCTCTTCCTTCCATTATTATGTGTTTTCCTCTATCTTGTTTTTTTCTTTGCTCTTTTTACTGCCTTAATTCATCTTAATATTTTTTTACATACATTTTTGTACAAGTATGTTATTTCCCTCAGCTGTGTAATGTTTGTTTTCATGTCTATATGTTTCTGTCTGTTTTAAAATTTTGTATTCTTTATGACACAAATAAACAAATCAAAAAGCAACTTTTCATCCACACAGGAACGTCTAGTGTAGCCAGAGCCTGGAGTGCAACGTTTGACGAGCTGATTGGAAAACACATAGAGTCCTTCTGCAGAACATACATGCCCATGAACGCTCCAGGCATTCTGGCAGAGTATCCGGACATATTTGCAGTCTTCATCATCATCTTACTGACAGGTCAGACGCCTCTACAATGTGATGGTAGCGTTTTTCTATTTCATGTCTGTCTCTGAGATGTAATATTCCTCTCTCACATTCTGTTTTGTTTTCGCTGTCCAACAGGCTTGCTTGCGTTCGGAGTGAAAGAGTCAGCACTTGTTAACAAAGTGTTCACCTGCATCAATGTACTGGTGCTGCTGTTTGTGATCATCTCAGGTCTGGTCAAAGGAACGCTACAAAACTGGCATCTTAATCCCAGTGAAATTCTCAATGTTACCAGCAACTCCAGCCTTAAGTGAGTGTATTCAAATGGTAAAACAAATATCCCAAATTGATGGTATGGTTACTCTGCATTTTCAGGGTGCAAAAATGTAATCTGCACACTTATGCTGCATTCACACTAGCAGCGACAGGCTGCAAGTTATTTTCAATGGAATGTCAGCGACATGAAGATACAAATTCACACACCCAACACTTATTGCTGTACAACCTACAAAATGTACAAAAAAAAGTTGAGCTGGCTTCAAAGTCTTTCAGCACTCCAATGATGCAATGTAGCTTGATGTCATCAATGAGCATATTGTGCAACACTTCAATGGCGACTTGGCGTTTTGTAGCTTTTGTTGGCGCTAGTGTGAAGGCAGCAGAACTATCTTCCAATATGTATTGGTCAGTTCAGATTGGTCAGTTCGACACCGCACTCTCTTGGGTCCTCAGCGATACACTTGCCAAGTGTGAAATCGATTGGATGAATGGCTCTTGAGATATGCGAGGGACACACAGACTGTACAGATATACAAAATATATTTAAAAACAATTTTTTTTTGGTATCATTAAACATTAAGAGTTGTGAGCCCTTCTTCATAAACTCTTCACAAACTACGGTAATATGATATCATGTGGGCCTTTCACCTTCATCCGGATGTGATGATCTGATATGATGATGATTGTTAAAATGTCCACATATAACATACATTATTATTCAAAATGTCTTTCTTATATTCTTTCCAGTATATCACAGTCCATAGTGTCAGACCTTAAAGAGAGACTTGGTGAGGGGGGCTTCATGCCTTTTGGCTTCACGGGAGTCCTCTCTGGTGCGGCCACATGCTTCTATGCCTTTGTAGGCTTTGACTGTATTGCCACTACAGGTGAGAATCATATATTTTCTGTTTCTTTCAACTTTTTGTAACAGTAACCATGTAACTGTACATTAACATCAGTGGTGTCTGTCCCTCCCCCCCCCCCCCCCCCCCTCCAGGAGAGGAGGTTAAGAATCCTCAGAGGGCCATTCCTATCGGGATCGTGTCCTCCCTCCTCATCTGCTTTGTGGCCTACTTTGGAGTGTCTGCAGCCCTCACCATGATGATGCCTTATTACCTGCTGGACCCCAACAGCCCACTGCCTGTGGCCTTTACATATGTGGGCTGGGGGGGGGCTAACATTGCAGTGGCCGTTGGATCTTTGTGTGCCCTGTCTACCAGGTAAGGTGCATGGGACATCTTTCTCACAATTACTTATAGTTTTCTAATGATTCAGCATGCTTTTTTTTCAGATATGAATAATCCAATTAAAGTTGAGCTAGATTTTGTTTTGCATTATGACTTTGGCTAACGGTATTCGTCCCCTAACGGAAAATCCACTTGCCATCGGTTCTTCTCATAGTATAATGTTAATGGTAATTAAATAGTTAAGATTTGTGAACATACTGAACACCTAAAAGGTTAAAGTCAGGTGCGTAGGACAAAAGGAAAGTCCAAATGCACGCAATGAGAAAGATCCCACACACTGTCTAGAACATCTTTATTACAAAGTGACGTTTCGGTCCTTAGATCAAACGCGTTTGTCCCGATGAATCTAAGGCGCAAAAAGTTGTTCTGTAATAAAAAAAACCATATAGCAAGTTCTAGACAGTGTGCTGGATCTGTCTCATTGTATTCCCAAACTTGTCAAAATAGAACATCATAGCGTCATGGCCTCTCTGGATGTGGAACAGTGTTGTTTATGTTCACATAGTGTTGATTACGTCTTAAGATCACGCAAGTATATTTGAAATTTCACTTCAATATATTGTGCTGTCGGGAACAACGAAACCTCTCATCGCCATAATTTTACTTTTTATGTTTTTTTTTGTAAATTAAAGCCCTACATCGTCCTACTACAGTGTCACACAAAAGCAGCAAAAATAGCAAGTTCAAAACGTGTCACGATGTGGCACGTTTGGATCTTGTAGATCTGCTATTTTTGCTACTTTTTTATTTGTATCCTGAAAAGTAACAGTTTTGGGCATATGAAGTTTACACCCGACAGCAACGATATGCTATATCTAAACATGTGCAATGTACTTGCACGGCATGTTTTTATTTCTCTCCCCTACTAGTTTACTAGGCTCCATGTTCCCAATGCCCAGAGTAATATGGGCTATGGCAGAGGACGGCCTGCTCTTCAAATGTTTGGCTAAAATCAGCCCGAGAACCAAAACCCCCCTAACAGCAACAATAACATCTGGCGTTGTGGCAGGTGAGGTCAGGTCCTAAACCCACTAACTGGTTGACTTTCTTCTCAGAACCCTAAAGCAACACTCTAGCCACACAAGGCCTCAAGATCCGGTTTTGCCCTCACCTCCCAAAACCACTTAAGCCCTATTTTATACTTTGACGTGTGACGGTGTCGTGCAGCAAAAACGGATGGTCTACAACCTCGCAACGCGCCGCAATGCGATGTGATGTGAGCTTGTAGCTAGATGGAATTTATTTTAACATTTTCCAGGTTGAAAGTGGTTACATTCTAAATTATTTTGGCCGCTCTAGTCCCCTCCCTGTGGACGTGGAAACTCAAAACACTTTGCTGTGCAATAGTGTGTCTTCCATGTTGTTGGGCTGAGAAGGCCGTCAGTTGAAGCCTTGTGTGAAGCCAGAGTACAGCAACAGTATATTTGGGTTATAAATCTCTTCCTCCTCCTCTTCTTCCTCCTTCCTTCGACCTTGGCCTAGTCTCCTTGGCTCCATGTTCCCTCTACCACGCATTATCTTTGCTATGGCTCGTGATGGTCTGCTCTTCTCGTTTCTGGCGAGTATAAGCGAGAGGAAGACACCGATCGTCGCCACCATTGCGTCAGGGTTCTTGGCCGGTAAGCCCAAAGGTGGAATTGGAGTGGCTTATATGCCATATGTGGAAGGAGGGAAGGTGACATGACAAAAGCTTCAGAACAGATGGAGACTCAAAGAAACAGTCTACAAGCTATTGCTTTCTTTCTTTCTTTCTTTCTTTCTTTCTTTCTTTCTTTCTTTCTTTCTTTCTTTCTTTCTTTCTTGATCAGCAGTATTACAGCCAAACATTATTTCAAAAGAAATTTCTTCTGTTTTCCACAGATTTTAATTTTTAATTTAATAAATAAAAAAGTATACAACTGGGAGAGATACATTGTGCACATAAAAGCAATGAAATATAGCCACAAGAAGACCTGAGAGAGAACACAAATATATTGTCTTGTTTATATGACCAAGACTATATTAAAGGTATTTCATCCGTCCCTCTACAAAATCTGGCCGTAAAGGCCTGACATATTTGACCCAAATAGACCTGAATTGAATGAACATACAGTATCTTCCTGAAGCCGGAGAGAGAAAGTAATCCTCTCTACGGCATACATGTCATTTACTATATCTATCCAAAACCTGTTCCTTTTTTGTTATCATTAAAATTGTGAACATTGCCGATCCACAAGCTCACAACGAGTCGCATCGTGATTCGTTGTGAGGTTGTAGATGAGTTATTTTCACTTCTTTTGTGTGACACTCGTGTATGATGAAGTAGGGCATTCATTCACGAAAAAAAACTTAAAAGAAATGGAAATATGGAGATTATACTGTACAAGGTTTCTGTCTGACAGCAACAATACCAGTGACCAACATCCTTAGAACCGCATCTCCAACTTTTAGCATCCCTTCAGAGAAAGGAGCACTTCCACCCAAATTCCTGTCATACATGAAAGTGCTAACATTTCCAGAAAATCTTCATGTGACTTTGAGAAAATAGTTCACAGGGAAAATTTAGGCCAGGTGCTGGACATCAAGGGAAGAATCAAGGATAAGAAGAAGAAAGTCCGCACACTGTTCTCAAGCTAAAAAAAAAAATCATTTTTATTTGCCTGATGAAGACCTAGAAGGTCGAAACGTTGCATAAATAAAAAGTGAGGTTTTTTTTAGCTTGAGAACAGTGAGTGTGCGGACTTTCTTCTTCTTAACTTTGAGAAAATAACCTCCTTCTCCCATTTTTCTTTAATGAATTCTGTGTTGTGATCTTTTTGGTCATAAAATACCTTAATTTATTGTTTTGCATTTGAACTCTGTTCAAATTCTGCTCAAAATCTAAATGTGTGTTTTGTGCATTATCAGTAAACGTGGGACTTGAGCAGTACATTTGTTGCATTTCTCTGTTTCCTGTCCTGCAGCCGTGATGGCCTTCTTGTTTGAGCTGAAAGACTTAGTGGACCTGATGTCCATTGGCACCCTACTGGCCTACAGCTTGGTGGCTGCCTGTGTCCTAGTCCTCAGGTAGGAGTTTTCATTTAAGTCTGTATTTCACTGTGTAGGCCTCCCCCACCATAACATATCAGAGAAGCCCCCTCCCTCCCTACCTTCAAAACCGCCCTGAAAACCCACCTGTTCAGAATTGCCCGTCCGAGTTGACTTTGATTTCAACTTGTTATTTTTAGTGTTTTATTGCTTTTAATCTTTTGCTTATCTGAAATGTTCTTAATAAAATGTGTTTTTGTCTTGTTTACACACATGTAAACTAAGCGTCTTTGAGTACTTAGAAAACAGCAAAAATAAAAGTAATAAATTAAAGTATTATTATTATTATTATAACCACTCTGTAGCATCCATAATTTCCCAACACACATACTAAAGCACTCATACAGTACCACAGCTTTGACTGTCATAGTAAAATAACCTCTTGTCTCTTGTAGGTACCAACCAGAACAGCCGAGTTCGTCCTATGAAATGGCCAACACACAAGATGAAATGGGTGAATCCATTAGTGAGGGAACCATTGGCTTCCTGCCAGAGCCAGATGACCGTTTCACCATCAGGAGCCTAGTTTTCCCTTCCAGCACAGAACCTTCTCAACTGTCCGGTTTTATTGCCAGCTTCTGCACCAGTACAATTGGTGAGACACATATTTAATGTATACTGTTTCGGGCATTCCATATGATAAAATCATGTGCACAGTGGTGGACAGTAACGAAGTACATTTACTTGAGTAAAGTAAATTTTTTAAGGAACTTACCAAAAATATATTATGAATTAACCACTTAAAGCCCCATTTCAATTCATGAAAATTCATGAACATTTCTGTTTTTTGATTTGGGGGGGGGGGGGGGGGGTTCTTAATTAGTATTTAGTTGAGAAAATACTTTGTCCACCACTGTGATGCACTCCATGTGTTTTAGTGTGTTGCTTTGTTTTGTCTAGTCACTGCTGTGCCTCTTTTCCTCTCCAGGTGTTTTGGTGTGTGTCTTCTGTGTTGTAGCCGTGCAGGGGGGATTCGCACCCTGGTCACTCGCCCTCCTAAGTATTCTTATGTTTGCCAGCCTGGTTATCACCTTCATTGTATGGAGACAGCCAGAGAGCAAAACCAAACTGTCATTCAAGGTAATGTCCGTTATCATACATGTAATTATAGTAATTGAACAGCGAGTCTGAATTTATAGTCTGAAAGTGGTGGAAAATAGTTGATCCATCATACCATACCAAGACTTGGATGAATGCTATCGGTAGACTTGATATTTATGTACTGTATGTTTGCTTTTTTCAGGTTGTGCATGTTAATTAATGACAGGGCAAGTTTATTTGTATGGCACATTTCACACGCAGAGGCAATTCAAAGTCCTTTACATAAGGATTAAGTTGCCCCAAAGTAAGCCTCTTGCCCAATGTGAGGTTGTTAACATTACTACTGAACCTACTGTAACTGCTAACCTAACTACTGTATTGTAAAACCTCTCTTCCTCAGGTTCCCTTGTTGCCATTCGTCCCTGTAGCTAGTATGTTCATCAATATATTTCTGATGATGCAGCTCGACAAAGGCACCTGGATGCGTTTTGCCATCTGGATGGTCTTGGGTACGTTTATTTATTTATTTCAAAATCATACCATTTTCATAACATGAATGTAGGGCCTATGTTCAAATGTTGGTCATTTTTAACACGGTAATGCAATTGTTTTGAGTTAACCACTTAAGCAATATATACGACAAATAGAGAATCGCATCGCAACGCATTGTGAGCTAGTAGATCTGCTATACTCGCTAATAAAAAATATTGTCCAAAATCGGGACGCCAGGTTTAATGTTGTTAAAACATGTAAAAAAAAAAAAACAGGACCTTGAGACAGATTGTAGAGTGGATGCAGACCTTTGTTTTGCTTTTTTTGTATGTGTCAGCAGTGGTGTTTTTGTACTCTTTCCAGGTTTCATTATCTACTTTGGCTATGGTATTCGTAACAGTGCAGAAGCGGCACTGAACAGGTCCAGCCCTGACAGTTACAAACCACCTTGCTCTATTAATGGACAGCCGATGGGCACAGAGAAGGAGGCCTTTCTACCCAGTGGACGTCATGCCGCAGCAGACGATGACGAGGATTCCTAAGAGAGGTCCGGTGTTCTTCTCTGTGTCTACTACAGTATGAATGAAGCAGTATAAGTTAGGCTTATCTCACTGACACCCACATGTGTTTGCCTCTCCGAGGTAATACAAACCCAAGAGACTCGTGATGAAGCATTAAGCACATTTCAAACCCGTGCACCACGTCTCCACCCTGGTGCCACCATTTGGTTGCTATTGTCCTTGAATTGATCTAAAGGCTAAGTTAGTATTTTATTAAATATATTTTATTTACCATAATTGCCTGATAGTGTTGCTGTAAGTCATCGCTGTACAGTAAGTTATTGCTGTATGTATTTGCTAAATTGTTTGCACTTTGATATGGTTAGAATAGCAAAAGTACATAAATATGTGGGTGGCAGCACAAAAGATAATACATCAATCTATTGTACTGCCCTTCAATTTTTATTATGTATATGACTACACAACTGAGACAAATGTGCCATATTTGCCTCTTACTATGAGCAACAACATTCAATTCTATTCATCTCTTAAGATGTGCATCCAAAGTTTCAAGAACAATCTACATTTAGTGAGAAACACCAATCTTTCATAACATTGTTAAATAATTTAGCAATATCAAATTAAACATTTTGCATTTGTCAACTATGATATTATCACAGTTGGCAAAGGTAGAATGTGGATCACTTTTCAGAACAAAAATGTGAAAAAGACCCATTGATTCTTTGGACACATATACAGTACATTGAAGGTCCTCTGTCTGTGATATTTTAAATGTAGTCATGGTCTTCTAGTCCAGTGGCACAGTGCTGGTCACTGTGTCCAAGATCTATGCAAGATTATTATCAAGTCAACACATCCATCTGTTGTGCCAGCACCCCAATCAATAAAATCCTTCCTGTATATTTGAAAATGATTATTGTCAAATACAGCACAAGCTTCTAATAATATGCACTCTGCCTTTTGTGATGCTGTTGCACTACGTGGCTATAATACCCAAAGATACAGATTTCTGTCTGGAAACAATGCACTAAATGGGGATATAGCAACATGCTATGTATACCCCTTCTGTACGTCAACAGTATGGCAGAGAAATGTTGCATGGTGCTCTAAAGAGGGGGTAGTGAGTTGCTGCTGAGCTGACTTTATCTGGTTTCTCCATCACCTGCTTATTTATTTGGGGTCAGGCTTAATATAATATTACATTTCAGGTTCTGGCAAGGGATTTGTCACTCTAGAATTTTGCCAAAGAATAGTGCACATCCTGGTGCTGTGCTTTATGTTATATAATGTGAATTGATTATCAGCCATCGCATTACAAAAGTAATATTATGATCAAAAATGTAAGTGCCTGTTTCTATATCGGGTGCTAACCCCAAAGAGAAAACTATTTTATCTCTGACCAGCATTAACAATTAAGAGTGTCTGTAAATACTGTACATTGTGTATTTAATATGCTTTTTGTATTTTATAGATATGTTTTAGCTTTTTTTTTGTTTAGTTTTACTTTTGCATACACATCTCTGTATGAGTTAATCATTACTGGATTCCTGGGGCGGTTTATATTGTTCAGTTGATAAATTCGTATAGGGGGATGTGTGTGGAGTCTAAAATAAAAGGTACACTTTAGTGTGTCTTTAATGAACGCTGTTTAATTGGTATGTCAACTTGTTTGTTGTTTCTTTTTGGTTTTGCTATTTATGATTCTGCATCTTGTTAACCAGATGCCAAATTCACTAATCAATGTATACATTTTGTCACAAAACAAATCCTTTTTTTTTTTTTACAGTATAATTTTGTTATTACAAATATGTAATATTTATTGAAAATGCCAGTATAGACTTGTCTATAGATGACAATAAAGTTATCACTCATGGGAGACTAAGTAGTTACATAAAACATAAAAAAGGTTAGTTGTGGTAAAAACACCAGAATCAATTGAGCTGTTGCTACATAAATGTTACACTTTTGTGTTCATCGTGGCGTTTTGTAAATACTATGCTTCTGTTGTATGTTGCCATTTTTGTCATGCAACTGCTTGATTCATGTACTTTATCAAGAACCATGGAAATTACAACAATTTCATCATCATTGGGATGTATTTGGGTGTGTCAACATTGCTAAGTTATGTTTTGGGCTTTCTTGTACAAAACATGTCTTTCTTTTCCCTTCAATGTACAGTTACACAGCTTTTAAAAAAGATGCCAAGAATACTTTGAAGGAGCTGAATGCAGTAGCTCTGCGGTAGCTTTCACCACAGTTTTCCCATACCAAATGTAGAGTGGGGTACTACACGTTTTCTGTATGTAATATATTTGTTTGACAAGTCCAAGCACAGAATACAATCACATACCATGTGTCATTCATCACACCATTGTTGTTTTGGAGAGTGTAAACTCACTGGGTTCATCTTGACATAATTGTATTTGTAATAATTGTCTACAATAAGGGTGTTGTCCTGCTGTAACCAGCATTCAAGTGAAGCCAGAGCAGCGTGTTTGAATATTTGTATTCGATGCTGTGCATTTTATTGGAGTTGAATTGTGTGCAAACTTGAATGAAGATATTTTGTTTTCATGCAGTTACCCCTACATGAAAACAGATATAGCTTTTGCACTCTGTGTTTGTTTTTCCAATCATTCAACCTTTTATCTTGTCTTGTCAAGGTTGCGGTTTGTATAAGTCCTGCTGTAAATAAATGGTGCTGGAAAGTCAATGGAACAAATCTTGTCATTGATTTGGTGTTATGTGCTTGAAAGTTTGTCATGCTCTGCATTTGTTATGAATCCAAAAGGTGTGCCATACACATTTTGCTCAAGGCCCCACTGTATAGGAAGCGGTAGCCAATGTCTTATGGCGTTAATACTGTAGTATTGTGCTGAATGCAAGCCTAACGGGAGGTTTAAAAAATCTAAGCCCATTTTTATGACTATTTTTTAAATACATATGACATTCTATAACAGTGCATACGTAGTCATTTGTCGTTAATTCCCCCTTAGCAGTGGTGTAAAGTAACTAAGTACATTTACTCACGTACTGTACTTAAGTACAAGTGTGAGGTATTTTTACTTTAATTGAGTATTTCCAATTTTTTGTACTTTTACTTCTCTACTCCAATTTCAGAGGCAAATATTTTACTTTTACTTCACTACAATTATTTTATTTTAAAATGTTAGTTACTAGTTACTTTGTAGATTTTGAGTATTAATATAAAACATTCATTAACCACTTCAGCCCTATATACATTTCGGCCATTTGAAAATAGCAGATCTACAAGCTCACAATGCGTGCATCGCGACGCATTGTGAGCTTGCAGATTTGCTATTTTCAAAAGATTTAGACAAAAGATTTTATACATTTGAAAACTTGTGAAATGGGGCATTCTGCATAATGAGTACTTTCTGCTTTTGGTACTTTTAAGTACATTTTTGATACCAATACTTTTGTACTTTTACTCAAGTACATTTAGTACACAATTCCAGACTTTTACTTGTAACTGAGTATTTCTACATTGCAGTATTGATACTTTCACTTATTTAAAAAAAATTGAGCACTTTTTCCACCACTTATGAAGTTCCTGCTTCCACCACCAGTTTCTGCACAGGTCACAGGTAAATCTACTGTGTGTGGACTACTATTCACCTACAGGGGGCGACATAGGTTCACATTCAGAAGGGCGTTGGAACCCCCACCCCTTCTCCCTGGACTACTCTCCTGCCTCCCTATTTTCTTCCGTTGCTGCAGAAACAGAATGGTCCTTAGATGTGACTGGATCTACTGGATCTAGTCCTGTGATCGTGAAGCTGTCTCCTCACGGATCTCCTGGATGTAAGGTAAAGGTTTTCCATTTCAGAATGCATTTGGTCGAGGGCTTTTCCTATTTATGACATTTTAAGCAGCATTATAGCCTATTATAGGCCTATATAATAATTAACTAGATGATGGATCATTGTCGACACTGCGGAATGTCGCATGATTAGCCTACTATTTTTTAAACAAATCTCTGTATTTATACACTCTTATAAATACCGTATTTAGGAGAGTATGTTTGTATTATAATCGCAGCTGCAGTCGCTGTAGCCAACCTGGATACATTGTACAGCAGGTGAATCAAGCAAGTGTGTATGCGGTGTGTGTGCGTGTGCGACGTGCGTGTGGTGTGTGTGTGTGTGTGTGTGTCTGTGTCTGAGGAAGAAGAAGATGTAGGTTATAAGTCACACATGAACCCAAAAGCTGTACATCTAAATTGTTCTGTTTCCCAAATAGTGGGTCGGGACCCATGTTTGGTTCGCGGACCAATTTTTATGGGTCGCGAGTAAATATCCGCTTTTCTTTTGTTTCCTACATTAAAAGATTATTTAAAAAAAAGATTAAATAAATAAAATGAAAAAAGCTAATAACTTCCATAAATACCTTTTAAAAAGTTTAAGAAAATATCAGATCTACAAGTTCACAACGCCAGGCGCGAAGCAACGCGTTGTAAACTTGTGAGCTTGTAGATCTGCTATTTTCACTATAGTTTGGCTACCGGTCAAACGTCTAATTTCTCTTTTGGGTCTTGAGCTTAAAAGTTTGGGAATCCCTGCTCTAATGTAACTGGCTTTACTGTTGGAGGTCAAGTGTGAGCCTGAGCACATGCTTTTAAATGGAGCATTATTATCAGGAACATGACAGGCCACAGCATTAGTGAAGTGACTGATTTGTTATGTTGCTGTGATTTTATCATAGTCATCCTCCAAGAATCTTTGTTGGATTGTGTGTTGCAGTGAACTATTGAGGAGCAGATTCTGTGTGTGTGTGTGTGTGTGTGTGTGTGTGTGTGTGTGTGTGTGTGTGTGTGTGTGTCCAGGAATCACATGCTGTTTGGCATGTCTGTTGTTGAGCCGCAGTGACAGACAGCAGTGTTTCTTTGCAAATAACAGAAATGTAACATGACTGACTGACTGGTGAAACGCATGTTACACAGTGTATCAGATAATCAGAAGACTATATAGGGTGGCACAGTATTTCTTCCATACGTAATCCCCACACAGAGGATTCTCTGGTAACGGTTTACTCATCTCCTCTCTGTCTGTGCATGTGGGTTGGTGGGTTATTGCACACAAAGAAGACAGGGATAGCAGACAGTATGGATGGAGCTCCTTCCATACTGTCTGCTATCCCTGTCTTTTCACTCATCCCTGTCATGAGTGAAAATGGAGGCATACGGTACTCCTAGGAGTACCGTATGCCTCCATTTTCACTCATCTTCAATATTTCATGGTTCCAGTTCAGTGGTATTAGCAGAGAACCACAGAGAATTCACTATCAGGATCTGTGATCCAGCTCAGAAATCAGGCATGGATGTCATTTCACTTAGGATGGAAGCCGTATGAGCATGTACACGCATGCACGCACGCACGCACGCACAGGCATGCACCATACTCGCGACACACAGATGTGACAATAAGGGGTGTTGCTGAAGGTCTGGCCACCGTGTTGCCTATCAGGAGGCAGGTGGTGAGGTTAGTGGAGGATAGGTGGGTGGGGGATGGGGGAAGGGAACGTACTCATGGTCATGGAAGCTCATTGGAGGTCTGGGCATAAATCTTATAGCATAAAGGCTCGGTAGATAAAAGCAGTGGGGGTATAAACAACCGAGGGGGGAGAGCGGGAGAAAGCCAGTGCAGGCCACAGATGGGTATCATGTGCAGTGTGGGTGGTGGTGGGTGGAAGAGAGTGTCTGGAAAACGAGGAATGTCATGTCATTCACACACACAGGGCCACACACACACGCACAGATTAGGCTGTGGCTCTTCAGCTTCACAGTAAGTGAAGGTGCACCATTACATTCACAGGCATTTACTGTACAAATGGAAAGTAATGGCAGTTTGCTCCCTGTCAAGGATTCAGCACTCTATTACTCTTATCGGTCCCTGTCCACATGGATTGTACTGTTGTCAGGGGTTGTCCAGGATGGCTGTGTACTGTAAGATTCATTCTAAATAAACAAATAAACAACAAGTGGAAGAAGACGAGTTTGTCTGATAACCCTGTCTTCCCATAACCCATTAAGACCGGGAACGCATCTGTGTAAGCACCGTAACCATTATGTAGATCTACATTTTTTTTTAAATCATGAAAATGTAGGCAAATCTTAGAATATATATATTTTCAAAGCAAACATTTGTTCAAATCTTTGCTTCTGGGGGTCCCTGGAACAACATATTTTGAGATGGGGGTCCACGGCCAAATACATATAATTTTGGCGGTCCTTGACATGAAAACATTTGAGAACCAGTGATATTATAGCAACATAAGTGTTTCAGAAAACTGTTAGGATTTAGAAGACATTTGTAGAATCGGCCTCAGGTGTTCATAGAGCTTCTACCCTAACTGAATAAACCCCTTCCTCATTAGTAATTCAGTGTGTTTTTTTTGTAGTTTTTTTTACAAGGGTAACTTACTTGAATGACACAGATGTAACATAGTCATCATGTCAGCTCCTCCTCCAGGAAGATACTTTGCTGCTCTGGTCTTCCGGTGGGCTGCACTATTGATTTGAGGATAGTAATCACTTACGCAGAAGCAGGGGAAGCGATCAAAGTAGCAGGACAGACAGACAGACAGACAGACAGTCGTGGATGAAGGCTCCAGGTTCTTATTTTTGTCATCTGGTGCTTAGACCAAACTTTTTCATGTCAAGGACCCCTAAATTGATTTGTATGTATGTATTTGGTCGCAGACCCCCATCTGAAAAGGTTTTGTGCCAGGGACCTCCAGAAGAGAACATTTATGTTTATAAATCTAAAATAATTCAAAATCTTCCTAATATTTGGAGATCTTTAAAAAAAAAATCAAAAATAACAGATGTACAAGCATGTAGATTTGCTATCTTTGAATAGCCAACATATTGGATCAAGTGGTTAAAATGGTTGTGATGCTGGATACCCCCTGGCTGGAACCCCTCCAAGGACCCCTGGGGGTCCCCGGACCCCACTTTGAGAACCACTGGCTTAGACAATGCACACGTTTGTGCATCTTTATCAGGACATCAGCTTTTGGGATTAAGTTTCTCTATTTATGCAGCTGAACAGCACTACATCACCCCATAGTGTAATGTATGAGACCTGATAGGGAGGGAGACCAGAGGGGCATGTGTAATGGATTCTGATTTATTGGCCTCAGTTCTGCACTGCAGGTGCTGAGACAGCATTTGTGTGCTAGACTAGCCTGCTCGACAAGCCACTCCCACAATGGCATGTTGCATTGAACTTATCTCTCTGCCGAGCCCACCTACAGAGAAGTAGCTTACTAATACTAATTCGCTTATTTTTCTGGACTTGATGACTTTAGGTTGAAAAAGTGGATGCAATTTCATGATGTAAGTCTGACACCATTTTATTCTATTCGCGAAAATGTGTAATGTATCAGTCTATAAGAAAAGAACAACTTTATGATGACAGTCTTGAAGGACAAGCACTGAACTCTCTGTCCCAAGTCTTTGAAATCTTTGCTCTTCTCCTTCAACCTGACATCAGACAAAGGAAGTGGGATTGGATTCAAATATTGATGGGTTGCTTCAATGTCATAGTGTAGCAGTAGAATGAGAGAGGCTGACTTTAGATGGGTGCCTTTACTGCAGTGGTTCTCAACCTTTTCAGGCTGTGACTCCCCCCCCCCCCCCCCAAATAACCATATTTGAACTGGGGACCCCCCACTCTGACAAGCACTTGGAATTATAGGAGTTGAGGCATTATATTTAGTTTGACTCGGTTCCACAGATAAATATCGTGAAAATAGCTGATCTACAACCTATTTTCAAAATGTTTGCCTCTTTCTTATATTATTTGACAATTTGGCCAATGTTTGTTTTTATATATATTTTTATATATATAGTTTGTTGATTACTTTTTATGCAGTAATGGTCTTTTTCATTTCATTTCTTTCTTTTTTTTGTATTAAAAGGGTCTTTAAAGTCCACTTCACTGTCATCTGGGGACCCCCCAAAATCATGTGGGTATCCCCCTGGGGGTCCTGACCCACATGTTGAGAACCACTGCCTTACAGCCTTTGGTGTTGGGGTTCCTGCATTGCTACTGCCTGTCTGTTGCCTCCACTGCTTCCTACTGTAAGTCAGCCATTCTATCCTTCCACTGGTCCTCATAGTAAAATCCTCAGTGTTCATTTAACTGTGAGAGTGAACAAATATAACCAATGGTCCCTTCCGGTCCCATTTAGTTACATTTGTGCACTCTCAGAGTTGGATAAATTAATAAATGGATACATTAGGCTAACACTGAGGATTTGACTGTGTAGTTGGTTTGAACTTTTGGGTGAAGTAGAGCTGAACTTAAAGGACGACTTCAGCCATTTTCAACCTTCATATAATTGGTCCTCAACTAATGCTCATCATAAAATGGTAAAAAAAAATAAAGTGACATCATCATTAGGCAGGGTTTTAAAAAGAAATTATTTACACCAGAACAATGGCTTCCATTATAGCATACTAACTTTCCAGGAATTGCTTGGATTCCCCAGCGATGATGTCACTGGTAGGCGGGTTTCTGAACTGTCCATAGCCCTCCTCTGAGACACAGACCCAGTACACAAAAATTGTACCATATTGGTGAGAACTAATTATATGAAGTTATAAATTCAACAGCACTATTTCCTAGTAGGCCTTATCAGATAACTCCTCCTGTGGTAGCTCCTGTATCATTGGAACAACTGGAACATTTGGAACAGTCCCGCTTGGCCTGGTAAACTAGTCTTTTAATGTTTTATTTGTTTATGTTTTTTATTTACAAAATGTGCATGAACATATAGTTGTACATATCAGTCAAAAGGATAAAACACAAAAAAGCTCGATAGCTTATTTCCATTCATTGATACATTCATACAATTTCCACCTTACTAGACAACTAAAATAGCAACAAAAAAAACAACATGGTACTGTAAATGGAACCTGCTGCCACTCAGCTAATTGATGGTTATTAGCTCCAGCAGCTATTCAGTCAGCTCTTTATGGGGCACTTGAAGTTAACAATGGAGCTAATCGACTTAAGGCTTGCATCTGTCATGAGCATCTGTCACGAGCAGCCAAACCTTAGGGTTGTTGATCCTTAGAGATTTACACTGTTAAACAAGTTCCTTAAATGATCTCATTGGGACAGTCAGTCACACATGATGTTGCTGTTGGCATACGGTACTTCTTTCCACCTTTAGTCACAGGCTGGTACGATTTTAAGTTTCTGATGCCTTCAGACATTAGTTGATGAGGTGGAACCAGTCGTTTGCTTTATCTGCAGCATGTCATCTTTAAAGGCAGAGTAAGTGATATTTTTTGGGGGTTAAAACGAAAAAGATGTTCTATTCTTTGCTATAGAGTAATTGTTTAATAACAGGGGTCTATCCATCTCTCCCAGCTCTTTAATAAATAGAGGTGGGTTTTAGGTGGGTTGCCAATTCCAGCCAATCAGGAGAGACATTTCACCTGTTTATCCTGTTCTTTCTCCTGATTGGCATTTTCTGTTTACTAAAGAGCTGGAGAGACAGGAGACCTCTGTTACTGAACAAACACTCTATAGCAATGATTACAATGGGAATATAGGGATACTTTACACTTATTTTAACAAAACAGACACAAAAAAAAACACTTTAATGTGAGAACAAGAGAAAGGACACAGGAATCACAGTTTAAAGATGGGTTCTCAAGATGGAGATAATTTTTATAGATGAAATATTCAAGATGTTGAAATACTGGACCGAAACCATTTTAAAGTTGCAATATTTTGACAAATAAAATGTTATTTTAAACGATTTGGAATACTTTATAACTAGCACACCTGCAGTGGTTGGAGGTTTGTCTCCCTACTCTTCAATTGAGAATTGTATACTTGTGTCAGGTACTGTAGATCGGATACCTACTGCTTGACAAGTAGTACTACCTGAAGCATGTTTTGTAAGCGGTAGAAATATGCTCTCTCACAATGCAGAGACCCATGGGTTCAAGTTACTGTATGGACTGCAGCTTGAAGTATAAGATGCAGGTGGGCTGACTTATCAGTTCAATACCTTATTGTCTCCGAAAGGCATGGCGAGAGAGTATGTTTTACCCCCTGTCCGTCCGTCCGTGTGTGTGTGTGTGTGTGTGTGTCCTGTCCGTGTGTTACCAGCTAATCTCCGGCACCGTTGGCCCGCTCGCTGCAAAACTTTTTCACATGGGCCTGTTATAGCGCCACCAGGAGTCTGATTTGTGCAAAACCCATTTTTTGACATTACTCCTACAGATTTTATCCAAACGTCATGCAAATTGGTACACAGAATCAGAATCAGAATCAGTTTTATTGTCACATCACAGGTTTACAAGGTAAAAAAGTGGGTGAAATTCGTTTTTGTACATCGTTCCCATCGCAACGTTAGTTTCCATAGAAAGAAGAGGGGGGGGAGGAGAAGAAGAGGGGGTGGGGGGCAAGTGGGAAGGAGATCAAAACAAGAGAGCAACAGAAGGCCAGACAAGTTATCTACATATTTACAAAGTACCTGAGATAATAAAAAACTAAGGTGCCTGAGCATAGCAGCAATGTATGTATACTGTGCATGTTATACTTATACTGTGCATGATATACATATGGACGTTAAGGTGCTTAGAGGAAAAGAGCACAATAAAAAAAGACCAAAAAAAAGTCAGTGCGTTATACATGGGATTAAGGTGCAAAAGGTCAGTGCGTGTCCACCTAGGGTGGACTGACCCTAGTATAATCCGCAAGTAGCTCCATGAGGGAGTGCAACAAAAAGTCATTTGTACCTGGTGTAGTCCACAGGTGTGTCCGAGGGGGAGCTAAGTCCAAGTCATTGTCCCTGGTATCTCTATCACAGTATCTCTATCACAGTATCTCTATAGTCATGTGATCAACCCGGATCTGTCCGATTTCCCATATTCCATCCTGATTGGCTAAGGTTGGCTTCCAAAGTTTGCAGGATTGGTCCGTTTTGAACAAAATGTCTCAAATCATGAACGCAGCTTGCAATTTCCGTGAAATTTCACACACACATTCCCAGTAGGCCGAGGAAGAAATGCTACCCATTTCACATTGGCCTTTTATAGCGCCACCAGCAGGTCTAACTTTTTTAACACATTTTTGGAACAAATGCCACAAATCATGAATGCAGTGTCCGATTGCCGTGAAAGGCCTAAGAAGAATTGGCACCCTTTCACATTGGCCTATTATCGCGCCACCAGGAGGCCACAATAACATACCTGACCTGGCGGAGACCTGTGCTCCGAGGAGCACTTTTTCTAGTTTTCATATTTGTTCAAATCGTTTATATACACATATGAATGCATCGTAGAAGCCTGGTGGTGCTTATACTGTACTACAAGACTTTGGCACGCCGCAACAGTCAAAGTTCACAGTCAAATCTGGAGTGTTCATTTAACTCTGAGTTAGCTCTGGATTTTTACTGTGCTTGTTGCTAATCAGAAGCTATAACTGCTCTTGATTCTCCCCACAGCACAGCAGGCACACATAAGACACATGCATCTACATAATCACCACAACAATCTCTGTTGTTGTCAGATATCTCTCATTAGCTGCTGATTATGTGACATCTGGATTTACTATCATTATTTTCAGGAGAATCTGAAACATTTAATGAAATGGCAAAAAGTAGGCTACTAACCAGACAATGAGATTGTGATTGAACTGGGTTACTGCTTGGATTTTGGGTCAAAACTAATGATGTCAACAAAGTCTCCTGCTTTCACACTGGGATCAGATTGTTGGGTTAATCAGGAAGTCATGACCCAAGGGTATTAAATAATACAAACATTTGGCTCCACTGACTGAGACCCCACTGGTCTAAATCGGTGGTTCTCAAGGTGGGGTGCGGTGACCCCCAGGGGTCCTTGAGGGGGATCCAGAGGGTCCCCAGTACAACACAAATATGCCGTTCCAGGGACCCCCAGAAGCAAAGATTTGAGTTACAAATGTACGCTTTAAAACATATATATTCAAAGTTTTGCAAAAATGTTCACGATTTTTCAAAAATAGCAGATATACAAGCTCATAGTGCGGCACTCGGTGGCGCGCTATGAGCTTGTATATCTGCTATTTTTGAATAGCCAAAGAAATCTAATATGACACAGATACGTTCCCAGTCTTAATACTGTAGGTTAAATGCCCTACAGTAGTCTCTGCTGTGTTGTCCTGGTTAGTCTTTTCAAATCAGTATACAGTATTTGAAACATTCGAGGAAATAATGATGCCACACTGTCCCATTTATGAAGCTTTGTCTGGAACTGGATGGGAATGCATTGTTTTCTCATAACACAGACATTGTTCCCAGTCACATGATAAACCATATAGCATTGCTCAGTTTTAGAAAATCGCCATGGTTTTGAAGCCCCATTGACCTTTTCTAAACATTATTTCAAGCAACTGCTCAAAAAGCTTTCCGAAAAAGATGACTGGCCCTTTGGCAAAAGTAGGTCATAACTGTGTCTTAGTCGGAGAGGAGATGTGCTTTCTGGTTCTGCTTCTCAAAGGAAACGGTCACGATTTTCAACATCACCTCTGTGTCATTGCTGTCCGTCAAAAACCTTGTATCTCTATATTTCATCTTTTTCTGTTTTTTTGCCGATCTACAAGCCCACAACTTGTACATCGCTACTATAATGACATGCCCAAACATTGCTCCAAATAGTTAGGAGGGATAAATGCAGAGGACAAATTTCAGAGACAGTGACAATGATACCCCAAAGGAGTGGGGTCTATCTATGATTTTAAATTATTGTGTAGTGACAATAAAGGCATTGTCATGATGATCTGTCTCCTTGTGTTATTATCTCCGCCAGGCCGGAACAGCTAACATGTATTAATTGTCCACCGTGTTAACCTGTGTGTACTATTGTCTATTTATTCTCTCTTGGGTTTTTTGTTCCTTGCCAGTTTGTCGAGATTGTGTCACCTGTGTTTGTTCTTTGCCCTTTGTTTCCTTGCATAGATCTCCCAGTATTCCTAGTGCTTTATCCCCTAGTGTTTTCTTTGTTGTTTATTTTATAAATAAACTCCTTGCTTTCATACCGCCCTGCCTCTGCTTCACTGTTCTGCACCCGGGTCCTAGTCCTGACTGTTCTATCAATGTGCAAAGCTTTGTCAATGCATATTTTATCTGTCAAGTGCCAAAATATAAAAAGGAATGTTTTCTTCTGTCAATGCACAAGGTGAAGTTTGATTGGCTTATATTAAAAATACAATACGTAGGCTTATATTTAACACCACAGTGCAGAAGACGCGTGTGTGTGTGTGTGTGTGTGTGTACAGTATGCTTATTGTACATTAGGCTGTATGACTTAAACATTCTTCCTGATAATGGCAACGTTTTGGTGATTCTGTCTAAGCTTTTGTTTTTGTCCACTTATCTGTTAAAAAACAATGTTTGACTGACTTTAATCTTTGAAACTAAAGGTCAGGTCAAGAAATGATGCAGCAAGCTTGTTTTTTTATTGGTGGCTGACAGATATTGGCAATTGATTGTATATGGAATAGAAACGATTCAAACTTATATTATGGTTTCCAGATTTAACTGATATATAAATATACACTATGTGTGCGTGCGCGTGTGCGTGTGTGTGTGTTTTGTAATGTATTAATTGTTTTTTTCAACTCTGTACAGGATAAGGGCCTTAGATGTCCTGGCGAAACAACATCAGCGTGACATCATGTTCTACCCTCTGACTGTCTGAACACAGGAGGGACGTGACCATCATGTCAGGCTCACACTGTGCCACTCAGACAAGTGACAGGCCCTGAAGAGAGACAGACCTTGTAAGCTGATGCGATGGATGGATGGTTGATTGTGAGCTGTGTGTAAAATGAGTGAGCATGGAGAGCCCATTGTCCCAGGGGAGCTGAGGAACAACAACCAGCATGACCGTGTGACATCCGATGGGGACGCCAACGCCAACGACATCCAGACAGGGGAAGGCAGCAGGACGGGAGACACCGGCACCAGTCTGTATGGGTTACGGAGTCAAACGGCGGAACAGGACAAGGTCATCATCTGGGGCACAGACTCCCAGTGCGACGACCCGGAGCTGGCTGAGTTTGAAATGCTGGAGTGTCAGGAGCTGGAGGCGTACCTGGTGGTGGAGGGAGAGGATTACGTCGGGCTTGGAGAACGGAAGGAGCTTCATGGTCGGCCGGTATCACACAGCGGGGACGCAGCGGAACCAGCGACGGACAAAACCAACAAAGAGGGGAGGAGGGCCATTCAGTGTGGTACCGGTGACCGGGAGACCAATGCCTCTCATGTCTCTGAGAGCAGAGGAGGTGCTGGATGTGTGACCAAGACAGAGTGTGGTTCTGAGAATGACGTCTTTGTGACCTGTCTGTCCACCTTGTCCAGTCTAGGGGGAAGCTTGGCCAGTGCCTTGGACACTGCGGGCCAGACACATACAACGGATTCCTGGCACATGGTATCCAGTCCTTACCGGACGATCTCAGAAGACCTGACACTGGCCTCTCAGTCCTGCACTGTCTCGGAGAGAAGCGAGGTCCTTCAGAGGGCTGAGCGTCATTCATTCCCCTCTGCAATAAGCACAATACGGAGGAAAGATGTCGATGTGAATCGCAATTCAACGTCTCCCTCCGAGGAGGCCATTTTAGAAGCACAAGTGACCAAAGCAGTTCCTCAAAATATGGCGCACATCGAGGATGTTGTTGGCGAGCACAACGGAAACCTTAACCAGACATATAAACTGGGAAATGCTACTGTGGTAGAGGGAAACGGATGTCATGGTCGACGAGGCAGCTATGGGAGCACTACTCAAGACTGTTGTACTGAACGCAAAGACTCTGCAACAAAGTCACAGGAAGAAAGCAGCAAAAAGATTGATAAAAGCACCCAAGCAAATGAGACCCCTGACAAAAACCATAATCTACCTAGAACAGACACAAAGGCAACACAATCGTCAATTGAATCCAAAGCCATAAAGAAGCAAGGTTCATTTGATAGAAGTTTCAATAAACAAAACTCCTTTGACAAGACCTTGAAGAAACAGCCCTCCTTTGAGAGTTCTTTAAAGAAGCCATGCTCTTTTGAAAACTCTGTCAACAGACAGGGCTCTTTTGAGAACTCGCAGCAGCGTTCTAGAAATTCAAGCCTGGAGCGGAGGAAGCCATGGGGAAGTCCTAGTCGACGACCAGCTACACCCGCATCCCCCAAAACCACATGTTCCCCTAACAAGAGGCCCCCTGTTTCTCCAGCCAAGGCTCAGGGCACCAGCACACCCAGCTTGGAGTGTAGTGACCCCTCCCAGAGAGGAATCAGTGGAGTCAAGCTGCTCAGTAAAGTGAGCAGTAGCATTCCGAAACCTGTTGCTCCCCAACAGAAAGAAACTGAGACTCGGAGGTCCTCTCCCCCACAGAAGCCGAAAAATGTTCGTCCAAAAATCATCACCTATGTTCGGAAGAGTCCTCAGACCAGGGGCCATGTCACAGAAGCCCCACATGAGGCCTCTGCTCTCCCACTTAAACTGTCCTCTTACCCCAGTCCCCCAGCTCATAAAGAACCAAACGTTGGACCTCAGCTCAAAGCCCCTCCTGTGCTCTGTTCCTCCAACCTGCTGTTTGACAAATATCGCCAAGAGATGCAGAAGACGGGTTACTACCCAGCAGGCATATCTGTGACTGGCACGAAGGTCGCACACAGCACTGTCCCTAATAAAAGTAGTGAGAAATCTGACAGCTTTCAAGGAGAACAGTCTGAGAAATATCTACAGGAGGTAAGAAAACTAGTGATGATTTTGTGGATTATCATAACGTCATGTAATTTAAGTATGTATTACTTACCTATGCCATTTTGTGTCAGTTTCCCTCATTAGACAGCCAAAGGCTTTTCACAGTGTCATTAGTTTATAGTTTAATTCCTGACAGATAATACATGTTGCAGTGATCATTTGTGATATGCGCTGCTCTTCAACAGCACCCTCCTCAAGATGCAGGCGGTCACTTTCGCTCCTCCAGAGCCCTCAGGCCTCAGCTGGGGCTGGGGGCTGTCAACAGGCAGCCTTCAACCAAGTCTAGGGTACATCAGACGGGTCAAAGGGCAACGATGGCCCTCAGCCAGTCTGGCCAGGCAGCTGGAGCATCCACCCATGGCTACCAGGACCTGACAGGTGAGACGGCTGTCCATTGTCTGAATGGCCATGGTCTGAACATTTCAACTCCCAATTAATCCAAAGACCATTCCACATGTTGTTTGAGTGAGATGAGGAAAAAGAAAGTTATCTGGGGATAATTAATTAGATTATTTAACCTTGTCCTACGGCTATGCGTCATTAGCTGTTTTGCTAAAAAAAAAACATGATTTTCCTTTTCTACTACACAGTAAAATCCGGAGAGTTAAATGATCTCTTTAATGGATTTTACGGCGTGTACTGGAGACACGAGAATGATGAGAGCTTATTCTTCCATGCTGTACTCTCATGTCATTACCACCAAGCCAGTGTTTTCTGAATGAATGGCCGATATATTATGGGTAAAGTGTTTGTGTAAGCGCTCATTTCCCTGCTTGCTGTACCAAGAGTAGATATACCCAAATTATTTCCAGTCACAGCTTTGTATTTGGCCTGATTCTTGACACCTACTGTACTATATGTCCGAGTTAACCCTGTGCATTTGTCATCAATAACTTGGTTGTTCAGGTCATTATTGTCCAGGTTCTATTTACAGCACTGAGCACTCCAGTTGTGAACATAAAGTTCAGTTAACTTTGCACATGAAAACAGGCATATTGTATCTGAAAGTGGTCTCACCTGGTTCTCTGTCCATTGCGTGCACGCCTGATATGACGGCGTCCTCCTCGCCTCCTGCTCCTCCTGCTCCTCCTGCTCTGTTCGTCAAGAACAGCTCTGGTCTGTGGACTCTCTCTGGTCTCTGGTTGCAACGCTTTCATCTACGTTGGTGCCTCTCTAAGCGACAAGTTCCTTTAAGAATAGGGACAGGGTCCAACAATGTCTTTGTATAGCTTGTATTCCAAGTAAATGCTCCCCTCGCTCGCATTCCACTCTGTCCAACTGTCCAACTGTGTCTCCGTTTGAATCTCACCCCCGGCTTCAAAGTCTCAGTAATTTTGGCAGTTCTCACGATGTCATACAGGCCTGCCCATGTGACCTGCTTTAATAGCAATGCCAAATTAATCAACCGGACAGCAATATGAATAACTCAGCTGTGACACAGGCCCTATAGTAACATGCCCTGTCAGGCCCATTGTATTGTAAATTTCATATTTTCTACAAAAACAGCAGTAAGTAATAATCTAACTGTTGGTTAGACATTTTGTTTCAGTTGTATGTCTTTAATGTTACTCCTTTTTACTGTGATGGACATCTGACATCACTTCACCTGACTTCACCTGAATTGTCATCGTGAACTTGAATCGCTCAGTTCCTCACTTTCTTTATCAGACCAGATTTGAAATATTTTTCTTTCTTAGATGCCTGTTCCGTATATTCCTCCCCAAGATGAAAGAAATAAGCATCATTTATATCAGACAGCAAAATCACTCAAAGTGTTTTAAATAGTTTCTCATCAGAGAGAGCACAAATGATGTAAATGATTTGACATTGTCTCTGTAAACTACCCTGAAGCTATCATGGAATCAAAAACCACAGTCTTTACCTTAGTTAACTTTAATTGGTATCCAAACTGGGGGGGGTGTGTCAAAGTGGAGGTCAGATGGATGAACTTTAAAGATCAGTAGCATTATGTTAATTGGACATAATCAGCAATGTCAGAGCGGGTTTATCTCACTTGCTGCGTTTTCTCATATATCTTCAGCAGATCACAGGCGGCCGGGGTCAGAGCCTACCCCCAAGGCCCCCCTGATCAAACCGGGCCAGTCTGGACTTCGACCTCCAGGCTTCACTGCCCTGCCACCTGCCCGTCTGGCTGCCTTCGGTTTTGTCCGCAGTGCCAGCGTCTCGTCTGTGTCCAGCAACCAGTCCAACGACAGCACCCATAGTGACCCCTGCCGACCCTCTCAGTGTGAGTAACACATCGTCCCTTTACATAATGTTTAGACTAGATGGTCTTTATTCATGTGTTTCTTTCCCAGCAAAAGGAAAGCAACGATATAAAAGAACCTTGAAGATAATCCACAGAATATTTATCTCCTTGCAGAAACAAATATTTCTTAATATTAATATTTAGGTTACTTCTGTCTTCTAACTCAATGACCTCTATAGTAAAGAATCACATTTAACTAGAAAAAGTGCTCCTCCGAGCACAGGTCTCCGCCAGGTCAGGTAGGTTATTGTGGCCTCCTGGTGACGCTATAATAGGCCAATGTTTAAAGGGTGCCATTTGTTCTTAGGCCTTGCACGGCAATCGGACACTGCATTCATGGTTTGAGGCATTTTGTGTGCAAAAAAAAGTTTTGCTAAATTAGACCTGCTGGTGGCGCTATAACAGGCCAATGTAAAAAATGCAGGGCAAAGGTTTTTCCTCGACCTCTAGGGAGTGCGCATACAAAGTTTTACACAGATCGGTGCAGTGATAGGTAAAAATATGAATCGGCCTGTTATAGCACCACCATGAGGCTGATTTGAACATTTTCAAGTGGCATTTCTTCCTCGGCATAGTGGAAATATGCGTGCAAAATTTCACGGAAATTGCATGCTGTGTTCATGATTTGAGGCATTTTGTTGAAAACAAAGCACTCCTGCAAACTTTGGAAGCCATTTTTAGCCAATCAGGATGGAATATGAAAAATCTGAAAGACCCGTTTCGTTTAATGACTATAGAGATACTGTGTACCGATTTGCGAGATTTTTGAACAAAATCTGTAGGAGTACTGTCAAAAAATATGTTTTGCACAAATCGGCCTCCTGGTGGCGCTATAAAAGGCCCATGTGAAAAATTTAGGGCAGAAGTTCGGAATTGGCATCCAGGGAGTGTGTGTGCACAGTTTCGCTGCGATCAAGCCAACGGTGCCAGAGATTAGCTGGTCACAGACGGACGGACGGACGGACGGACGGACGGATAGACAAACGGACGGAGGGTAAAACATACTCTCTCGCCATGCCTTTCGGCCTGGCGGAGACAATAATATATGTGTGAGTACATTGCATAATATACTGTGCATGTACGGTATCAGTATCCCCTGACTGACTACTGCAGCATGCAATCTCAATCAAATCCAGTTGCTCAGCTTTAATTTTCCTCGCCTCCTGCGGTCATCATTTAAAGAAATCACTGCCAGTCAAATTATACTGAAAAGCTGATATGTCAGTTTGTATCTCTGCATGCACAAACTGCATGAAGGACCTGTTACAGGACCTCAAGCTGTTTTGGGTCAATAATCTTTAATACACAGTACACACAGTTGTCACCTAGAGGACACTTAAACCCTCTGTGTAAGACAACCCCCTGTGAGACAGATTTGTTGGCTCGTGGATGTCATTTGGAGCGTCTAACGCAGGCTGTGATACACTTGGCTCGTACCTCCTGACATTTTTAGCAGCTCACGCCATGCCATTAATGTCTCACAGCTTTGATTGGTTGCATTGAGTGTGAAATGCCCAGAGCCACGAGCCATGTCTTATGCAGTATAAACTAGGCTTTAATGTCTGTTCTGTCACTTAGGGGGAAATGATTTATCGGAAAATAAACTGTGTAGTCCATTAAAAGGTTATAATTTAAGTAACATTAAAATCATTTAAAGGTTCATAACTACCATAGCTCATTGTAGATAAACTAAGCATTATATCTGTGCCTCAAACCTGACTGGAGCGGTTAGTTTTTCCAGCCCTTCAATTAGTCTTGCACACTGCTGTTCCACTGCAGGTACAGTACAATAAGTGCTGATTCAAGCCAGCTATGTCTGCCTGAAAAATGCTGACATGTTATGGAAAAATGTCCTCTACCTGCTCCCTTTGTCTATTTCTACAGTAGCTGTGTTCATTCTGAGAATGAGCCACATGGTCAAAAAGATGGAACCAGAGACATGTGGCCATGTTGAATCACTCTTTGTAGTAAACCCAGTACCATTGTGTTTTAGTGGACCATGGTCATATTTTTTTATTGTATTTATGTATTAATTATATATATTTAGATATTTATATTATTTTTATATATCAATGAATCAGTAAGAAAAAATGTTAATGATTTTTCTAACGAAAATAGCAGATCTAACTTTTTTAAACATTAATAATGGTGCTTCCCTGTCTTCTATGGTGCTTCCTATGGTGCTTCCCTGTCTTCTATGGCAAGGGTTCCCAAACATTTCAGGCCGCGACCCCCAAAAAGAATCATATTTGAACTGGGGACCCCCCACTCTGACAAGCACTTTGAATTGTAGGCATTACATTTAGTTTGACTCGGGTCCACAGATAAATCCTATATTAAAATCGCCTAGTGGGTGGACTTCCTGTTTATCCGTTCGCTTTCACCTTCTTCTACCACACCAGCAGTGCAATTGCTTCCACACTATGCACAATAATGCATGCCATGGGAAATCCACTACACTACATTTCATAGTGGGCGTAGGGCTGCCCTATTGGACTTCACCATCCATGTATGCTACTGTATTTAAATTTTTCATTTCCCCCCCCCAAATAGTTCATTTTATTATAATTTGTTTTTAAATAATCAATTAAATCTATTAATTCAATTAAAGGTTCTATGACATTCATTTTCACTTTTTTTATGTTTTTATGTTTTTTTGGGGGGTTTTATGACCTCAATTACACCCAAAAAATCTGAACTTTGAACATTCAGTGGATTTTCTGTGGTCTGGGGTTTTCTGAATAATTAGGCTGAAAAGTAATCTGAGCTTGGCCCTTCGGCAGTGAGGTCACAGACGTTTAATCCCGCCCACTCTCCTCCTCGCCCCTCCCCTCCCCTATCCTTACCTTTGGGGGGGGGGGGCGGAGCAGAGGCGATGATTGACAGGCAAAATCCCTCACCAGCGACACCCGCAGGCAAATATTTCTTTTTTCATTGCAGTTGAAAAGGCTTTAGAAATGTGAGAGAAAAACACCATGGATCAATGGAGTGGAATTTTTTGTTAAAACTTTCTATACAAGTTTGAAGGACCATGACAAAGACTTTTAATGTGTGGTAAAACTGAACGTCATGAAACCTTTAACTGCTGCACCCCTCGTTGAGTGTCAGACTTCTCGTCAAGTGACACCACACTTGTTCCTTGCTGTAGACAGCTGGGAGTCTTTCACTGATAGCCAGTAGCCACTCTTACTCTCTTCTTTTGACCCAGACAGACTGCGAGCCTTGCTCCATTCAGCAGCTACAGTATGTCCACTATCCCCTGACATGGAGGTTGTCCAACTGAAAAAAAGAAAAGGAAACGGCTGTTGTCTCATGCAGGGCGTGTGTCCCCATCCTCAGCCTCTGTAGACACTTGTATTTCTCTGTCTCTCTTTCTCTATTTATAATCTGTGCTCAATGAAACAGCGGTATGTGTGAAAAACAGAAGCCAGGGGTGTGGCAAGACAAGATCATCTGTCTGCGTGCGCTCACACCAGAAGACAACTTCTCCCTCAAGGATATGAGACAGTTATTACAGTCATAATAGTCTGCTGGATCTTCTCCTCCATCCTGTCGCCATAGTTCAGCCAGATAATGGTCTCTTAATTTACCTCCAGTCAAAGCTTCATGAACAAAGACAGCTTTAGTTTTTCGCTCAAATGTACACTTTACTTGGTTATTTTGTACCTTTTCTAACACTGGTCATTCAGAAAGTAGCCTCCACCAGGGATGAAGACCTGTTTTTATGTAAGTGTTTCGCTATTGCTTTGTGTTGTGCTACATTTGATATGGATGGATTCTGTGGTGTTATGTATGCTTAATGTACAGTCACATCCTGAGTGTGAATTTTCAGTTAAATTGACACTTGGGATTTTACATTGCAGAAACATTTAAAACTAGAAAAAGTGCTCCTCGGAGCACAGGTCTCCGCCAGGTCAGGTACGTTATTCTGGCCTCCTGGTGGCGCTATAATAGGCCAATGTGAAAAGGGTGCCAACCGTGCCATTTATTCTTGCATTGACACTGCATTCATGATTTGAGGCATTTTGTTCCAAAAATGTGTTTTGCTAAATTAGACCTGCTGGTGGCGCTATAACAGGCTAATGTGAGAAGGGTGGCATTTCTTCCTCAGCTTAGTGGGAATGTGCGTGTGAAATTTCACGGAAATCGCAAGCTGTGTGTACACTTTGAGGCATTTTGTTCAAAACGGACCAATCCTGCAAACTTTGGAAGCCAACCTTAGGCAATGAGGATAATAATTGGACAGATCCGTGTTGATCACATGACTATAGTGATACTGTGTACTGATTTGCATGACGTTTGGATAACATTTGTAGGAGTAATATAAAAAATCACACCCTGTGTGAAGTGGGCGGTGTCTTGCTAGCTAATCACAATACTGAATGGAATCAACCAATCATGTACAAAAGATAAATACATTTATTGAAACACTCTTTATGATGGACGAAACCATAACTTGAAAAAAACAAATCTTTGGTTTTTTTCAAGTTATGGTTTCTTATATAGGGCTATGCACATGTGTCATGTGACACTGGCCAATCACAGTCCTGAATAGATTGTGATTGGCCAATCACGGTGCAGGATAATTGTACAAATTTCCAAACCTCACTTATAGGGGCGGTTTCACAGCGCAGGATATTTGTACATTTTTCCAAACCTCACTTATAGGGGCGGTTTCACCGCCCAAAAAATGGGTTTTGCACAAATCGGCCTCCTGGTGGCGCTTTAACAGGCCCATGTGAAAGATTTGGGGCAGAAGTTCTGAATTGGCATCCAGGGAGTGTGTGTGCACAGTTTCGGAGCGACCGGGCCAACGGTGCCGGAGATTAGCTGGTGACAGACGGACACACACACACACACACACACACACACACTGACGGACGGACAGGGGGTAAAACATACTCTCTCGCCATGCCTTCGGCCTGGCGGAGACAATAACATACATTCTAAATGTAATGGACTTTTTTTTAAATTATATAGTACAGCATATACTTGTCTACCAGACATCGAATAAAGAAATGAGATTACAGTAGAAAGCTGAAGGCATATAGTGGTATTTATTTGACTGTAGTAGGGCTAACTGTGAACACAAACTATGGCTTGGAATGTCAGACACATGATGTCGCCCAGACATCAAAATGCCTGTAGCACAGACAACATGTAGACAACTGGCAGGTTGGTAGCTGTATCCCAATTCCCTTCAGCCAGCGCGGCTCCATTGGTATGCTGTGACATGCTTTCATACGACAGTGCTCACTAGGAATTCACTCCAGCAGATGTTGTGACTGGGAATGAGTGCATAATGAATACCAGGGCACATCCAATGTATCTCTCCGGGTGGTATACGGGGAGCCCGCTAGGACATCAAGCTACGGTACAGTAGTATGGCACTATATACAGTCAGTTGGCCCAGTATAACCTGCTAAGATCCTAATGATATAGTGAAGTTTGTGCATCATGTTAACTGGGGCATTTCAATTCATTTCATCAGTTCCGAGATTTCTTGTAATGTAATGTTCTGACACTTTTTAGATTGGCTTCATGGAAAATTAGTAATTCATTTAATTGACTCTGGACATTCCAGCACCTCTGGTTTAGAACTGTTAACACTTTCATGAGCTTATTTGGGTGAAAAATATCACATTTAGGTTCAGATAACCATCTATCAAAGAAGGACAGGTTTAGATTCCATCTAGGATCAACCTTGACATGATTGATGTCATACACTCTTAATAAAACATAACTGTGGATGCCTATCTAGAAATAAAAACATTCATTTTTAGAAGGTATGAGGTACTGTATACGTATGTGTTGTGAGGAGACAAAGTTAACATTTGTATATCTGGCCTTTATTTGGTCACATGTGGCCGATTCATTCTGACAGTAGAGGAGGCTGCATTTTGCTGAAGCATACTGCACCAGTCTGTGTATGCTCACAGCAAGGGGTAGACTTTTTCATGCGGGGTAGAAACGTACATTTGCCAATGAGAGTCAAACACAAACCATCTCCCTCAGCCAATCAGCTCTTGCCTCAGCATCCATTTCTAGTGGGTACTTAAACCCATGCTAAAAAAAATCTGCTGCTTCTCCCAGGTGAATAGTTTCCCTGGCAGTAAGACGTGCCACTGTGTTTCAATTATAATTTGTTGTGGGGGTTCACATAGGCTGCAGGCATTTTAAGCTCCAGCAAAAGCTTGCTGTTTTCTTTCCCACCGTATTTTGCTATAGTATACCATCCATGTATAACTTGAGCCAAAGAAGTCATGCATATTGATATTATAAGCAAATCACAAAATGGTACATGATCAGTCCAAGAATTGGGGCAGAATTGGCCCTGTGATTTGTCCGTGATTTAACCACTTTCAACCAAGCATCCCTATTTTGAGCATGCCATTATACAGGAAATTGAAAATAGCCTATCTACCAGCTCACAACAGTAGATTGGCTATTTTCGCTATTTGTCGTACGAATATAAGTGTATATATATATATATATATATATATATATATTAATCATTAAGGCCTAATTTTTATTAGGCCTTAATCATTAAGGCCTAATTTACCATTAAGGCTTAATGGTTAAGAGACAATAAGGGTTTGCTGTACTTCAACTGAAGTGAAAGGTGTAATTTCACTAGATAATAAAATGTGTAGTGTGGTGCAATTAATAGTGGCAGCGCCACTAGCATGCAGTGTCTGTGCAGTATTTTATCAGTAATAGCTGCTCCCTTTAGACCAGCTAGTGTTTCCTCCCACTGTGTTGACAGTATAAGTCGCCACCCTGAATAATGTTAGTTAAATTCAAGGACATAAACATCCTCCTACTCTGCCCTGCTTTTTCTCCTGACCGGAGAGCACATGGGTTCCTTTTCAGTAATGTTATGTCAGCATGCTGGTATTGATTCAATAAGTAGAGATGAATATTTCATGACAGTCATTCAGAGGTTTGGTTTGCAACTCCAGCATTTACAAAGTAATTTTAGATCATGGATTGGATATCAGGTGTTGGAGTCTTCCGTTAAAAAGGAAGTTCTAAAGAAACTCTATACGGTATAAAGGGAAAAGGGGTTGCATTCATAAAACATATTTATGTTTAAGTGGATGGAGAGTTTTCGTTCTTGTGTAAATGTTATTTTATACTGGGACTAGCATGGCCATGCACACTCTTAATTTATTTTTCATGATCAGAAGCCTTTAATGTCTGCACAATGCCAGAAGCATAACACTTATTAAATGTGGTCATGAATAATTGAATTGTATTCATCTCTCTATCTTGCCATGATCATTTGTACTGTACAGTTTGGAATAAAATACAGTCCAAAAAAGTGCTCCTCGGAGCACAGGTCTCCAGTCAGTTAGGTTATTGTGGCCTCCTGGTGGCGCTATAATAGGCCAATATGAAAAGGGTGCCATTTCTTCCTTAGCCTTTCACGGCAATTGGATGCTGCGTGCATGATTTGAGGCATTTTGTTTAAATAAAAATGTTTAGCAAAAATCGGCCTGCTGGTGGCGCTATATAACAGGCCAGTGTGAAAAGGGTGGCATTTCTTCCTCGGCCTAGTGGGAATGTGCAAAGTTTCACGGCAATCGCACGCTGCGTTCATGATTTGAGGCATTTTGTTCAAAACGAACCACAACTTTGGAAGCCAATGTTAGCCAATTAGGATGGAATATGAAAATTCTGACAGATCTGTCTTGATCACATGACTATAGAGATACTGTGTACCGATTTGCGTGATGTTTGCACAACATCTGTAGGAGTGATATAATTTTTTTTGGTGCAAAATCTGCCTCCTGGTGGCACTATAACAGGCCTATCTGAAAAAATTGGGCCAGAGGTTCTGCTCTGGTATCCAGGGAGTGTGCGTGCACAGTTTCGCTGCGATCGGGCCAACGGTGCCGGATTTTAGTTGCTGGCAGACAGACGGACACACACACACGGACACACACGGACACACACGGACGGACGGACAGGGTGCAAAACATAGTCTCGGCCACGCCTTCGGCGTGGTGGAGACTATGAATAGTGATTATAATACCTTCTCTGATGGACCTCTGTGTAGGTCAGTTCAGCTGATAAGGCAGGGCATTAGCACTGTCTAGATAAAGAGGATTGATTTCACCAAAGGTTAAAGAAATTGCAACGGTGCTCCCCTAGGTTCTAAAATGACATCAATTACATAACATGTCTCAAACAGTCATTGATCATCATCATCACTATGAATTTTTACTTGTAAATTGGTGCTTAATTCAGTCTAAAGGTCCTTACACACCGGGGCGATTTTTTTCATGCGAATAATACGTTTTTTTTAAAAACCTTATAAAGTCAATGCAAGCTTCCACACCAGTTTCGCGGAGCGAAAAAAGCGTCTTTTAATTATTCGGAACGAGTCCGAATTTTGCCTTAATGACTGCTATGAACCAATAAAAAGTACTATACTACTATCATTCCATGCATTTAACCCATTTAGGGCAGGAACCCCTATTTGTAACTATACCTTTCAAGATGGGAACCCCTTTTGGGATTGTTGTGTACAGTATTATAGCAACATAAATGTGTTGTAATTTTTGAATAAATATTTGAAGTTTTTCAGAAAACTTAGGTCAGGATTTAGAAGGCGTTTTTAGAATCGGCCTCAGGTCTAAATGCGTTAAGAACCACAGGTCAAAGCAATAGTTATAAAAGGAATTCTCAAATCCATGTAATTTTGATAGACAATGGTATTGCCCCAAAACCAAAAGTCAATTAATCAAAAGCATAACACAACACGTTTCATTTGCAGGATATAGAAAATATGTTAATTTTTAGAATACTGTATATGCTACTGTATCAAATGTATACAGGTTACATTTCATTTCATTGATTCACGCATGTTAAATGAGCTGGTCTATCAAAGTCATGACAACAGCACTGATAGCGCTGTGTTCTCTCCTCTCTACACTGTAGATCCCAGCAGTGGCAGTGAGGACGCTCCTCTCCACGATGCCCCAGCGCCCCCCAGTGATGCTTCCTGCACTCCCACTCGCAGCAGCCCCCAGCCTCCCAACGCCCCCGCTCCACAGCGACGCAATCCGGTACCCCCACCACGGTGCTCTCCACTCGGTATGTCTCCTCAACACACTCACTGTGTTGTGTTGTGTAATGTTATGTTTATATATATATATATATATATATATATATATATATATATATATATATATATATATGCACATACATACATAAACAAATCGATTATTCATTCATTCAAACTTTATTCCAGACACATATTGGATACAGATAAGACATACAAATATTTAAGAAAGTAATAAAAAAATTTTTTGATAAAAACACATCATACAAACAAGAACATACTATTACATACAAATCACACATAAAGACTGTTTCTCCAGTGATTCCGTAGCCTGGATGAGTACCAGAGACAACTTTTCCCAGGATTGACTATATCCTCAATAATACTATTCCTGGACTCATCCAGGCGTGACATGAAACCATACATGGAGTGCCTATTAACCACTTAAAGGGGAAATCCACCCATTTTCAATATTTAACTATGTCATTAATATAGCATAAAGGAGTTGTGTGGAAATAAGAAAAAATTTAAAAAAAAAATAACATTGCAAAAAAAATTAACATTGCAAAAAAATTAACATTGCAAATTACACTGTGATGACTCATCATGGTGTAATTTGCAATGTTAATTTTTTTGCAATGTTAATTTTTTTTGCAATGTTAATTTTTTTTAAATTTTTTTCTTATTTCCACACAACTCCTTTATGCTATATTAATGACATAGTTAAATATTGAAAATGGGTGGATTTCCCCTTTAAGCCCTAATTTATACTTTGTCGCACAAGGGTGCCGTGCAGAAATAGTGAAAATAGTACAAGCTCACAACGTTTTGCCATATTCTGCGTTGTGAGCTTGTAGATCTGCTATTTTAACTATGTTAGAAACTGTTTTAAATGCTTTGAACATTTTCAGCTATATGACATGCCTTGCCAAAACAAATTCCTATGTGTATTACATAATGGCAAATAAAGGAATCTGAATCTGAATCTGAATCTGAACCCAAAATAGGGATTGATTATTAATCAATTATTTTATACAATGACTGAATGATTATCGAGTATGTATTAACTGTTGCACCCCTAGTTGTGTTGTGTTGTGTTGTGTTGTGTTGTGTTGTGTTGTGTTGTGTTGTGTTGTGTTGTGTTGTGTTGTGTTGTGTTGCGAGCTGTCCACGACTCTATTTTTGTACATGTGCGTCTTTAGCACACTGGGCTATCTGTAGGAACAACATATTTTCCCTCCCCTCATTCAAGGTCATTCTGACTGGCGGTCACATGATTAAAGATGCGGTGCGTGTCGTGGGGGTGTGGACAGGGGGAGGGGCTTAGCCGTGGCATGCACACATGCACATGTTGGTGGTTGTTGAAGACGACCGTCATACCTCATGGCCACTGACACGAACCACCTCGCTGTGACGACAGACTCACACCTACTTATGAACATTCACTGACGTTCTCACGTCTCTGTTCATTCTATAGAGGAAGCTCCCAGCAGTGTAATGACAGCGCTGTAACTTCCAGACATATCATTCACTGAAACGGCTGGGTTCTGAATGTGTCATTTGTCTTTGTTCAGTGCTGTCCTTGTTTTGCGTAATGCAGTTAGGAGCCAAAGACAACTAACAAATGCTGGGTATGTGAGAGGAGGTGGTGGTGGGCAGTGTAACTGGACCTGCAAGGAATGTCACTGTGCTGCTCTGTGCAAATAGCTGGTGGCCAGGCCACTTGTTAGTAATGAAGAGAAACTACTGGAGTCGGAGTGAAGGGACCGCCTATATCTATTAATATAATATATGCCTGTTAACATGTATGTTTGTGAACCACGATGTTGTCAGGGTTATCGTGTCACTTTTCCACTCTAAATAAAATGGTTGAATTAAGCCACTTTAAAGGTAATCAGCATCGCCTTTCCTAAAAAATACAAAGCTGTTCAAATCTACTTTGTTTGTGAAGGTAGCTGATTACGACCATCAACCTTCACAGCTGGGCCAAACTGAACCAAATGAATGGATTCATTTTGAGTTCATTCACTATTGTTTTATTGACAACTGATTTAATATAAATGTCTTGGAAAGTAAATTAGAAAATCCCACGCTTGGTACTGTTAACATAATAGATACTATGACAACATGATGAAGTGAGTGTGTCCCTGAGCAGGCCTATAACCTCCACCCTTCAAAACCGTGATGCAAGGTATCATTATATGCCTGTACTCTTGCATCAGTGGTATAGTGGTGGGCTATAGTACCTTTATGATGAGTACAACCTTTGCTAATGATGGTTGTGTTTTTGTAATTCTTTTGCTTTGACAGTGTATTTGAGCCATCTAGCGGCCGTAAAGAGGATTGCTGTTTAAAGCAGTAGGAATTTGTCAGCACGATCATAAGTCAGGGTTGCTTGTAAAGGATAACTGGAACAGCAGCTCCAGCTAGTGGTCACTCTAGTCTACTATATTGAATCGGACTACTATAAGACATACTAGTTCACCAATGGCTCTCGCTGTCTTGTGCGTATATAACCGATTTACCGAATGGTGCAACTGTTATATATATTATATATTACATATATTATTGCCTTGCCACTATTACTTTTCTAATGTATGTACTGATCAAAATTCTATTACTTTAGTTAATATTAGTCAATTTCTTTCACTACACAGGAAACTCACTCCCAGCGCTCATCAAAGCAGCTCCCACCCTCTCTTCTTTTAAAACCCTGATCAAAGCCCCACCTCTTCAGACTTGCCTTCCCAACCCAACCTAATCTAATTATTACCCTATTTTAATCATTCTCATTGTAACTATTTTATGTTTGTTTTTTGCCCATATGTTCTCCTATTTGTTCTTTGCTTTTATAACGTTTTTTTGTTTTGTTTTCTGTAGGCTACAAGTGTCTTTGAGTACTTAGAAAAGCACTCTGTAAGTCTGATGTTTTATTATTATTACACAGCTTCTAGAAAGGATGTGATGAAGGACGCAGAGATGATACAACAAGCACCACCAGCATCTTCCCCGAAACGGTTTGCAGTGGTTCCTCCCAAGCCTCAGTCCCCTGGTGAGTGTGTACACTACAGTGTAGACACAGAAGAACGTATCAAATTTCAGCATGTGTATGGCTCTCATGCATGTGCTCACATAGACATGAAAGGGGGCTCGAGCTCCTGCCCTTTTACCCGTCGGTAAAAAAGTGCCCTCTCCAGACTAGGACAAAATAAAATAAAAAATCTATTACCCCCAAAAAAGAAATTTCAACTGCCCCTAGCGGCCTAACGGTAAGGCCAACGGAAATGGCAGTGGATTTGCTGGATGCAGCTCAAAGTGAACTTTACTCAGGTATCTAGTCTGTCACCGTCCGACCTTCCTAGCCCATGTTATTAAAAAAAAGGGCGACAATGGCCAAAACTCAATTGAAAATAGGCGATTGAAAATAGGCGATTGAAAATCGGCGATCGAAAATCGGCGAAAGTGGCCGTTTTCAAAATGTTTTGGCCATTATCTCTGGAACGGAAGGTCCAATCTGCTCAGTTTGAAAGCTTGTTGGATGCGTGACTTTAAGGACATTAGCACGCAATGACACATTTTCGGGTTATAATGGGTTTTCAGGCCTAAAAGTATGGTAATTGTTCGTGCCCTTTTGAAATTCCAGACCCTGCCTCTCAAAATCCCTCTGCACTGATGGCTCTGTTCTATGCCATTGTGTTTGGTTTGTGCCTCATTGGTGATACAAACAGTAGTAGGTCACTGAGCAACACCATGACCATCTTTGTTTCCCCTACCTAATAATGATTGTCATCGGCACAACGTATTGTCTGTCCTCTCTCTCTCTCTCTCTCTCTCTCTCTCTCTCTCGCTCTCTCTCGCTCTCTCTCTCTCTCTCTCTCTCTCTCTCTCTCTCTCTCTCTCTCTCTCTCTCTCTCTCTCTCACACTTCATTACATTAGCAATGGTAGCCTGCTGTTGTCATAGAGACCATGCTTGCTGCCATGCTACTGTAGGTTGGCTGCTGAAGTGTTGCTGTTTTGGTCGGGTCAGATTACCCATTCACAAGTCAGCGATTTATCCTTTTGTTAGAGACAACAAGACTATAATATATTATGAACACTGTGAAATTATGAAGTTTCTGTGCTGTACAGTATGTGCTGTATGTTAATATTACAGGAAAATGTAATGAGCTGATTACTAATCATTATATATAAGAACATAAACGCATGAATGAATGTAAGAACTAAAAGAACAGATCTAACATCCACCATCTCCACTCTCTCTGTCCTCGTTGTGTGTACTATATGCAGTGGTGTAAAATAAGTACATATACACAAGTACTGCACTTAAGTACATTTCTTTGGTATTTTTTACTTTCTTCAGTATTTACAATTTTCAATACTATAATTTTCTACCCCACTACATCTCAGAGGCAAATACTATATAATATCCACTACAATTATATGAAAACTTGAGTTACTAGTTACTTGGTAGATTTGGATTATTATTACAAAACACACCAACCACTTCAGCCTTATATATATTTCGGCCATTTGAAAAGATCTGCAAGCTCTACAAGATCTACAAGATTTTCACAATGTGTCGCGATGCGGTAATACATTTTGAACTTGTGAAATGAGTATTTTTACTTTTGGCAAAATATACTTTAGTATTTTTTGATGTAGATACTTTTGTACTTTTACACAAGTACATTTTGAATACGGGACTTCTACGTGTAACAGAGTATATCTACATTGCAGTATTGATACTTTTACTTAAGTAAAACATGTGAGTACTGCTTCTATCATTGACTATAATATGGTCAATGATAGAAGCAGTACTCACATGTTTTTTGAATAGCCTTGAATAATAGCCTTGAAATTTGAATAGCCTTGAATAACAAGGCAGACTTACATATTATGTAAGTCTGTCATGATGACTGACTATACTTACTTTCCATGCTCTCTCCTCCTGTAGTTTGTGGGTCATCTGCGATGGGCCGCGGTGCTGCTCGGGCTGAAACAACACGGGAGACAGAGCGCGCTCTGGTCCAGCAACTGAAGGAACGCTGTGAGGAGCAGACCAAGCAGCTCCACAACCTCCAGGCCCAGCTGAAGAAGGCCTCCGTTGGCCTAGAGGTTTTTGCCATCACCACACAGCACTTCTGTCAGAAGGTAGGCTACCCCAGGACCTCATTTTGGTATGACCATGTCCCATGTAGAAGTGCAACCGTTAATCAATCTAATCGATTTAATTGATTATAAAAAATTACATGATACTGACCATACTACTGACATGATACTGACCATAATACTGTCATGATACTGGCCATGATACTGGCCATGATACTGGCCATGATACTGGCCATGATACTGACCATGATACTGACCATAATACTGTCATGATACTGACATGATACTGACCATGATACTGACATGATACTGACTGACATGATACTGACCATAATACTGACATGATACTGACCATAATACTGACATGATACTGACCATGATACTGACCATAATACTGACATGATACTGACATGATACTGACCATAATACTGACATGATACTGACCATGATACTGACCATAATACTGACATGATACTGACATGATACTGACCATGATACTGACATGATACTGACCATAATACTGACATGATACTGACATGATACTGACCATAATACTGACTGACATGATACTGACCATGATACTAACCATAATACTGACATGATACTGACCATAATACTGTCATGATACTGACCATAATACTGACATGATACTGAAATGATACTGACCATAATACTGACTGACATGATACTGACCATGATACTAACCATAATACTGACATGATACTGACCATAATACTGTCATGATACTGACCATGATACTGTCATGATACTGACCATAATACTGACATGATACTGACATGATATTGACCATGATACTGACATGATACTGTCATGATACTGACCATAATACTGACATAATACTGACATGATACTGACCATGATACTGTCATGATACTGACCATAATACTGACATAATACTGACATGATACTGACCATGATACTGACATGATGCTGACCATGATACTGACCATGATACTGACCATAATACTGACATGATACTGACCATGATACTGACCATGATACTGACCATGATACTGACTTAGTACTGACCATGATACTGACCATGATACTGACCATGATACTGACCATGATACTGACCATGATACTGACTTAATACTGACCATGATACTGACCATGATACTGACATGATACTGACCGTGATACTGACCATGATACTGACCATGATACTGACCATGATACTGACATGATACTGACCATGATACTGACCATGATACTGACCATGATACTGACGTGATAATGCCCACATTTTCAATAAAATAATAAATTAAATAAATTAAAATACAGAAAATAGCCTCACAATGCGGTGCATCAGCTCACTATTTGTGCATAACACCGTAGTGTGAAGACGTATAAAATAGTGGTTTATCAGACTAATCAATTTAGTTGATAAAGATAAATATAAATATTTCTTTGTTGCATTGATTCATTGAAAAGATATACAGATATTTGTTGTGCTTCTGGATTACATTATCGATCATTGCACCCCTACAACACACCTGTAACTGCTATGTTGCTGTCAGTGTTTCTGTGTTCGTGAAGCCCAGCTGTTGCTTTGATACAGGACTAAGGAGCTTCCCAGCACTTCTTAATGTTTTGCAAACAGTGTCGAATCAGAGAGATCTATCAGTGAGAGAGACAGTTGAGAGAACACAGGGCACTTGCAAAGGCTTTGCATGCCGTCAGTGCAGCGATATAAAACAATTACAATTGTGTGATGTCTGCGGTTGTGTGTGTGTATGTGTACAGTTCTGCAGGTGTGTCAGGAATCAAGAGAGATGTATTTGTCACTCATTCATGTGTCATGCAGGTGGAAGCAGCAAAATGTGTGTCTGAAAGACAGGATGTTGTGTGTTGTTTCAAGATGTATATCCTGTGAGGAATAATTATAGTAGAATTACACCGTAAATTATTATGTTTCCTTATGATATAATCTGACATTTTGCATATTATAAGAGTCAAGATGCCATGGCTTAGACCTGGTATCTATAGTTTAGGGAACAGCTTGGTCCCATGACACAAACCAGTTCCCCTCTTATCTTTGTATTTACTGTAACCAGGCTCTCTCCCTGCTTTCCCATGAGAACTACTGCACCACCACCCTGAATGTATCATGTACTCCCATGAGCTCAGGTATTAAAGGAGTAGTTCACCCTAAAAATGACTTATTTCCTATCAATTACACACCCCATGATGCATTGAATTAATGGAGATTTTATTGTTTTTGTCGCTATCCTAAGCCAATAGTTTGATTACCGGCGGTCTCTCTGGTAGGAGACTCAAAGAGTCTCCTTTGTGTCTCCTACCAGATACATGTGCATCTCTATCATTATCATCATCAATTATTGGCTTAGGAATGCGACAAAAAAAAAAAATGGGGTGTGTAATTGATAGGAAATAAGTTATCTTAACCCACTAAGACCTCTACTGAGGCCGATTCTACAAATGCATTCTAAATCAGTAGTTATCACACTTTCAAGATCTTAAAAAAAATTGCAAAAATAGCAGATGTACAAGCTCACAGCGCTGTGAGGTTGTATATCTGCTATTTTTCTAATGCTAAAACGCTAAACGCTAAAATCCGACACAGATGCTTTCCCATAGTGTCTCCGACTCTGTTTGCCTCAACAATTACTAATTGATACAGCATTCTTCCACACCTGTGACTGCTCTTTTACAATATAGGATCTGAACTACAGTTTTTAATCCGCACCTACTTTAATCCCACCACCCAATTTACCAGTGATGTCTGTCTCTAATACAGCGGTGCTTGAAAGTTTGTGAATATTTTAGAATTGTTGGTAACACTTTCTATGAAGCCCATAATGTATTATAAACATGCTTATAATGCATTATAAACTGCTTGTAACACTATAAGTTTAGTTATAAGCACATACTCAAAATGCTCTATAACAATAATCATAATGCATTGTAAAGCATTTGATCATAAAAGATGTGGTGAAGTATCATAATACGTCATATTTGATTGATTGATTGATTGATTGATTGATTTGTGAGTGAAAACAAGAAAATAAACAATTGCTGGTCACTTATGGACTTTTTCTTTTGGCCAGGATTTTTCTCTTGGCCAGGTAAGTGTAATACATTATAATAATTTGACATGTATTATAATCACTGTTATAATGTGATTGTGTGATTGTTAGTCATTATAAGTGGTCATTGGGTGCTTTAAGTAAAGTGAAAAATTAAATACCCAAAAGACCTCCAGGAATGCCATTACTTTACTTAATGCACCCAATGACCAATTATAGTGACTTATAATGTCAATATACTGTATTGTGATTATAAGTCAATAAGAGTATTGAATACCAGTGAGTGCTTGTAATGCATTATACAATTATTATAATGTATGCCTCCCCCTGGTGGAGGGGAAAGGAACTGGTTGGAATAATGTGTTCCTGCCACACGCACATCCTACCGGGAAACTCTCCCCTGTCAGGTGATAAGAAGTCCACTCCTCATGCATTGAAGGAAGCATGAGCTCAGTTCGGGGCTCTCCCCAGGCTAACAGAGGGAGAGTAGCGCCCAGGATTACAAGCTTAGGCATTGGCACTGGGTGAAAAATGGGTTACAAAATCGTAGGATACATTTTCTTTCTAATTTAAATAAATAAATCTTTCTACAGAACTGTGACAGGGCCTGACATCCCTGTGACAGGGCTGGTAACATGGTACCATGGTAACATGACAGGGCCATGACAGCCCTGCCATTCAGTGCTGTGAGAGGGGCCTGATGTCCAATTCTACACACTTTTTGTTCTCTCTCTCCCTGGGAAGTAGGCTAATAATTAATTATAATCACATAACTGTCCAGTTTAATGTAAAATCTGATATTTGGAAATCAATTAGATGTTTTCTAAATTATATAAGCAACACAATACATATAAAGCTTACATTTTAAGTGGGTGTGGGGGGTGGTAAGGGACCTGAGTATTGGATAGAGGGCACTGGTCCAAAAAAGGTTGAGAAACACTGCTCTAGACTGTAATGCAGCACCACTACTCCATTCCCAGGCATCATTGAAAAAAGAAGAAGCATTTAATTTATCTTATTTAACTAGATTCTATTCATTAGTCTTAATTCAAATGCAAAACTGAAAGTGTTTTTCCTTTTTATTTGACGATGAGTTCCCAGATTGCAAGTCAAGCCTTGATGACCTGGTTGTGACAGTAATGTGTTGAGTTATGGGCTGATGGTGTGACTCATTGGGACACAGGGCAGTTTTTACCACTTTCAGCCTCGCTTCCCTAATTTGGACATTTTATTAAGGGCAAAAAATAATAATTAAATAAATAATAATTTAAAAATGGGTAAAGTAGCAGATCTACAAGCTCACAATGCGTTGTGGTGTGAGACGTTATGAGCTTGTTGCTTGTAGATGTGAGCTTGTACTGTAGATTGATATTGGTCATAGGAAGTACAGTAAGTGGTTAATGCAATAATGCTGGTGAGAAGATGAGTATTCGGTTTAAACATGGAATTGTGCTGTTTAGCTTAGTTTATTTTCCATTTGCGTTTGACTTGAGATTTTACATTTCGATAGCTTTACATCAATTGTTTCATGTCTGAGGGGTCATTAGCCACTTACAATTCACTGTGGCTGTGTGAGCACATGTGTAATGTATGCACATGCTGTACAGTCGCTATGCCTCCTTGTGTGCCAGACCAGCTAATTGGCAACTTATTGATTACTTCCATCCCCCATGTTTTGGTGATGAAAAAGCCCTGCACATGTGTATCTGCATGTCAGTGCATGGTGTGCGCATGGTGTGTGTGTGTGTGTGTGTGTGTGTGTGTGTGTGTGTGTGTGTGTGTGTGTGTGTGTGTGTGTGTGTGTGTGTGTGTGTGTGTGTGTGTGTGTGTGTGTGTGTGTGTGTGTGTGTGTGTGTGTGTGTGTGTGTGTAATGGGGTAATGGGAGGGGTGGTTCAAGGCAGGGCAGGGTGTGCTTGCGTGGGGCTGGCTGGCAGTCTTTTGTTCGAGCAGCGATCATGCCGGACGCGTCAGGGAAAGAGAGGTGAGGCTATCCCCGTCTTTCTATCTCTCCTCCCCTCTCGCTTGCTTTTCCTGGTTCCCTCCCCTCCTCTTTTTCTACCCCTCATCTCTCCGTCTCTCTCTGTCACCGCTGCATCCAGCCTCAGGGATGCTGTCTGCCAGCCTAGTATTATGGGCCACTGCTGCTCTAAGCTCCATCTCCACCGACTGCACTGCCTGGACCAAACGGTAAAGGCAGCATCCTCTGCCGACAGCTGATGATTCCTTTGTGTGTGTGTGTGTTTGTGTGTATGTGTGCGCACGCCTGCGTGCATGTGATTGGAGGGAGGCGGTTGTCTTGCAGTGAGCATCTATGTGAGCTTTTATGTCAACTGGTTTCCTAGCAGCTGCTGGAGTGTCAGGGAAGCAGTGAGTTTAGCTCTGCATCATTCTGCTGAGTCAAAGCTGGCTTTCTCTCTGTCTCTCTCTCTCTCTCTCTCTCTCTCTCACCCTCCCTCTCTCTCTATTTCTCTCTCTCTCTCTCTCTCTCTCTCTCTCTCTCTCTCTCTCTCTCTCTCTCTCTCTTACATTTTGCAGTGCTATTAAATACCTTGCCATAGCTACTATGCTATTTAGCTTGTAGGTCTGCTTGTGTTGGTACCTGGCAGACAAGCATACTGTTCATACAAAGCATGTATGCTAGTGTAGCCCGTTCATTTCTGCATGTGTCCTGAGTGACTCCCTGCATCAGCTGTGTTGCTGAGAGAGATACTGTACATCAGGAGTTATAGTACAGTGTCACAATACTGATCAGATTTTTTACGCTCTGGTCTGGTCGGAGCATGAAACGAGCATGTTACATTTATATTACCTTTGGATTCGTAGAAGTGTCCTACTGTATGTCTTAACTGCCTTGTAATTTGGTTCTCAGGGCCAAAAACATTGAAACAAACAAGGCGCTATACGTGGGAAGCTATTAGGGTCCCATTGACCCTTGATTTGTGACCTGCTTGTATGCTGGATTTTTTTTTACAGATGTAGCCGATGTCCTTGAGAATGTAAAAGCTCGCTTGTGGAAGCCATGTTTATTCTGTTCAGGGAACTAAAACGGATTAAGTTGCCACAGAGATGGCTGAACATGAGATGGAAAAATTGTAATGCATGTCACGGCACTCCCTTGAGACAGGAGGGTGGGCTGGGCTGGGGTAGGAAAGGGTGGGGTGGGGGTTGGATGGGGGTCTCGGGTCTGGGCAGGACCAGGGGGGGTTTATATGCTGGGTAGTAGCCTGACGAATTACAAGTGAAACCTTTAGTGACCCTCCTCCACCCTCGGTGAGGTCACTGCAATCTCTGCCTGATGACAGTATGTTACGAGCAAGACCTTTGAGAGGGGTAATTGCTGCCTTCAGTGGATGGATACTCACAGTAAAATCCTCACTGTTAATTGAACTCTGAGAATGTGAAAATAGACACATTTTTACACACTTTTCAAGAGATCAATTAAAATGATGATTTACTGTGCTGTCTCTCACACATATCACTGTCCATCTCTATCTCTCACGTGTCCCGTAGTTGTAAATCTGTCATTGACGTCTTGGTCTTTGCTTGACGGCTCACAGGTGGTGAACGTAGGCGTCTTAATTGCTCATTCTTCTTTACAGTGTTGATCAATAGCCAATTGGCTGGTGTTTGTCCAATGAGAAGGAAGCACTTAGAGGAGGTCACGCTATGAACAGTCCCCGGTGGAAACAGTGTAGGAAGCCCTGGCGATTGGTGAACCATAGCCCCACCCACTGACCTTCTAATGCCTTGAACTGTTACCAGTAAAACATGACATGGATGTGTGCTGTTAAATGGACACTTTGTCACAGCAGTTGTTTCAGGTTTTGTGATAACCACTTTCTCTATGATGTGCAGTATCATGTCAATCTGGGAACCCAAAGCCAAATGAGAATGAAAAACAGCGCCCTCTGCTGTTTGTACTATCTCATCTAGACTCTGGGACAATGACAACGTAGAACCTGTGCGCAAAGGAAACCAGGGTTTTGGTCTGCCTTCAGCTTTCACTTCCGGTGGTGCCACTATGTTTTCATTCCCACTAACAATATTTCTACACGGAACACTAACACCACTTCTCCCAGAGAACATGGATCGTTTTGGTTATAAGCCCACTTGTTTCTATGATGAAAGAGTAAGTTAAAATGTGAATATCTTTCCGTGTTTTTTCTGCTCCGCGGACGCTATTGTTAAATTAGTTTGGGTTTGTTTCGAGGGGGAAAGATCGACGGACACGTGAATCCCGCCCACTACATTTGATTGGGTAAAGCGCGGCCTGCTTCCTGATCTGAAGGCACGCCCACTTGTAGCCCAGTGCGTACATGTTATGACGAGCCTTCACGACAGATTCCAACGCAGAGCAGAATCTGTTCTTGAGAGATTAGTATCATGTCATTATCATGGTCAGTATCATGGTCAGTATCATGGCAGTATCATGTCAGTATTAGTATCAGCTCACATGTTCTAGTCTCATATCACAATATTGCCCAGCCCTAAGGTGTACTGTACATCTCTCATGCAGATTATACATGTATACGTGAACCATGAATGATGCTCACAGATTTTCCAACATGCTGTGCTTCCTGTGTGTCTGTGTTTTAGAGTGAGACTGCCATTGTGAAGGAGAGGGAACTGTCCCTGGAGCTCGCCAGAATCAGGGATGAAGTGGGTAAGTGGGATGCCCAGCCAGACTTTCTTGTCACACCGTGAGTCACTCTGCAGGACACCTTAGCTTGCGTGTAATGCATGATTATACATTATATTTCCATGAGGCACAGTGAGAACCAGCATCCCCTGAGTGCCCATACCCTGTTGATGTCATTTAAGTGGTATATAGTATGATGTCACAGTCTGGTGCACCACTGACTGGTGTCATGGTGTTACTGTAGATCAAATGATTTTAAACACGTACAGTAAAATCCTCAGTGTTCATTTAACTTTGTGATTGTATAAATTGACCCAAAGTGACCGTCAGACTTTTATTTCAATAGATTTATTTTACCTATAATGTGATATTATGCACATCAACACAACTCTACATTTTTAGTGCAAACCAGTTGCGTTTAAAGTCAGAGTGTCTATGAGAAGCTTGGTGTAAAAAGCCTTAAAACCACCTAACATTGCTGTATTTCAACTCGTTGACACTTCCTTGTCACGCTCATCACAACAACACACAACTTTGGATCTTGTAAATCCAACGATCGCTGTGCCTTGTGGTCCAGCTTTCAGTGTTGCACGCTGGGAGCATCTGCAGCAGGACAAGGAGGAGCTGGAACAGCGTTTTGAGAGCCAGCTGCGGGGTTTGCGGGAGCAGCAGCGGGTTGAGCTGGGGGCGCTGGAGGAGAGGCTGAGGGCCCAGCACACAGCAGAGAGCCAACGCCTGCAGGACCGGCAACACACCGAGCTGGAGGAGCTACACGCCACGCAGCAGGAACAGGTGTGTGTGTGTGTGTGTGTGTGTGTGTGTGTGTGTGTGTGTGTGTGTGTGTGTGTGTGTGTGTGTGTGTGTGTGTGTGTGTGTGTGTGTGTGTGTGTGTGTGTGTGGGTGGGAGAGAGAGAGAGAGAGAGTGTTTGTAGGATGTCTGTGGAGGCATGTGAGCCAAGTCTGCTTTCTACTCCACTATCCATTGATATCGTCGTCCCAAGACACTTTTGTTTCATATAAAGTAGGTCAAGACCGTACTCTTACAGAGATCCAACAATTCCCCCATGAGCTTGGCATTGGCGACAAAGAAAAACTCCCCTTTAATGGGAAGAAACCTCAAGCAGAATCTGGCTCTAGGTCGGCATCCATCTGCCTTGAACGGGTTGGGTTTAGAGAGAGGGGAGAGATGGGAGAGAAGTGTCCAAGGACACTTTGACACTAAGCCAGCAGGAGCCTCTGGTAGAACCAGGAGCTACTGACGCCCTCCGCATATATTGTTAACTATAGTACAGGTATGTCCCCATTATGACCGTGGGGTTATTAGGGTGATAAGACACTTTTTTTTTAAAAGCTCATCTTTAAGATATGATGGTGCCTGACCATTAAGGGCCTTCTAGGTGAGGAGGAGGATTTAAAATACTGTTTCTTATAAGTGCAAATGTCATTGTCCCAGATTGAGAACATGAGCGAGAGCCATGAGGCCTCCTTGATGGAGATGGAGACAGCTCACGGTGACACTCTGGCCACCCTGCAAGAGGAACATGCCAGGACAGTAAAAAGTAAGCACTACATCCTGTCCTAGACCGTCATACTGACTTGGCAGGGAAAGGTGTTAATGAACTATTATCACCTTTTATGTCAGACCTGAAGATGGCTCATGAGCAGCAGAGGAAGAGTCTGGAAGAGGAGTTTGAGAAGCTCAGACTGTCACTGCAGGTACACTCACTCACACACACACACACACACACACACACACACACACACACACACACACACACACACACACACACACACACACACACACACACACACACACACACACAGACACACAGACAGACAGACAGACAGACAGACAGACAGAGATAGACAGACAGACACAGACATATTCTTATTTTTTATTAACAAGCACAACGCATTGTCTCTGTCAGGCGGAAACCGTATGTAATTTTTCTTTTTTTTAATCAGGAAATGGAAAAAGGAAAGTGTGTTCAGATGGATCCAATGTAATTATTCATATTTATCATTGGTTAATTATTTATAAAACCCACAGACAGTTACCACTTTCAACCTGGGGTCCCTATTATAGGTGAATGTTTTTCCAACATATTTCAATTCAAACATACATAGAGCAATTAGCAGATACAGTATACAAGGCCACAACACATCGCTTCTGCTATTTTCACTACTTTTGTGTGACACTGTCATATAACAAAGTATAAAACAGTGCACTCATTTATGAAAAAAATTAATTAATAAATAAATGATGAAATATGGAGAGGTTTCTGCCTGACAGCAACAATATGATCAATTCTTCAGTTACTGAGTGTGTATGTACAGTAACTAACAGGTTTATGTTGTGTGTTGGGTGAACAGGATCAGGTGGACACCCTGACATTTCAGAATCGCAGCCTGCGAGACCGAGCCAAGCGCTTTGAGGAGGCTCTGCGAAAGAGCAGCGATGAACAGATAGTGGTGACATTTTAGGCTTAATTTATGTTGCACGCCACGCAAATAACAGATCTACAAGCTCACAAGCTTGAGCTTGTACATCGGCTATTTTCAGCTATTTTAGTGGCATGCCTTTTCCTTTAGCAGCTACACACATTACACTAACCACAGCGGTTAGTTACTTGAGTATAATAACAGCACACAGCAAAATCCTTAGTGAAACCCATTTAGGGCGGGAACCCCTATTTGTAACTATACCTTTCAAGACGGGAATCCCTTTTGGGGTTGTTGTTGCTATGTACAGTATATAGCAACATACATTTTTTGTACTTTTTGAATACATATTTGACGTTTTTCAGAAAACTTAGGTCAGGATTTAGAAGGCGTTATTAGAATCAGCCTCAGGTCTAAATCGGTTAACTAGGATACAAATGGACACACTCGGTGTCTTATGATTAGTTTAGCAATTTTACTAAGCGACTGTATGGTTGTTGATGGTAACATTTACTGGAGCTTTTCTCCTATACGGTTTAACAGGATGCCTTGGCTCCATACCAACACATTGAGGAGGACCTGAAGAGTCTGAAAGATGTTCTAGAGATGAAAAATCAGCAAATCCACCAACAGGAGTTGAAGATCTCAGAACTCGAGAAAATGGTAGGCTCAAAATTGCTTCCTCCAATGTAAGAAAAATAAATATCCTGTACAAAATGATGTATGTGAATAGAACAATAACTGTACCCCACAGCCACATTATTTGTAATCTGAAATGTCCTTTATGCATTTACAGATAATATGAAGAATTTAATGTTGTACCTTTACCCATGTGTTTTTGAGCAGGGCGAAAAGAATGCATACCTGGAGGAGCGAGTTCAGGTTTTACAGCAAGAGAATGAGGACATGAAGGCCCGGATAGATAAGAACCTCGCTGTGTCTCGGTCAGTTCTGTTTAAGGGTTGCTAAATATATTTCAAACTACAGTATGGAACCTTTGGATGTGGTAAAAAAAAAAAAGGTTTCAAGGAAAGAGTTCATCTTCAGTAGGTTTGCAGGTAAAACGTGCTATTTTGTATTGTTATTACAAATTGTTACTCTCACCCACTTCCTCTTCAGGCATCTGTCTGAGGAGAACGCCAACCTGCAAGTGAACGTGGAGAAGGAGAGCAACGAAAAGAAGCGGCTCAGCCGCACCAACGAGGAGCTGCTGTGGCGTCTGCAGACGGGCGAGCTGAGCCCCCGCATGTCCCCCGCCTCCTCGCCCATGCACCGTGCCTCCCCTGGACCCGGCTCCCCCTCACGGCCACACTCCTACCATCAATGAGGTGCACTGGAAAACCACACACTTGTCTTTCATCCAACCGACTCTTACTTTGATCTGACGTCTATCAATCATCGAGGCATTTAAAAACCTGTGGAAGCTCAGATAGTTTTTTTAAAAACTCCAAATATATTGTCCCTCATCATGAAAAGTGTGGATTGTTACACTATATAGATGGCTAGATACTGTACACATCATTTACCCACAGTTCCTCTGGAGATGCCCCTCTTTATCTGAATCGTTTCTACACATTTAACCCCATCTGATTTTGATCACGGATGGAAAGTGTTATACGGTATTATTGATGCCACAATTTGATTATTGTGCTTTCAAACCACAAGGGAAGCTATCATTTATGAAAAAAATTGAAGAAAAACTGCTGCTCCAGTTCTAATATTTATGTCCCACAACTCAAGCAGACTTAAGGCGCTATGGTACATGAAAGACCCCCAGCTGTGAAACACTTCATCAGAGTGCAGGATCATGGTGCCTCGTTTCCATGTCCGTGCCTCCATCTACAGTACGTCCCCACATTGTCAGTCATCCAGGGCTCAGGATGGTGGATGTGTGAGACATTATGACAAATTTAAAAACAATCTAAAGTGCAACAGTAACCACAAGAAGCGCCTTTGTTGTTAATTTTCTCCCACCAGCAATCTGTCTCAAGGCACAGGCAATATTTAACATCACACATGAACCAAACTACCTGCTGTAGCTTTCTGATTCATGTAAAAGCTCTGATTGCTCTCTGGGGCACATGGGGTACCCTTTTGTATGAACAGTATTAGTGTTGGATCAATTACTACCTGGTCACCTGATGGAACCTCACTTGTTGGTTTCTTCTGAAACTACAAAGCCAATGATCTCAACTGGCCTCAAATGTATGGTTACTAGACAGCGATTTCAAGTTGAATGAACTGCCAGTGTAGTGTAATCATATTCTTAATGTTCATTTGTAATTACTGTTCTTGTATCTTAAGTTTTATTTTGCTTATGGTAAAGCATGCACTGTCTTCCAGTTATAATCCTACTACTATTGATGGTTTAGCAGCAGCCTGCAGTGTGGTGAGTAGAGGGGACAAACTTTAGGGCCAAAGCTTAATGCAACTTATCATCAAAATGCAGGCTTGCACAACACAAGTGACCTCTCATTTGTAATAAAAAAAGATTAAAGCCCCATTTTAATTGAATGATACATTTCATTACATAACGGATAGTGAATTGTTGATTGACAAAGTAGTTTACACCTTTTTGTTTTGCAGGATTGTCTACAGTTTACGTCCTTTTTTTTTACAGCACTAGTTATGTGACATTTCTAATAGCAAAGGCTAGGATGTATTAAAGTAAAAGCAACACGGTTCATTATGTACTGTCACTATCATCATCTGAAATTACTTTGCAAACCCAGCAAAAATTACTCTTTAAGGGCATCAGTAAAGTGTAACTTTTTTACTGTCTGGAAACCATTGGTAATTCACTGGCTACAAATCGAATGGAAAATATAGGACTGGTGTTAGACTGACTATACACGAGTATTGCGTGTATAGTACAATACCAGTACAGTAATGTAACAGAATGTTATAAGTGTTGCTCTTTTTCATGCTACTGTATGTAACATCTTTAAGTGTACCTTATCATCTCTCAAAGACTGGCCGAAAACATTTAATTATTGTGGTTTGCATAGCTTGACTTGTGTTTTGTTTGCATTGTAATTGGGGTTACACTTCATACACAACCTTGAATGCAGATGTGTGTCCACCGAAGGCATTATGGCATCAAAACATTCATGTTCTATTTGTATCCACATGTGACTTTGTTGGAAAATTCGTACTCACAGAAATTTCTCAATTTGATATAAAATATATTGTATGTAACATGGAAATAGGAGAATGATGGGATTTTGCAAGCTGTTACCTCATCTCTCATATTGGAGAATTATCTCAGGTCTTGGAGAGAGTCATGACTCATCAAAGGAAAGCAACTGCCATAATTTTCTTTTTTATTCCTCAATGGTTACGTTATTGTACTTTATCTGCTGATGCTCATACAGTACTTAGTATGTTTACATATCCTCTCAGCTCAATTGTCTGTATTGTGACACATCATATCCTTGTGTGGGACATTATTTGGATGTACATACATGTAGTATATTTTAAAGTATCTCTAAGAGCCTTTTGCTGTTAGTAATTATAAATAGAAAAATAGATGACATAAATATGGTTTTCATAACTGCTAGAGAATTATCAAAACACCCCCCTTCCAAAACATACTTTCAACTCGGAAAATTACTGAACTAGACATTGATTGCCATGTTTCGACGGCAGTTTGTTTGCCAAGCAAAATGCATTTAGCTTTGTCCCTGGTGGCTTAAACTATATAAGGAAATGTATTTGAAAGGATTTTACTCTCTATCAGGTATTCCAACTGCACTGATTGCCTCTGTGTCCTGTGGACATGATCTTGTACTCATTTACTGAATGTTTGTTTGACACCAGATTAGGAGGTATTGTTTACAGTAAATCAATGTCTTAGCAGGTTTGGTGTATCACACGGATGTTGATACGTTTTTGATTGTTTACAGGGCTTATGTTGTAAAGATTGTAATTATTTCAGCATACCATTATGCTGTGCATAAGTTATTATGAAAGCATGTCTTTTTAAGATTGTCTTGCATCGTTTTTATTTTGTTTTGTTTTATATATCTACGTATATATTTATTTTCAGATTTGTTTTCCCCCATAACTGCAGCTGTAGCTTAGCTGGTTAAATTATTGTGGTCAGTGATAAGATACTAACATCTGTACTGTAAATGTTGCACTTTGAATTTAAGTATTAAACCACAACAAGAAAATTGTGTGTTTATAAAAGTAATATATTATCTGGATATATAGCATTGCTATGCTATTGATATTTTATTTGCGATTATACAGAATACAACACAAAAAAATTATCTTTCTGTGATTTAGAGCGCAGTTCAGAAATTATATTAGCTAGTTTATTATCAGTTTATCTGTTCAGTAGTAAAAAATAAATCACTATCTTTGACTATGAGAGAAAAAAAATCACCATTTACATACAAATTTACAATTTACTGTAGATATGCAAATTTGGCTGTGTCCAGCTCTGAGGGGTAAAGGAAGTACCTCGCTACGTGTTGAGCTTGTAGATCTGCTATTTTCGGCACGCAACACCATCGTACAACGGGGTATACATTAACCACTTGAACCCCAGCATCCATATTCTGGGAGGAACATTAGCCAGAGATTGCAGATCTGCAAGCTCCACAGCGCATCACGTTGTGACGCATTGTGAGCTTGTAGATCGGCTATTTTTGGTGAAGAGATTTGGTGGAGACGGAAAAACACGGTCCAAGTACAGAGCCAACTGAGGTCCGGTTTACTACGTCTAGAGTACTGGTTCTCAACTCAGGCCGCAACCCCCCAAAATAATCTTATTTGGACTAGGGACCCCCCACCCCTGATAAGAACTTGGAATTGTAGGAGTTGAGGCATTACATTTAGTTTGACTCGGTTCCACAGATAAATATTGACAATTTGGCCTTTTTTTTTACCCGTTTTTATAGTATAGCTTGTTGATTACTTTTGAATGCAGTAATGGTCCTTTTATTTTCTTTCTTTGTTGAAGTATTAAAAAGGTCTTAAAAGTCCTTACATTGACACTTTACTGTCATCTGGGGACCCCCCAAAATCATGACCTCCTGGGTTACGCACAGGTTGAGAACCAGTCTAGGGGGTTTAAGTGGTTATGCATAACTTTGTCCATTATTTCCTCTGCATGAAATGCTGCAGGAAGTCTATGGGCAGAGGGAAAATGATGGTGGAGTTCTTCTCCGCTGCGATGGTGCTGAGGGTCTGCAGGTAGCGCAGCTGCAGACCGGAGGGGGACTCTGAAATCACTAAGGAGGCTTCTTTAAGTGCTCTGGCGGCGTTCATCTCTCCCTCAGCGGCAATAACCTACAACGCAGACACACGCAGAGTTTGTTCATGAATGTACAATGTACTTTTCTTTTTAACGTGCAACGTAAGCATTTCCTGCTTTATAGACAGTGGAGTAGGGCATTAATAGAATAATTGAATATTCGACTATCAAACCACTATTCGACCACTGTACATCAAAGTCGATTATTTGAAGAAAAAAAGAAAAAAGAAAAAAAAATATATATATATATATTTTTTTTTTTTGGGGGGGGCTTTTCTACAGCAGATACGCAGCTGTGAGCTCTGGTGTTGGTAGTTTTCCTCATCATTCATGGTTGATTGTTGTCAAATCATTTCATACTGTATGTGAGGTTGTGCCTAGGGCTGTCCCCTAAAAGTCGACGCGTCGGGCGAGGAGCCTGATGTCGACTCGCATTCCTTGAGTCGAGTCGTCAATACCATTGGCCAAAATAATAATAATAATAATAATAATTGTAATAATTAAATCGATTAATCGAATATTCGAATACTTATAGGTCGAATAAGTCGAATGCTAAAATTCACTATTCGTGAATGCCCTACAGTGGAGTACAGTGGAGAAAAACAGCAGACTTAAGAAACGGGGATGACACTCATGCGGCTCAAATGCAGGGTAATTTGTGGACATGTTCAGCCACAAGGTCACACCCACATTACTGATTTGTTAATAGACATTTTTCACTGCAGTTATTTCGACTTGAAACAGTAAGTGTTACGGTACCAATGATACTAACTAAGGTTGTGTTCAATTCAGGTCAGGGTCAGGGTGCTATTGTGCATAATGTTTGTTCACTGGAAAGGCTCTGCTCTGCTAAATGGAACGGAACCTTTATTAGTATCATTGGTAACACCTGTTTACCCTACTATTTCATGTAAAAAGATCTATTCCCTTGTCTTTCCTCCTCACCTTGGCTCTGGCCTCCCTGGTGGCCTCTGCCTCTGCTGCCATGGCCCTTTGTAGCTGATGTGGCAGCTTCACGTCCTTGATCTCCACACGCTCCACTTTAATCCCCCATGGATCAGTTGCATCATCCAGGGATTCCTGCAGTCATCATTTTAATAGGAAACATTTAGTTTGTGCACGAGCCGTCCGTCTTGTTTTCTTTTAATAGAAGATACAATTTGTATATTTGAACTCTATGTATTTTAGGTCAGTGGTTCTCAAAGTGAGGTCCAGGGACCCCCAGTGGTCCTTGTGGAGGTTCCAGGGGGTCTCCAGCTAAATTGTTGATAGTTAAGAACCATATGAATGAATGGTCAATTCAGAGAGTGTACAAATGGAACCAAAGGGTCCATTTGGTTCCATTTGTACACTCTCAGAGTTATGGGGGTCCGTGGTATAATACCAAACTGGAGGTCCTTGTTGAAATTAAAGAGTTTGAGAACCACTGCTTTAGATTCAACACGTATGTTCCCACCTGCATACTCCGTGAGATGCCCTCTCTATCAGACAACAGCTCTGCAAGGTTCTTGGTACCAAGAACGTTCCTGAGGGTGGTCTGTGCCAGCAGCCGCGTAGATGAGTTGGCATTGGACACGTTTGCCACAGCAGAGATGGGACAATGGATCCGGAAGTACACTACACCATCCACGGATACTGTCACTGAGTCTTTGGTTAGGATCTGCAGAGGAACGGTGCCTGAGTTACACAATGATGCTTTCACAGGGATGAGCTGTAGGGGGTGCTATGGGGGGTCGGCGACCCCTTAGTTCTGGCGCTGGCTGGGGGTCTGGGAGCTCCACATGCACGCGCGAGCACGCACCGTCAGCTGCGGTCTTAACACCTTAAAGTTTAAACAATAGCCTCTCAAGGTTCGCGCCGTCAGCGGCGAGCCGTTCTCAATAGCGTCTACCTGGCTGCTTTGCATAACATTAGGCTACTCGAAAAAAGCCATGGACTTGAATTGAATGTGTACATTCCTCTCACAATGAGAGACAACAGTCTCTGAGTGTGAAGGGGATCGCTTGAGGAGGACCCAGTTCTCTGAGACAAGACAAAGACAAGTTGTCTGATTATTTTAAGTACTTATGTGTGGGTGAGTCTATGTAAAGGGCTTTTATATAAAACTAAAAGGAAAATAAAATAATTAATTAATTGAAACAAAAATAAAAACAACAAATTAACAATGCAACTAAATAATACGATATAATTACATTAAAAATCACATGTTGAATACAGTATTTCAACTAGCACTGAGCTGATTGGCTATGTGCACATGCGTGCACGTGCGCGTGCACGTGACGTCAGAAAATATAGCCCCCCTAGTTCAAAAATCCACAGCTCATCACTGGCTTTGACTGTGGTTTGTCAGTGTACTCTAGTGGTGCGATAAGGTTTCTGAGTTTTTCAGAGTAACTTATAATGCTTTGTGAAAAGGAAACGTTGAGAAAATCATTACCTCTTGAGGAGGGATGTCAAAAGATACTGTTCTCAGATCCACTTTCACAAAGCTGTCGGTACAGGGCAGGACGAAGAAAAGTCCTGCAAAAAATATGGGATCCCTTTACAATAACCATTGCATTCATGCAAGCTGAACATATGGGGAATTAGGAAACTAATGATCATAAAGGGTTATCTAAAAGTATATATTTTTTTAAATATTATATTTATATTACATTTAACATGGTAATTTAACTAATACTGTACTGTACTACATCTTGATATTATTTTTCAAATGTAAGAATACTGCCAGAATCATATTTCAATGTTATGGGATTGTAACAAATCCAATTAGCTTGTCCAATTGGATGGTTATAGTATTGTTTACAAAAAATAAACAACAAATAAAATGTCAGGAAAAAAACAAAAAAAAAACATGTACAGAATCAAATAGAATTCCAGTTGGATCATATTTCAGATCTCTTGTTCTTATTTGCATACTATTTCCGACAAGCATTTTGACTCTAACTGGAGAAGCACTCCACATTGTATCCTATAGTAAACAATAGATTTAGCAGCGTACCTGGACCTTTGGGTTTCTTGCCTGTAATCCGACCAAGCCTGAAAATAACAGCTCTTTCATACTCGTTCACTATCTGGAGGTGATGGATAGACGTCATGAGCAGAAGTGATGGAATTACAATTCAGTTCATAATGAGTGGCTTGAGATTTTTGGGAACAATATGCAAGATATGATGCAGTTTACTTCATAATACTCTACCTTAAGACAAATGAATATTGACACGGGGAAGGTTGCTATAATAAAGATCATCGATATGATGACTATAGTCCAACCAAAACATCCCAGTGTCCCAGAGTTTTTATCTGTACAGGAAGTAAAGAACAGCATGATGTCATCTTTGCATATTCTCTGTGGCAACAACTGTACACACAGACACTTTAAAATTCTCCCTCTCTCTCTGATGAGCCGTTCTCCTCGCACAAATTCATTTATAAATGCCAAGCAATTACCAACAACAAACTCATTTGTTGAGTAATAATAGACCTGACTCCTGCACAATAATGCATCTGGTCCTGATGCATAGTCATGTTACTTTGATTACTTCTACAGTAGTTCTACAGAGTCACTCAAATGAAGTGTTGCCTGTCTGATATTATCAAAGCTGTTGAACTGAGGATTCAACCCTCAACATTCCCTTATCCCACATCATCCTGACATCAAGATTAGAACTGTCATTATTAAGCAATACATTGTGGTGTTTTACAACAGTCCAAGCTGACAGTGAATTATTTAGTTATTCCAGTGAAACATTTACATATTAGAAAACCAGACAAGAGCGTTCACGTACCGTCTATGTTCTCTGGGGAACTTATCTGAATCTTACCCTGCGTTACCATCTCTGCGGTGCTGGACGCTGTGGATAGCATTAGCGAGGGTGTTTCAGGTACTGTGGTGCTGCACCGAAGACAGCGATGGGCTTATTTACCTGCACCTGTTCTCTCTCCCACAAGGGTGTGGTCTATCTCCGTCCCTCGTGGTCTGCTGACGTCCATGAGAGACGGGCTGCGTCAGGGATGCTCCCACTCACTGACTATTGTTAGGCAGGAAACGGGTTGCCATCAACACTGATCCTAAATATGCTCCACATCGCTCTTATATTAGAGAACTAATATTAAGTATAGTTTTACTCCCGAGACATCAGACATTTGATGAGTGCAGTTTATGAATAAACAATACTATGGTATCTTGACACCAGGCTGAGGAAACACGATAGTCCCTACAGGCACAGGATGATGGGATCATGTGTCGCAATTTCTCTCCTTGGTATTTTTCTCTGTTTAACCACTTGAACCCTAGCATCCCTATGGGGATAGCGTTCAATGAAAATAGCAGATCTATAAGCTTGTAGATTGGCTATTTTAGTGTGACTCCTCAATAACTAAACCTGACCACATTTTAAATGAGTGTCATTCATTATGAGCATACTACTATTTGTTCCTAGTAGTAATAGTAGTAGTAAATAGACATAATAGTTGTCATATTGCTGTTATTGTTTGATAATTACATCATTATTTTTTAAAGTTGCTTGACCGGGTGACCACCGTCGTGTGAGCATGCAGGATTGCGTGCTGCAGGTGGCAGGTGTCCATTGTCTTCTAGACTCTAGAAGACAATGGACAGTAGAGATCTATTGACAGAGGTCAGGTTATGTAATATCCTACCTCTACCATTTCTTTGCCTAATAGATTGAGTCACTCTCGGGAAGTGTAAGTGTGTGTGTGTGTGTGTGTGTGTGTGTGTGTGTGTGTGTGTGTGTGTGTGTGTGTGTGTGTGTGTGTGTGTGTGTGTGTGTGTGTGTGTGTGTGTGTGTGTGTGTGTGTGTGTGTGCGTGCGTGCGTGTGCGTGTGCGTGTGCGTGTGGGTGGGTGGGTGGGTGTGGGTGGGTGGGTGGGTGAGTGGGGTTGGGGGCTGTGTTGTGTCTGGATAAGAGTGTCTGCTAAATTACTGAATTATTAATTAACTGTATTTGAGCTCAAACAGCTCAGGTAATTTAAAGACCAGGTTGTTCTTGCATTGCTCAACAAGGCTTTTGCATTCTCATTACATAGTATTTGCCTGACAAAGGAGCCTACCTGCTCACAGAGAATTATGCTATCTGTACCATCTTATATAATGTGTTAACATATTCATGTGTATTGTTGAGTAATTATTACACTAGCTTTACCCTATTTTTATTTCATATAGTGTGTCCAGCGCAGCACAAATAATATAAGATAAGATCTTTATGGATTCAGGCACCAAAGGCAGCACAGCAGTTATGTTACAGTTACAGAACAAGGAAAAGTACTGTACTGTAGGTACAGCACAGTAAAACACATCATATGCAAAGAAACACCATCAATAATGGACAAAATATACAATAAACAACACTGTATACCCTCAACAGTGCTTGCATAGTGCAGGACAAAGGAAATACACGAGAACGCACAGTAAGCATGTCAGATAGTGTCCATTCTGTACTGAACAATTTAAAGCTTCGTGTGCTTTAATTCATAGAATTGTATAGAAGCAGTCACCATACCTTTTGGGGCACATTAAATAACAGTATGTAGCTTATGAGAATGTACCCTCTAAAAGTGCAGTTACTGATCAGAAAGGCAGAATACAGTTCTCACGCAGAAAGACTCCATGTCAGTGGTGGAAAAAGTACTCAAATGTTTTACTTAAGTAAAAGCAATACTGCACTGTAGAAGTACTCTGTTACAAGTAAAAGTCCGGAATTCTAAATTTACTTGAGTAAAAGTACAAAAGTATTGGCATCAAAATGTACTTAAAGTACGAAAATAAAAAGTACAAAAATCTTTGAAAATAGCCGATCTACAAGCTCACAACGCGTCGCAAAGCGACGCGTTGTGAGCTTGTAGATCTGCTATTTTCAAATAGCCTTTGTATAAAATAAGGCTAAAGTGGTAAATGTATGTTTCGTAATATCATAATTTATATCTGAAAGGTAACTAGTAACTAAAGTTTTCAAATAATTGTAGTGGAGTAAAAGCACAATATTTGCCTCTGAGATGTAGTGGAGTAGAAGTAAAAGTATTGGAAATTGGAAATACTCAAGTAAAGTACAAATACCTCAAAATTGTACTTAAGTACAGTACTTAAGTAAATGTACTTCATTACTTTCCACCACTGCATCCATGTCAACTATCAAACCTCTCCATCATCATCTTGCGACTCAGCTCCATAGCCAAGAACAGTGATCCATTGGCTGGTAAAGTTCGTATCATGGTGGGGGCAAGGCCTGAATAAAGAGGGTTAACTCCTGTGGAATAACACAGCAGTGAAAGAATTAGGAGATAACAGCAAAATGCATTGAACTGTGCATTTAAGGGCATGTATAGAAAATGTGACAATATCAAGACATTGATTGAATATGTTAATAAACATGAACTGATATTGTTTAGTATTGAGCAGCTAAGATGCAATAACATTATAGATGGTCTTCTCCAGTAGCATCCATGTTCTGCAATCTTACCTTCACTCCTTATGATACCCATGAAGGTCTTGAGGAAACCTTGTTGTCTACCAGCTAGGGAAAGCACCTGGATCCTGGACTTAACGCAGTCTATGGGGTAGACCACAAGCCAAAGGCAGGCTCCCCCAAACCCACCACTTAACATGGTTGGAAAAGGTCCTGTCAATACAAGAACAGGAGCACATGAGAACCTTTCCTTAAAAGTGATGTTACACCTGATTTATACTGATAATAATGATCAATAAGCTCACAATGTGTCACAGCCCGACGCGTGGTGCGAGACACAATGCACAACCAGTATGAATCAGGCTTTAGTTGCAGTTTTAGGTGTAGATGCTGAGGCCGAAGTACTACAAACTTATCACAAACTGCAATAACCCGTTACATTCTCAAATGCTGATTTCGAAAATTCTAAGCCATATAAATTAGTTCATCTTAGAGCTTCACCTGTTTGAAAGATGCACCTCGTCAACATCACGCACAATGACACAAACAGCTGATTTTCTTTTAGTTAAACACAAATTTATAAATCTCATATACATGCATGTAATTGTGCCCTTTTCACTTTTTTGGAACCTTTATTTTGTGAAATTTTGTGAAACCTTTTTTTCTGATTGCTATTTGTTATTATTGTTTTTTGTAGAGGGATTTCACTTATTTACTGATCTTTATATTTGGATTGCTTTGCTTTTTTTTATATACAGTAGTGCGATTTTATTATTGTTTGTTTTTATTGTTGTTTTTGTGTGGACCCCAGCAAGACTAGCGACCACTTTGTGGAAGCTAATAGGGATCTGAATAAAGAAATAAACAGTACCTATTCCATCCTTGTCGGTGTCCAGGTACTGGGCGAATGCAGAGCGGCTAACTTCATATCCTCCGAAGAAGAAAAAGTACCCTGGCACATCCCTCACAATGTTGGTAGTCAGACCTCGGTAGAAACCCAGAGGGCCGTCCTTCTTCAGCACTGTCTTTACTACTGTCCACACTGTGCTGAAGTGAAAACCAGGGAATCAAAACAGAATTAGCACAACAACATTGTTTGGAACTGGACATCTACATCCCTGACCATATACTGTATATTACAGGACAGACATTTTGACACAGGGCGGGAACAAGATGGCCGCCATGTGTATATTGGGCACATATGTTCACTCATACGAACACTTCCAGTCTCTCATTCTGAGCTCACTGACCTCCTCCGCCCGCTTGCTATCTTGCCAGATGCCTTCATTTCATGCATGGCCTGCATGCGACATTTGACCAGCTCAGTGGGGCACACTGCGAAGGAGGAGAAGAACGCGGCAAGGGACCCTGCACAGGCCTTCTGTAGATCACTGATGAAGAGGAACAACAAGAGACGGGAAACAAAATGTCACACTTAACATCAAGTACTGTATTGGTGTACTGTATGTGTAGGCTACTGTACTGTTTGCCGGTCTCAACATGTCTACTGTGATGATTACACCAGCCAAATAATACAGTAAAGAGGAAGTGGACAACACTATATACTGTATGTGTGTGTGTGTGTGTGTGTGTGTGTGTGTGTGTGTGTGTGTGTGTGTGTGTGTGTGTGTGTGTGTGTGCGTGCGTGCGTGCGTGTGTGTGTGTGTGTGTGTTCAGTTATAGCTTACACAACATCACACAGTAAATGATAGCTAATGTGTCTCATTTTGCAGAGAAGTGAGCACAATTTTCTAACCTTAGGGCGGCACCACTATCCATCCTCCACAGCGTGCGGACAACTTTTTGACACCAACCATAGCTAAAGAACAGCACAGTGTTCTCAGCTATGCTGGCCATGAGGGCTGGCGTGGTGCCTTGGTAGAAGCCACGTAGCCCCACCTGTCTGTAGGTCGATGCAAAGCAGTGGACGAAGTTCCGGTACATAGAAGGGAATGTCTGCATCTTCACTTTTACAGTGTCAAAGGGTTGACCGCTCAGCACACAAGCTGTGCCACCTGTGAGCAGCAAAAGTGCAGTATACAAGAGTGAGCATTTCACATTGTGACTACCATAGTAAGCAACAATCCCTGGGCACAAGTGGCCCCAATTTGGTGGTATGTGGAGACTTTGGCATGGATGTTGATGGTATAACTGGGCCCATGAAAAATCTGATAAGAAGCTATATTTTGTCAACTGGGATCTGTGCTCAATTTATTTATGACAACTTGCCACTTCCTGAGTTTTTAAGAAACCAAATTATGATGAAAGGTGAACGCTACTGTATTGGCCATTGAGTTATGTTTATTTTCTGTGGTAGCATGCGATTTTATAGAGCACCGAAGTCTGACGTAATATATATCGCGTCAAATAAGAACTGTGTTCCAAAAATAAACAACTGACGGTGAAAAAAACGCTAATGTTACTTCCGCCAAATTAGTTAAATTTTTGCCAGAAACGGACTGTTTTAAATATAAGTGACAGACTATCATAAACGATACCTCCTTGACAATATCGCCGAGACAGTTTGTTTATTTTTGGACCACAATTCTTATATGAGACGATTCTATGATGACCCAATGTTACTCTCCATAGAGAAATTACTTTACGAACCAGGCGATGAACGCGTGATGTCAGGACTTCTGTACTCTATAACATGGAAATCTAAAGCAGTACACCACCTCATGTGCCGAACTGCCTAATATTAATGTATGTAAAATAATGTGCTTTCAGTTAAAGTCACATTAGTAATACTAATTTGTCATGGCGTTTCTGAATTAACATATGAGGGGGGAGGTGCAGAGGTCTCTGACTGTTGTCCCCCAGCCCCGCATAAGGACATAAACAAAGTTATCCTACCTATTGCCCCAGCCGAGAAATCGATGATTGACTGAATGACAGGATTTGGAGCCATGATGACTCAACAGATTTGGTGAACCTGTTGATAAAGACAACAAAATATGCCATTTGTTCACTGAAACCCGATTGATAACTATAGGGACAACCAACCCCCTACACTGTGACAAACAACCCTGTGACGGGGTTGGTTGTCACAATGTGTCAACGTGAATTTGTTAGTATAAGTTCAGTCAGATAACTCGTGAATAGAATGAAGCAATATTTTATAATAGAATGTGAATACAAGTGTGGATATATTTTATCTTGGCGTTCAGGCTCTGCAAAATACTTACAGATACAATACAGACAGACAGACAGACAGACAGACAGACAGACAGACAGACAGACAGACAGACAGACAGACAGACAGACAGACACGCGCACACACACACACACACACACACAGACACACACACACACACACACACACACACACACACACACACACACACACACACACACACAGACACACACACACACACACACACACACACACACACACACACACACACACACACACACACACACACACACACACACACACACACACACACACTCTCTCTCTCACTCTCACCCATATAGAGGGCTATTCTATAATAACTCACATATTGTTCAGAACTGCAACATAAGTCACCTAAATCAGTGGTTTTCAAACTTTTTAATATCAAGGACCCCCAAATGAATATGTAATTGGCCAGGGACCCCCAAATTCATGAAGATATTCTGCGCTATAGGGACCCCGATACACAATTTGTGTTAAATATTTTAAAAGTATTCAAGATTTGTTTTTAATAGCCAATCTAGAAGCTCGTGATGTGACACATTGTGAGCTTTACTACAGAATGATTTTCAGCACTTCCGTTACACAGACTGTATGACGGAATGAGTAATTGGAATGAGTAATTGGAATGAGTAATTGGAATGAGTCATTGAAGTGGAACATTGTCAACTCATTTGTCACTGCAGGTCACAAGGTTGTATGCCTATCTCTCCTGCTCATAACTTGGACTACCATGCACCAGGTTATTTATGCCCACCCGTTGTGAATTTAACTGACCAATTCATAGATCCAGCAGATAGATTAATCTGATTTGTTTCTTTTTGTTTGTTTACGTTTAATTTGTATTTTAATCAAAATTCCAGGTAAACAAAGGAACCCAACCGGTTGTAGTTTAGACTTGTTTTCAGTTACCGTAATGGTCATATAATTTAAAAACAGAGTAATACTGTAAATGCCAGCTCACCTAATCGTTAACAGATAACATTGTATATGTAGTAGGCCTACTAGTATCATGACATAGTATGTTTCATAGTAGTTCATATACACTGACTACATACATTACATACATATTCGTACGATGTAGTGTCATGCAATCACCTCTAGGTGTCAGCCTACTCCATAACTCGCCTCATAGAATCAGCTGTAGCCTAGACCGCCCTAGGGTTATAATGAAGCTGCTGTATCACAGTGATTTGGGTTAGATTAGATACCTGTCTCTTTTTTTTAGAGGGCTTCTTTGTTAACACGTACTATTATTTGCTTGATAAATCAATTCAAATAAATCAATTAGAATCAAAATCCCGGGTTCATACCTGATCAACTGGACCTGCTCAGTCAGTGAGCCATGCAATCTCCTCTGAAGATGGCTTTGCGGGCATCATGCAAACACCTTTTATAGAGAGGAGTTTAGAGTCAGAAAGAGATCTACGTGATTGGTGCAAATCAAATTTAGTTTTTGTTTTGTTTTTGTGTGTGTGCGCGCGCGCGTGTGTGTGTGTGTGTGTGTGTGTGTGTGTGTGACTGTGTGTGTGTGTGTGTGTGTGTGTGTGACTGTGTGTGTGTGGGGGTCTCAAAGTGAAACTTATTTGCGAAAGAGTGATGCATGCGTGTGTGTGTGTGTGTGTGTGTGTGTGTGTGTGTGTGTGAGAGAGAGAGAGAGAGAGAGAGAGAGAGAGAGAGAGAGAGAGAGGAGAGAGAGAGAGAGAGAGAGAGAGAGAGAGAGAGAGAGAGAGAGAGAGAGAGTGTGTGTGTGTGTGTGTGTGTGTGTGTGTGTGTGTGTGTGTGTGTGTGTGTGTGTGTGTGTGTGTGAGAGAGAGAGAGAGAGAGAGAGAGAGAGAGAGAGAGAGAGAGAGAGAGAGAGAGAGAGAGAGAGAGAGAGAGAGAGAGAGAGAGTGTGTGTGTGTGTGTGTGTGTGTGTGTGTGTGTGTGTGTGTGTGTGTGTGTGTGTGTGAGAGAGAGAGAGAGAGAGAGAGAGAGAGAGAGAGAGAGTGTGTGTGTGTGTGTGTGTGTGTGTGTGTGTGTGTGTGTGTGTGTGTGTGTGTGTGTGTGTGTGTGTGTGTGTGTGTGTGGGAGGGCGGGGTGTCAAAGTGAAACTTATTTGCAGAAGAGTGATGCATGCATGCCTCCTCACAGCGAAAGAGGATGTCACATGGCGGCTGGTGGAATTTTCCCCAGGGCTACACCAAAAATTAAGCCAACAATAACATGTAGCCTACTACTGTATATCACACTAGTTTATTTTGATAGGCCCTGCCCTAGTAATTGCCCATAATTAATGGTATGAGCAAGATTTTAGATTAAGTAAGTACACCTTTTTGTACCTATGGCTAATAATAAAATACTGCTGTATTATATGATTCATATCCATCAGTGGTGTAAAGTAACTAAGTACATGTACTCAAGTACAGTACTTAATTACAATTTTGAGGTATTGTACTTTACTGGAGTATTTCCAATCTTCAGTATTTTTACTCCTGCTCCAGTACATCTCAGAGGCAAATATTATACTTTTACTCCACTACAATGATTTGAAAACCTTAGTTACTAGTTTCTTTGTAGATTTCGGCCATTTGAATTTTCATTTGAAACTTGTGAAATGGGACATTCTGCATATTAAGTACATTTTTTATTCCAGACTTTTACTTGTAACGAGTATTTCTACATTGCAGTATTGATACTTAAGTAAAACATTTGAGTACTTTCCACCACTGATATCCATTCACTACATTAACAACAGACAAAAAGTTGTTTTGTTTTATAAGTTAGGCTATACTATATTATGTTTACAATCTATGTAAGCATTTTGGTATCTCAAGGCGAAAGAGTGATGCATGCCTCCTCAAAGCGAAAGAGGACCACTACATTTATTTGAAAACTTTAGTTGTTCTTTTCGTTTCTACATAAGAAACTTACTTATGGGATATCATCGCCCTCTGGCGATTGCACAGAGCACAACACATGAGCTCCCGGAAACAATCTTCGATTGGACAGGGTTCTGTGACGCAAACCGGAAACCGGTTGGGTTATAAAGCCCCCAGCGTCACCAGGTTCGTCCTCTTCCTTCACTCTGCTAGCAGCGAATGCGCACGAGTCCTGAAGACAACACGACTAGCAACCGCGATAAACTTCGACGAATCCCAACAAAACCCATAGCGAGGGCACCCAGTGTCGCTCTACGGGCGTTTTCGTTATCTAATCAGTTTATCGTTGTTAGATTAAAACGCTCCCGTGTTACTTTTCCTGTCCTCTCAGTCTTTCCACGAGCTAAGAAGTTAGCTAACGCCGCTAGCTAGACTACAGGCCGCGTTAAGCTAATAGGCGGAAGCTAGGCTGGGTTAGCCTAGCTGCGTTTACCTGCCTCGTGGTGACTGGAGGAAAAGAAGATGGAGGCGCCTCGAGTCTGCGGTCTGACGGGCTGCGGCCTACCAGTAGCAGCGGACGACCGCCATCGGCTGTGCATCCTGTGCCTGGGGCCCAACCATGCGTGGCTCGCCCTGCACCACGCAGGCGACGAAGACGCATGCAGACCTTGTGACGACTTCACGGTCCACCAGCTGGAGTGCCGCCTCAGGAGGGCCCAGGGCCTGGCGGCCTCGCCATGGGCCACACGGCGTCGGTGGGAAGCACGGGCTTCGAGTCAGGCCTACTGCAGGATGCGCCACGATCCAGCAGAGCCAGGAGGAAAGTCCGGGGAGAGGCTTCTTCGTCGCCTACGCCGGACCACGCAGCTCCAGCCGAGGCCAGCGGGCCACCAGCCGGGGACTGCGTGCCTCCCTCCTCCCCCTCCTTCTCCGTCCTCGCCTGGGGCGACACTCCGACGCCTGAGGGGGGCTCGGATGGGGAGGACTTCGGGATAGGAGAGGCTTCACGGGACGAGGTGGAGGCCGGACCCTCCTCCCGTCAAGCAGAGGAGGCCCCGAGGTCCAGTCCGGGGCCTCCTGTGCCTACGCCAGCGCGAGAAGAGGCAGCACCGTGGGTGATGGCTGCTAGCCTGGTGAGGGAGCCTCCCAAGCCCGTGTTGGCGGTGCTACGACGGGCTATATCCAGGTGCGGCCTGGAGCAGCCGATGGAGTCGGCGAGGGCTTCAGTCGGCGCCCCCATCCCAGGATTCCAGGGCCTGACGCCCCTTGCTCCCCGGCAGGTCGCATCTAAACTCCTGCCCGAGGCGGTGGGAGTCCGTGCAGCCCTGCACCACTCCTGGCGGCGAGGTAGGGGGGAACCGGAGCGGCTTGGGTTCGCGACCAAGATCCTCTCCGGGGCGGACCTGGGGGTCGTAGGCCTTCCCCCCATGGACGCTGCTCTGACAGGGCCACGGGCGGCTCCGCGGGAACACAGAGACTATAAGAGACGCTAAAAAAGACCATTTAATTGCCATGCTGTCCTTTCAGTCAAATGTGTGTAATGTGCTTTGAGTGTGTGGAATAAACCTGTTGCCGAAACCACAAATGCTCATTCCTTCTCATACTAATGTTAGAGGCGGATCGCACCCCGGTGGGGTGCCCTGTCCTCGCAGTTATGCTATGAGCCCTCAGTGTTCGGTTTGCACCCTGGACGGCATTCCGAACACTGCAGGGACAACTCCTGTGCGTGCCATGAACATGATGAATCAATCGCAGGTAGTACCTACGACGGTTACTCAGCCAGGGGGGTGTGGACTTCTGCTCAGAAGGCATACCACATCAACTATTTGGAGTTGTTGGCGGTCTTCCTCGCCCTCCGACGGTTCGAGGACTGCATTGTGGGATGTCATGTTCTGGTTAGAACGGATAACACCACAACGATGTGCTATGTCAATAAACAAGGGGGCCTGGGCTCTGTTGTTTTGGACAAATTGGCACGCGTACTGACGCTATGGAGCACATTGCGTCTAGCCTCGTTATGCGCCTCCCATGTGCCGGGTCTCCTCAACAGCGGAGCGGACCTGCTGTCTAGAGGCGAACTTCGGTACGGGGAGTGGTCTCTCAACCCGCAGGTGGCCTGATCTGGCTCCGGTTCGGTCGGGCTCGGATTGACCTGTTTGCGTCCGGGGGAAACGCAAAGTGTCCACGATTCTTTTCATTGAATCACAAGGATTCCTCCTTGGGAGTGGACGCGTTGGCACACGTCTGGCCGGACGTTCTGCTGTATGCTTTCCCACCTTTGGAACTGATCCTGTCCGTTCTAGAGCGGGTCAGGGTCCAAGGCAGGACGGTCCTGCTGGTGGCCCCAGCATGGGGAGTGTGGAGGTCGGAGATCGCTCCTCTCCTCTACGCTGAACCCTGGCCTCTCCCGCTTTTCAGAGATCTTCTGAGGCAAGGCGGGGATGAGGTGTTTCACGAGTTCCCCGGGGATTTGGACCTGTGGGTCTGGCCCGTGAGGGGTCGGTGAACGACCGGAGGTGGTTGGACCGGTGATACATGTCCCTTGGGGACACAGTTATTGCCGCTGGCCGTCCGGCGTGGAGTGTTGACAGAGGGTTTTACCTCTGTGGCCCTGGCTCGACCGTGATGGCACCTGGGGTGTCGTTCATGGTCGAGATGGGGTGGGACTATGGTCAGGGGAGACCGGCACTGGCTTTGGCTGGTTTCTCTTCCCTTGACCGGTGGTCTCCTTTCTGTTTCCCTGGGGCCCGCTGGGCCAGGCCTAGGGATGGGAGGGGGGGACAGGAGCCTGACTCTCTTTCAGGGGGAGGTCAGGTTCACCTGATGGGCTCCTGTCTCGTTTCCCTTCCTTATGACCTTTTGGGTCATGCGTCTGGGGGGGCATGACCTTTTGACTTTGGGGCGTACAGGTTGGATAGGGTTGCTCCTGGGACTCCCCAGGGGGGTCTATGTGTCCCATAAGTAAGTTTCTTATGTAGAATCGAAAAGAACAACTAGGGGTTACGTAGGTAACCCCAGTTTTCTTAGTTTCGTAGTAAGAAACTTACCGGAAACCCCTTCTGTGCGCTTCGACTAGCGTGCAGAGTGAAGGGGGACGAACCTGGTTTCTTACTACGAAACTAAGAAAACTGGGGTTACCTACGTAACCCCTAGTTACTAGTTACTTTTCAGATATACATGATTACATTATAAAACCTGCATTAACCACTTTAGCCCTTTTTTATACCTAGGCTATTTGAAAATAGCCGATCTACAAGCTCACAACGCGTCGCATCGCAATATTTTCAAATATTTTGTACTTTTACTTTTGATACTTTAAGTACATTTTGATGCCAATACTTTTGTACTTTTACTCAAGTCAATTTTTATTTCTGGACTTTTACTTGTAACAGAGTATTTTTATATTGCAGTATTGGTACTTTTACTTAAGAATTTGAGTACTTTTTCCACCACTGACTATATTACACTAGTTTATTTTGATAGGCCCTGCCCTAGTAATTGCCCATATGGCATGAGCAAAAGTTTAGATTAAGTAAGTACACCTTTTTGTACCTATTTGGCTAATAATAAAATACTGCTGTATTATATGAATCATATCCATCAGTGGTGTAAAGTATTGTAACTAAGTACATGTACTCAGTACTGTACTTAATTACAATCTGAGGACTTTTTCCACGTATCCATTCACTGCAATAACAACAGACAAAAAGTTGTTTTGTTTTATAAGTTAGGCTACTATGTTTACAATCTATGTAAGCATTTTGGTTTGAAAGCCAGCATTCTTAATCCTGTATCATACAAACCAAACCGTGTTGAGAACTCAGTGAGTTGTGGTGCTTTTCATGCCTCAATAAGCTTGGTTTATACTTCAACACACGACGATATCACGCGTCGAAAATCGCCGCGCTACAAACGCACAACAAGTCGTCTCCGTGACACTTGTGTGGGCTTGTACATCGACAATGTTCCTGAGTCACTGCATGTGTCATCATAGACTTTCTTCCTGTGCCTCCTCAAAGCCAGAGTGATGTGTGAATGACTGTCAACAAAGACAGGTCCATGTGGTTTACTTTCATAATGAATGATTTAGGAGAACATGAACCACCCATGTCATACTTCACCCCAGATCATTCTGCTTGAATAAATGGTAAATTATTTCTGCTATTGTTTATAATAATTATGCCCAATGCATGATGGATCGTCTATATTTATTACCAATAGTTTCTATTCATGACACTTCCTCCCTTTCTGTCCTTCCTGAGTTATAAGATAGGAAATAAGATAATATTTAACGCAAATTTTCTTGGATGATTGGCATCTCAGCACGGTGAACATGCATTTGCATTGATCTTATTTGGTGTAAACCAATGGGTTTAACCATTTAAAGGCAGATGTGAAAAATGCAGAGCAAAGGTTTTTCCTTGGCCTCTAGGGATTGCGCATACAAAGTTTTACACAGATCGGTGCAGTTATAGGTAAAAATGCGAGTCGGCGTCACCATGAGGTGTTATAACGGCATTTCTTCCTCGGCCTAGTGGGAATGTGCGTGCACAATTTCACGTAAATTGCACGCTGTGTTCATGATTTGAGGCATTTTGTTCAAAACGAAGCACGCCTGCAAACTTTGGAAGCCAATCTTAACCAATCAGGATGGAATATGACAAATCTGAAAGACACGTTTGGTCTAATGACTATGGAGATAATGTGTACCGATTTGCGTGATGTTTGGACAAAATCTGTAGGAGTACTGTAAAAAAAAAGTGCACAAATCGGCCTCCTGGTGGCACTATAACAGGCCCATGTGAAACATTTGGGGCAGAGGTTCTGCTCTGGCATCCAGGGAGTGTGCGTGCGCATTTTCGCTGAGATCAAGCCAGCGGTGCCGGAGATAAGCTGTCCACAGACGAAACCACACACGACGGACGGACGGACGGACGGACGGACAGACAGGGTGCAAAACATAGTCTTGGCCATGCCTTTCGGCCTGGTGGAGACAAATAAAGCTTGACTTCACTTGACCTGAGAACAAACGTAAGCATGTAAGTAATGACAACTTAATCCTTATTAATGCCTTCCATATGTTACAAGACTAGTTCACAAGTCACAACATTGTGAGCTTGTTCTCTTCTTGAACATTTTTGTAAGTATACAGAAGGGCTTAAGTTGTTAAGAATAGCGGTGTTGTGTATTGCTCTAGTGTCTGTTTCCAGTGTCGTCACCTCAGTTTGACCAATAGCTCCTCCCATGAGTTCCCAGAACTCAGGGTTAGTACTACCCTGAGCAGGACCCAAATTAGGTGCTGAGAACCTTATCTGAAGCTGAGCTGTGGCGTATGGAAACAAATCTAGAACTTAACATATTACACGGCACGGCACAGTGCGCTTAGTTCTTGTAGTGGAGAATAGAATAGAATAGAATACTTTTATTGGCAGTTTAAAAAATCACAACAATATCACTATTTAAAAAACATGGATTATACAACAAAAAAGCCGAAGCTTGCTTCCATTGTGGTCCACTTTGAGACA